>NC_041387.1:190614516-190702691 GCF_002162155.2 Triticum dicoccoides | reverse complement strand
TTTTTTATTACTTAGGCGAGTACTCGACTGCATCTAAGCCCCCGAGTGAGAGGCAGACTCACCACTCGGTAGGATTTTTTATTACTTAGGCGAGTACTGGACTGCAGCTAAGCCCCTGAGTGAGAGGAAGACTCACCACTCGGTAGGATTTTTTATTACTTAGGCGAGTACTGGACTTCAGCTAAGCCCCCTGAGTGAGAGGCAGACTCACCACTCAGTAGGATTTTCTCTTTGACTTAGGCGAAATGGATTCGCAGTTAAGGCACCCACTAGGGGATTTTAGAACATGTAAAAAATGAACAACATTCATTCGGAAGACTGTAAAATCATGCCTTTTGATAATCAAACTAAAAGGTACTTCTTATTACATCTCATCAGTCTAAATACTTAAGAGTAAAAGGGGCAGAGCAGTTCCGCATTCCAAGAGCGTGGCTCATCTTTATTGTGCTCGACGTTGAAGAGACGATACACTCTATTGTGGAGCACTTTGGTGACGACGAAAGGGCCATCCCAAGCAGGAGCAAGCTTGTGTCATTTCTGCTGGTCCACTTGAAGAACTAGGTCTCCTTCTTGAAATGCCCGACCCCTTACGTTTCTGGCATGGAATCGACGCAAGTCTTGCTGATAAATGGTCGACCGGATCAAGGCCATTTCTCTTTCTTCTTCCAGGAGATCGACTGCATCTTGCCGAGCCTGCTCTGCTTCCTCTTCCGAGAAGAGTTCGACTCGGGGCGCGTTGTGGAGCAAATCACTCGGGAGTATGGCTTCCGCTCCGTAGACTAAGAAGAATGGAATCCATCCAGTCGACCGATTAGGAGTTGTCCTCAATCCCGAAAGTACTGATGGGAGCTCATCGACCCAAGCCCCTGCTGCATGCTTGAGGTCACGCATCAACCGGGGTTTCAGTCCTTTGAGAATCAATCCATTTGCTCGCTCAGCCTGCCCATTCGACTAAGGATGAACGGCCAAAGCATAGTCGACCCTCATGCCCTGGGAAGCACAAAAGGCCCTGAATTCATCAGAGTCGAAGTTCGAGCCGTTATCCGTGATGATGCTGTGCGGAACACCATATCTGAATATCAGTTCCTTGATGAAACTCACAACTGTACTTGCTTCAAGGTTTTTAATGGGCTTGGCTTCAATCCATTTGGTGAACTTGTCGACTGCCACTAGCACATGAGTAAATCCACTCCTGCCAGTCCTCAGAGGTCCAACCATGTCCAATCCCCAGACAGCAAAAGTCCAGATGAGTGGAATAGTTTTCAGAGCTAATGCAGGTTTATGGGACATGTTGGAGTAAAACTGACAACCTTCACACTTGTCCACTATTTCTTTTGCCATCTCAGTGGCACGTGGCCAGTAAAATCCGGCTCGGTATGCTTTGGCCATGATGGTCCGAGAGGACGCATGATGACCACAGGTCCTCGAGTGAATATCATTGAGGATCATTCGGCCTTCTTCTGGCGTGATGCATTTCTGGCAGACCCCAGTTACACTTTCTCTGAACAACTGACCTTTTATCACGGTAAAGGCTTTAAATCGTCGGACGATCTGTCGAGCCTCTTCTTCATCCTCTGGAAGTTCTTTCCTAAGAATGTATGCAATGTACGGCACTGTCCAGTTGAGAGTGATGACCAAAGCCTCCATGACTAAGTCGACCACGGCTGTGATTTCGACTTCAAACGGATCTATGGCGCTCTTGGGCTGTGGTTACTCTTCAGTGAAAGGATCTTCCTGAACTGAAGGTGAATGAATATGCTCCAAAAACACATTGCGAGGAATGGCCTCTCTCTTCGAACCTATCTTTGCTAACTCATCTGCAGCTTGATTGTTCAGTCGGGGTATATGGTGAAGCTCCAATCCTTCAAACTTCTTTTCCAACTTTCTTACTGCATTGCAATAACCAGTCATGGCTGGGCTCCTAACATCCCATTCCTTCATCACTTGATTAACCACCAAATCTGAGTCGCTGTAGACCATAAGGCGACGGACGCCGAGTGAAATGGCCATACGCAACCCGTATAAAAGTGCTTCATATTCAGCTTCATTATTGGAGGAATCAAAATGGATCTGGGGAACATAGCTAAGTTTGTCTCCATGCATGGGGGATACCAATACTACTCCAGCACCTGAACCATTCAGCATCTTGGAACAATCAAAGAACATAGTCCAATGCTCCGAGTGAACTTGAGTCGGTAGTTGCTGCTCAATCCACTCGACAAGGAAATCTGCGATTGCTTGGGACTTGATAGCTTTCTTCGCCTCAAACTTGATATCCAATGGAAGGAGTTCAATCACCCATTTTGCCACTCGACCAGTTGCATCTCTGTTATTTAGAATTTCAGATAGTGGTGCGTCGCTGACGACTGTAATAGAGTGATCAGAGAAATAATGTGCAACCTTCTTCATGGTCATGTATATTCCATAGACAAGCTTCTGATAATGTGGATATGGTTGCTTGGATGGAGTCAAAACTTCAGCGCTGAACCTTGTAAGCCTTTCCTTCCTCTACTCGCTCGACCGTGAGTACTATACTGACAACTTGTCCAGTGGCTGCAATATAAAGCAGTAAAGGCTCTTTGCTGATTGGTGCAGCGAGCACCGGCTGGGTGGAAAGCAAGGTTTTGAGTTCTGCAAATGCTGCATCAGCTTCCTCAGTCGACTCGAACTTATCAGATTTCTTCATCAGTCGGTAAAGAGGCAAGGCCTTTTCACTGAGACGAGAAATGAATCGACTCAAGGCGGCCAAACAACCAGTCAACTTCTGAACGTCATGCACTCGCACGGGGCATTTCATTCGGAGGATGGTGTCAACTTTTTCTGGATTGGCGTCGATCCCTCGTTCGGAAACGAGAAAACCGAGTAACTTTCCTCCTGGAACTCCGAACGTGCACTTTGACGGATTAAGCTTGATATCATAGCTTCTTAGGTTGGCAAAGGTTTCTGCGAGGTCAGTCAATAGGTCAGAACCTTTGCGGGACTTGACCACAATGTCATCCTTGTATGCTTCCACATTCCGACTGATTTGAGTGAGCAGGCACTTCTGAATCATTCTCATGAATGTGGCCCCGGCATTTTTAAGACCAAATGGTATGCTGACATAGCAAAAGCACCCGAATGGGGTGATGAAGGCTGTTTTTATTTCATTGGGACCATACAGTCGGATCTGATGATACCCGGAATATGCATCTAAAAAAGACAAGCGCTCACACCCTGCAGTCGATTCAACAAACTGATCGATGCGGGGGAGATGAAAGTGATCTTTCAGGCAGGCTCGATTGATATGTTTGAAATCAATGCACATACGAAGTGAATCGTCCTTCTTAGGGACCATGACTACATCGACAAGCCACTCGGAGTGGTAGATTTCACGGATGAACTCTGCCGCTAGCAGCCGAGCTACTTCCTCGCCAATCGCTTTCCTCTTCTGCACGGCGGACCGCCGAAGGTGCTCTTTGACGGGTTTTGCCTTGGGGTCGACACGCAAACGGTGCTCAGCCAGTCCTCTGGGTACACCTAGCATGTTAGAGGGTTTCCATGCAAAGATGTCCCAGTTCTCACGGAGGAACTGGATGAGCGCTTCTTCCTATTTGCTGTCGAGTGTCATTGATATATGAGTCGGCGTGGCATTGGGATCGGTCGGGTGAATATGAATTAGCTTCGTTTCACCAGACGACTGAAATGCAGAATCTGTGGCAGGCTTCTTGGCTCGGAGCAAATCACTCGGATCTGCATTCTTCTGATACTCTTGAAGTTCAACTGCTGCCATATGTGCATCGGCAATTTTAGAACCTTTCTGGAAGCATTCCTCTGCTTTCTGCCGATTGCCAGTAACTGTGATCACACCTTTGGGGCCAGGCATCTTCAGCTTGAGGTACACGTAACATGGTCAAGCCATAAAACGTGCGTAGGCAGGCCTACCCAAAATGGCATGATAAGCACTCTGGAAATCCACGACTTCAAATGTCAACTTTTCTTTACGATAATGCTTGGAATCATCGAAAACCACGTCGAGAATGATCTGGCCGAGTGATTCGGCTTTCTTTCCAGGGATAACACCATGGAAACTCATATTGCTCTCGCTAAGTTTGGACATCAGAATGCCCATCCCCTTCAAGGTTTCAGCATAAAGGATATTCAGACCACTACCACCGTCCATCAGCACTTTAGTCAGTCGAGTGCCTCCGACCACAGGGTGGACCACTAGTGCTTGCCTCCCGGGGGTGGCTACACGAGCAGGATTGTCATACTGGTCGAATGTGATGGTTGTCTGAGACCATTTCAGGTATGTGGTCATCATCGCCGGAGCAACCATATTCACTTCTCTGTTGATAACTTTCAACCGACTCTTACTCTCAACATCAGCAAAAATCATGAGGGTGGAATTGACTTTGGGATAACCGTCATCTTCCTCTCCATCCTCATCTTTGTCCAACTCTTTCTCCTTCTCACTGTGCTGTTTTTCTCAGAACTGCTGGATAAGGAGTCGGCATTGTCGAGTGGTATGCTTAGGGTAGATCAGATTACCTTCTTCATCCTTCTTCGTGTGGATGTGACATGGCAAATTCAACGCATCATTCCCTGCTTGATCCTTACCTTCTTAGGGGGCCAGGGCCCTTTAGGTTTTCCCTTAAACTTTCCTTGAGCCAGTGCTGCAATCTCACCGGGTGCCGCCGGCTCGGCTTTACGCTTTTGTTGCCGATTGGAATTACCTCCACCGGCCTCTTGGCCGACTGGCTTACTCTTCCCGCTACGGAGTCGATCCTCTTCTTCTCCGTTAGCGTACCGGGTGGATATCTCCATCATCCGAGTCAGAGTCATATCTCCAGTCCGACCGAACTTCAGGATCAACTCTCGGTATTTGACGCCTTCCTTGAAGGCGCACACTGCTTGATGCTCTAATACATTTTCAACGGTGTGATGCAAAGTGGTCCACCTCTGAATGAAGTCTCTCAAAGTCTCACTCGGCTTCTGCACAAAATGCTGCAACTCAGTCAATCCTGCTGGTCGCTTGCAAGTGCCCTCGAAAGTTCCGACGAACACTTGAGCCAGCTCTTCCCAACTGTATATATTGCGTGGAGCCAACTGAGTCAACCATGCTCGGGCCGACCCTTCCAACATCAGGGGAAGATGTTTAATCGCTACTTCATCGTTTCCGCCTCCAATCTACACAGCCACTCGGTAATCCTCAAGCCAAGTTTCAGGCTTGGATTCTCCAGTGAACTTACTAACTCCGGTTGCCAACCTGAAGTTGGAAGGAATCACTGCCGCCCTGATGGCTCCGCTGAAACACTCTAGACCTGAAACATGCACTCTGCTGCCACTTGGACGATCTCTTCCAGGGTCTTCTCTATGCGCTCTGTTCCGGTCGACTAGGCCTTGAACGAGAATGGATCTCACATCGAAACCTGGCTCTCTTGGGTCGACTGGTGCTCTGCGCTCGCCACTGTGACGGCGTCTATCATCGTTCTGCCGAGGCACATATGACGCACTCCTCGGAGGAGGCATGGGCACTCGACAATGATTGTCGCGGTCGAGCTGACGATCATACTGTCCATGGCCTTCACACCGCAGAGGCGATCTTGGGCTGTGGGCCGACTGAACTGTATCCGCTACTACGGATCTGCTGTGAATCCTATTCCACGACTGAGACACTGCTGTGTTCTTCTCTCCTACTGCCCCGAGCAGGGCCCGGATCTGCATCAACCCTCTGCCAGCCTCCGACTGGGAAGGTTGGATCGACTCTACTATTCAGGCCGCAGCTGTGCGGTTCTAAATCAGAGTACGGTATACCTTAGGCGGAGGCGGGAAATCTGCCGTTGACAGGACTCAGGGACCCGCTCCTGAGCCCGCTCGTCGAGAGCGCGCTACAGGTTCTCCTGTCGAGTGCGCTCAGCCAAATTAGCCAGACGCGCCTCTTCCAAGGCCCGAGCCTCGGGAGTTTCTCCAACGATGGGCGTGTGGAGTGCATCCATGTTGCGGCGACGAAGTTCTTCCCTCTGCTACGAAGAAAGGGGTTCGGGATGGTATTCCTCATGGACGCACGACGGATCGCCGCCACCATCTTTGCCGTCTTTGCGACGGAAGCCAGGTGGACCACGCGGTCCATCGACCATCAAGACTTCAGCCGCAGGGTCACTTCTATCGCACTCGGATGCGGTCTCCGCGGAGCCAGTCGACAGATCGAACAGGGCATGGAGAGTTTCGTCGGGCTCGATTGACGCGACTTGATGGGTGGCTGAACGCCGAGCCACCACGTGTTTCACCCACCGCTGAAGCCGCGATCGACCGGATCACTTGCGGCGGCGAACAGCGGGGAGGGAAGACACCATCGGAGCTGACTGATACTTGGTCGACGGCTGTCGGAGAAGGACACCGCGAATGCACGCCCGAAAGTGCGTCGGCCCTCGTACAGGGAGCGCCTCAATGTCAAGGGGATCTTCTTGAAGCCAAGCGGAGTCGTCGGCGACAAAAACGAGCGCGCCGAGACGGATCTCGCGGCCCTCCGCCAATCCGCCACCAGAAACCATGATGATGATGATAGGAAAAACTTGCAACTTCACCAACAAGTCGCTATGACACCTGCCCCAAGGTGGGAGCCAACTGTCGTGGTTCTAAGGCTGACATTAGAAAGGGGGTAAGTATGGAGAGGCAAGATCTTAGCTATGGTGAAGGTGTACACACGAGTTTTACGAGTTCAGGCCCTTCTCGGTGGAAGTAACAGCCGTACGTCTCGGTGCCCGGAGGCGGTCGATTGGATTATATGTGTGATCTTATAGGGGGTGCGAACCCTTGTGCTAGAGGAGGGGGGTGGCTTATATAGAGTACGCTAGGACCCCCATCACCCTCCATTACAAGGGACTTAATGTACATAAAGTGGGGGCGTTACTGGTAACGCCAGCCTTAAGTGGTGTTAATGACCTTAAAGACTATGGAGTGAACGCCTGCCCGTTGCAATGCTGAGTGACTCCTGGTCTTTGGTAGGTCGAGTGATTCTCTAGATGGTCGAATGACAATAGGTAGGAGGACTCCCGAGTGACATGATTGTCGAGTGGATTACACTCGACATCTTCGACTGGGGGTCTCTTGCTGCTTCTTGGACTTCTTATCTTCTAGGGTAGTGACCTTGGGTAGGACGTATAGGTCAGGCCTATGACCCTACCCCAGGTCTGTATCCTCATCACCTGGCGCGCCAAATGTCAGATGTTGGGTTTCGGCAGACCCTTGAGGTTTGAACTCTGGGGTGCGCACGAAGATCTTCCCCCTACCAATCCACGTCCAATCGCCTCGCGAGAATCTAAGCTAAAATCGATGAACAGTACGAGGTACACGAGATTTATACTAGTTCGGGCCACCATTGTGGTGTAATACCCTACTCTAGTGTGTGGTGTGGTGGATTGCCTCGGGGGCTGATGATGAACAGTACAGGGGAAGAACAGCCTCGCGAGAGGTGTTCTTGAGCTGGTGTGGTGTTCTTGTAGGGAAGGATTCGATCTCCCCTCTACTGTAGTGGCTATCTCTATTTATAGAGGCCCTGGTCCTCTTCCCAAATATTGAGCGGGAAGGGAGCCAACAACGGCTATTTCGAAGGGGAACATCTAGTACAAGTTATCCTGACTAAAGTTGGTCTTGGGCTGCCAGGCACTGGCGATGACGCTGTCTTGGGCTCCACGGTGACCTCCATCCTGCCGCTCTGCTGGTCTTGGTCTCGTTGCACCGAAACGGTAACCTTTGCCTGATGCCTTGGTACTCCACACCTGTGCTTGCCCCCTTTGCACCAAAGAGGAAACAAGGACACTGTGCAGGCCGGCGCCCGCCTGGTCTCGATCGTCATGGCTTGCATCACAGGCACCTCGCGAGGTACCCTTGCCTTGATCTCTCCGCCTCCTCGCGAGCCTGCCTGGTGAGGCCACTCATGAGGAAGCCTTGCGTCGTCTGGCCTGTGAGGCTTCGTACCTCGCGAGGGTCTTGAGTTTGCGTTGATGAAGATGGGCGTACTGGGCCACCACTTGAGCCATGCCGCAGGCCACAGGCAGGCAAATCCGGGGACCCCCGTTCCCAGGACGCCGACAATGGACGACTTGCACTTTCATCGCTTGGGCACTCCATAGATGATCGACTTGCTCGTCGTCGCCTTGAGGATGATGAAGGGGAAGAACGGTTGATCAACAAGGTCTGAATCTCCTCCATCCTTGCATCTTGCTCGTCCTTTTGTGCGGAAAGCTTGTTGTTGATGTAGTCCATTTTCCTTGCTTCGGAGTGACTAATGTTGATGGAGAGGTTCTTGATGCGCTCTCGCAATCTTGATTGTGCGCCTTGCCTTTGTCGTTGTAGATCGAAGATTGACGCTTGGGTGATGTAGTTGTTCGTGCCGTCTTTGTTGTCGAAGATCGGAGATGAAATGCCTTGACTATCCATCACAAGACTCGAGCAAATATGAGTGCGAGAAAGAGAAGAACTTATACGAAATGTACCTTGACCGATGTTGAAAATGGATCAACGATCACTCAGTAGTGTAACAAGGAAATACCACAATTGGTACCGATCTTGTCAGTTTATCATACCTACACAAATAAGGCTTATAGTGGAGCTCGGTGAGGATAGTGGCACCAAAATTTGATGCAAAATGTTAGCAAGAGTCAATAATGTTGAAAGAGATTCTTCACAAGTGAAACAAGTAGACCAATAGCAATGAATGGCACACACAAACGCACACACGGATAGATAAATGGGGTCGTGCAACCAAGGAATGAGCACAAAATGTGGAATCCACAGAAAATGCTTGTTTTGCACAACTCAAGAGAGATGCTAGCACGATTGCTCAATAGGCGGATACGACACTTGTGCACAACCTATAAGATGCAAAATGTAGCAACTTTCTATCCCAAATATGCTATTATGTATGGTTCTTGGTGTTTCTCAAGATGATCCAAGATGATCGGATATAACAATCTTATGTGCAATGTGGTATGATGCTATGGCACTTGCTTACAAGCTCTTTGCTCTCTCTCTTTTGCTTAAAAGCTTCTTGTTATTTTTATATGGCCACAATGCGAAATGCACAAACCAAGATAGCAATTGTGTATATGCGGGAACAATCTTGTGACACAAGGGATGATATGATGATACCAATATGATATGGTATGTATGCAATGGAACGGTGGATCACTAATGTGCACAAGTAACGTTGCCGGCAATACTCAAATGGCTAGTCTCGACAGGCAAGTAACGCAAAATGGGCTAGGGGTTATCAATGCAATTGCAAGTGGAATATACAATGATGTCGCTGAGCTTACCGTCCGTGTCAATGATGAGAGGCAGTGTTGTCAATGTCGACCCGTTTCTAATTAGCCGAAACACCTTAGGAAACGGAAAAACCACGAACTCAAAATCTCTAAAGGCAAATGTCAAATGGTGGTAGCGGAAATGTAATGATGGGTTTTGCAAGTAGGCAATGCGGGGGTGGAGGGTTATTGGATTATGTGAGTCGGAGTGGAAGATCACCGTCCCTAAGTAGCCAAAACATCTTAGGAGACACAACTCACAACTCAAACAAAATTGGGTTAAGTTGAGGTGGCGGAAGTGTATGGTGGGAAAGCCTATGCGGAAGTTTTAGTGGTGGTGGTTGATGAAGAAGCAATCTTCTCTAAGTAGCCAAAACACCTTAGGAGACTCGAATCACTACTCAAGCAACCGCATATGCAATGGGGAACACAATGGGTTAGGTTGCGGAAGTCTATGGTGGTAATGCAGATGATATGGTGGAGGCCCTAGGCAAATATGATAAAGATCCAAAAATTTGATGGAGTCAAATGATGTTGGAGTTATTTTTGTGGGATGGGGGATGTCAATAGCTTCAAAACCAGCTAAAGAACGTCAAAAAATGGACTCCGGATGAATTAGTTATGGCCGAAATAAGAATTCAGCTGAGTCAGTGTCAGGGTTACCCGGACATCCGGGAGGAGGTCCGGATGATCCGGGCTTGGTCCGGATGATCCGGGAGTACTTCCGGATGATCCAGGTTCGTCAGCTCCGGTTCTGTTATTCGGGTGCGTGGGTTATCCTGACATCGGGAGAGGGTCTAGCTGATCCGGGAGGTGTCCGAATGAAACGGGAGAAGGTCCGGATGATCCGGGCAAGTCAAACTGCTCGGGATTTCCTCTCGCGGACGAATTAGTGGGCGGAAATGGATGATTTTCGGGGCAAATTTTGAGGAGATTTTGTGGATAGAAGGTGGGGAAACTTGGGGAGATGCTAGATCCACTCGAAACCAAGCAAATCCATGGATCAAAACCAACAAAACATCATCAAAACTCACAAATCACAAAAAAATTTGGGGCTATTTTTGGTGGGGATTTTCGAATTTAGGAAAAAATCAAGCAAAAGAAGGCTAGAAAAAGAGGGGTAGGGGCTCCAAATTCGTGATCAACCTTGCTCTGATCCAAGATGATGTAGGGTGGAACCCTAAATGGCCGATCTTTCACGAAAGGAGCAGATCCCGACTCACGAAGAACATGAGGGGAAAACGAGGGAAAAACACAAGAGGATCTCTCAAACCAACAAGATATAGTCACACATATGCTATACCCGAGTACACATAGAGATCACACGGTCCAAAACCAACAAAGGACGATACATAGGATAACCGGTTCTTCTCCGTGAGTAGGTCTTGATGGGTCCACCTAAGAGGGGGTCTTGAATCCAACATGGATCTTCTCTGAAGAGGGGCCGCAGTCTCTCTTGAGGACTAGATCCATATGGATGAGCAAAGCTATCCTCACATATGAGCTAAACTAATGCTGACCCTCAAATGGAGGAGGGGGAAGAGTATATGTAGTCTAAGCCATGAAGGGGTAAGTGAGGGGCGAAGGGGTACATGGGCTTTGTCCCAAGTCATGCACGCTGGCGGGGTGTGGATAATCCGGATGGTGGCCCGAATGATCCGGGTGTCGGGGGTCCGGATGATCCGGGCGGCCGTCCAAATGATCCGGCTTCAGGTGAAACCTTCGGGTGTCTTCGACGCAGTTAGCCGGATCGTCCGGGTGGTTGTCCGGGCTCGGTCCGGATCATCCGGCTGGGGGTCGGGATGATCCGGGCAAGTCCTGTATTGTCCGTTCTTCTTCTTCCTTCTCCTCTTCTATGCTTGGCCTTGGTCCTTGGATCCTCCATGGTCATCTCAGTTGTACCTGAGTATATGCAAGGTCCATGCATGAGGTATTAACCATGTCTCATGTGTGGAAAGTGTTGGTTCGAAGAGGAGTGAGTTCACCTTGTGTCCAATGGCGTATGGTCGAGGTCTCATCGTATGTCGTCTTGGGGCTTGGGGAGTAGTCGAAGTGTACATGGGGATGAACGTGGGATGCTCCGCATCAAGACGAGACCCAACACAAGCGCGGGTGTACTCGAGGTCGAACCCGACCACCTTGTACTTCTCCTTGGCAAGCAACATCTCCATGATGTGGATGGAGTGCTCCACCCAGACCGGGTTGTTGGTGTACACCAACGAGAGCTCCGTGAACCTTTTGTGGGTGTCCACCATGGCATGCATGGTGAACTGCTGCTCATCGTTGGCAGCCGCTCGGAGTGCCATTGGAGCCGCGCAGGATACCATCTAAGAGTTTGTCGTGGTGGGTGTGCTTCTTGCAATGGTGGGGCGCGATCGAAAGGTTGAAGAGACACAAGGGTTAAATGGCTGTTGTAATAATTGAGGGCCGGCCGGCTTGTAATCGTCACGTCTTGTCATGACGTTCATAGCAGAGGATTCCAGTGCACGATTGACAACACCGCACCGCGTGCATTTCGTTTGACCATGCGTGGGCTCGAAGAGGGGCCAAATGTATCGTCGGTGAGCCTGTTCCCACGCTACCACGCAGTTTACAGCGCAAGCTTCCCGCCCAGCTAGTTTGGCCATGCGTCGGCTAGAAGAGGGACAAATTGTGGGTGTTTATTGGCAAAAGGCTTTGTAAAAAATGAAGTGTTTGGAATGACTTCGGTCATAAGTTTACCCGTGGGTGATGAGGTCAAAGTTACACAGAAGGGTGATGATGGACACTCGAGTGCAATAATTAATTCTGTGCTCTACAGGGCACACTGTTGAAGAAACCAACTGTGTGAAATAATGTCGAAGATCGCAGTCCATTTAGCTATACAGATCATGTTCTATGAGATCAACAAGGTAAATAGATTCGAGAATGGTTAATAAAATCTAAGTCCATTGCATATTAAGGTCAAAATAGTGCTACCAATATACGAGTCCCATACGATGCCATTTCAACGATTGTACCACAAAAGCTCGAAAATTACAAGGTTCAAATTCCAGAGTTATATGGCTCAAATTCAAAGATTACAAGGTTCAAACTGATATTAGAAATGAAATTCAGCTCATCAGCTCCAAACGCTCGCGCTGATCTGCTGAACATGGATATCAGAGAGGTTCAAACTAATATTACCACTTCTAAGTCTGGTTTCAAAACCTCATAATTTTTGCAAAGGGGTCAGCCACTGAGAAGTCGTGTATGGGGTTGACATGATGACTTCCGATTACTCTGTCATCTGAAGTTCCAAAATGAAATTCAGCATTTTTGGAGCCTATTCCATTCTACCGCAGCCGCCAGTGTTGATCAACAAACCATTCATTTTTGCGAAATAAATGTAGGGAAAATCTCAATACCTTCAGCACTGCTCTGACAACAAAGAACCTGGCGAATATAATCTCCGATAAGGTCCCTCGGTAGGAGTACAAAGTAATTTCTTAGAGATGCAGATCTAGGCATTCGACGTGATTGTCATATTGTATCACATTATCCACCACCGAGCCTAATCTTATCTGCAAAAGAAGAAAACGTGTTAGTGCCTACATGCAGTTTTGAACACTACTACAGGTCTATTTGGATTGCAGGATTTGTAAAATGCTCTAACATGCCATCTTTGATCCGACATGATTAACATGGGCATTTTAGTATAATCTAGAAAAATATAGCCTTCTTCATAAGAGGTTGGAGTGGATGAAAAGTTCCCTAAGATAACTAGTATAGATGAATCCAAAGGAGAAATGCTTATGGATTGTAACCATATGGATCAAGCAACCAATATGGGGGGGGGGACACGTATGTACTCAAATCCTCCAAAAAATCCTTCAGAAATCGTAGTACATTGTCATTATAAACTTGGAAAAAGGTGTCACAAATTGAACTCCCCTATGGTTAACATTTAATAGGAAAGGAACATCACCTCGATATATAGCTTCTCTAGGCACGGAAAGCATCTCAGGAAACTGACAACTTGCTCCAAGTTGGGGCCGATAGATTCTAGTGCCCAGACCTTCACTGTGCGCAATTTCAGGGTCAAGCTTGTCGAAATCATTTTCTGGATGACAGACGAACATATATCTTTAAAATTAGAAATAATTTTAATTTCTAGAAGGAGAGGTAGAAGGCGGCTGTTGTACCTGAATGGGTGTGGATCCAATAACAAGTTCGGAGTATTTGTCAGACAAGTAGCTCACCATTGTCAATTTTGGCGCAGAAATGACATTGATTCTTGTTGGTCCTTCTTGATTAACTACATGTAATGTCTCAAATGCAGGTGTGTCCTCAGTGACCATACCGTGGTACACATCTTTTGATGTCTTCTTGCCGCACCAGCAACACACATAAATAGTCCAGAGAGTTATGGAGGTGATGTGGAAGCTACTCACCCATTGATCGCCTGGAGACGAAGGTACTCGAGTGCAGTACCACCATGAAGCAGGCGCTCCATGTCACTATTTGGGAGGCAGACGGTGACGAGCTCGAGGTGCTTCAGTCGTGGTAGAATAAGTGTGGGCGCATCATTAAGGGGGGGGGGGATGGCGGTTCCTAAACTTGGCGACGCGTAGCATGGGCGCGAGGCAGAGCACGGACGTTGGCAGTGAGCGTATATGCCCATCATCAAAAGCTCCTCGAGCTAATCTAGGGCGGGGGATCGGAACCAGTCGTCAAGATTGGCTCGGTCCTTGCCATTGGAGTGGGAGTACGGGGAATATTTAGTTAAAACAGGGCAATAGAAAAATGTATTGGTAACTAGGAGTTATTAGGTAGGAATATAGTAAGAAAATAGAATAATAATTGGTTGCTTAAATACTACACAATTCATTTGATATTGCTGGGTAAGTCAACATGGAGATACTTGAAAAGAAAACTTACTTCGAAAAAAGTCTGGACGGATGATATCGTTGGGGAAGTTAGCATATATCTCATGACCAGGCACTTTTATGTGCAGTGCAATTTTAGTGCCAGCTTTCAGTACATAAAACTTAGAAATTTCTTTCCAAAGGCCAGTGCCAAAATAGGAGTCACCACGTTCATCGAGTCCGACAGTAGCAACGACTGTAAATCCATGGTTTGTGTTCAGTATGACATCCCTGCAGTCTTGATTTATGTACAGGGAAAGATTGTGCACTATAGATTCTGTTGCATAGCAAGGGACGCGCTGCAAAAAATGGTAGGAATGTTAAAGAAAATATGGTAAAATGCAAATATGGGCCCAAATTGAAAGAACTATATAGCAGTTGAAATCGAAGGACAAAAATCTATAATTAAACAGATAGGGTAAACATGATGTCATGGAAATATGAGAGTAATAGAAAGAACAATACATCATTCATTTGCCTAATATAGAAAGAAGAGGGGAAAAAATCCCCTTTGACGTAGATGGTGCATGTGGCACCTTTTATCCAAATGTAGCAATACTTAGTATATGTTCAGGAAAGTAGGCCATGCCAACCTATTTAGGGTGATATTGAACATACCACGCACATCCTCAAGTCATCTGGTACGGTGAGATGGAACTCCATGGATGTCCGGCGGAGGCCGCAAAGTCCTGATGTGTCCGTGCACTGTACACTCTATGAATAAAAAAACCCTCAAATCATCTCGAATAAAAATGAATTCACGGCGATTTCGGCCGGGTGATTAAAGGAGGCAGATGAACTAGGATAAGAGATGAGACAATATCTCATTAGATTAGTTACCTTGTTGTCTATGAGAAAAAACCCTTTGTAGGGCGGATTCCTCAACCGGGCGGAGCTGGGTCGACTGTGAGCAGCGTCGAGAAAGTCGATGGTGATAGGCGGCAGCAAGCGAAAGTGGCGAGATGCGGTGGGGTTTGCCGGTAGTCCATGTGTGATTGATGCAACAGGCAAAATGAAAGTCATTCCACACGGTTCCAATTTTGGGAACCGTGTGTGATTGACGTACTACCTCCATCCTGGTTTATTGGTCCCCTTTGTAATTTGTACCAAATTTTGACCAAGTATATAACTAACAAATGTTTATGCATGTCACCAAAAATTATATCATTGAACACTATGTTCAAATACGCATCCAACGATATAATTTTTGCTGACATGCACTAACATTTTGTCAGTTAAATATTTGGTCAAATTTAACACAGATTACAAAGGGAAACAATAAACCAGGACGGATAGGTAGATTCCACCAACCGAAGTGATTGCATCCATATCCCACATTTAGACATAACTAAACATAGATTAAACATACTCAGACATAGATAATAAGCGCACACAAGGATAGTTCAACCATAAGTACATAGTTCAACTGTCATTAAGCATACTCAAGCATACATAGTTCGATCCCCCATCTCATCTCATCTGCTGGCACTATCCTAAAGCTTCTCCAGGTACTTGGCGTACGCACCGTGCACCACCCCGCAAGAAAACTTCTGCTTGAAGGAGCCAGCGGCCCGTCCTCTTGCATGCGCCAAAAAATTTTGATACGCGTCATGAAGCTTGTTGTTGCAAAATGTGCATCGATAGCCGCCATCACAGGTCCTAATACGTCTGTTATGCGTTCCTGCATAAAGCCTCCTCAAGATTTGCCTCTTGCACCTCCTCTGGCGATCTTCATCCTTGCTATCCACATCGTCAGACATCACATGTACAAATAGTAAAACAAATTTGGCATAAAATCAATATTTACATGCCGTGAAGTAGAATTAGGAATTTATGGCTATTTTTATACATATAGAGAGATTATGGATCGATTTTTAAGCACATACATCTATGTACATACCAATCTTGAAGAAAATAATGGCACAAATATATATGTAGGTCATTCAAAATCAATCGTCAAGTCCTGGCTAGGAATTATTAGCACGAACACTAACCCTACTCGAATTACTAGAAGAAATCATTTGCACAGATGAAAGAACTAATCACTTATCACTTGTACCATTTATACAATCAATCCACTACACGGATCTAATGAAACTTACTCAGATTTCATGGATGGGAGAACATAACCATAGGATTTCTATTCCAAAAAGGAGAGGCAGGAGTAACCAGAGAACCCCTAGGATCTATTTGACACATAAATGGGTATACATGACTAACCAGTTGTCCATCATCATCGGAGTGGTCATCGGAGTCGTCGCCGGAGTGGTCGTCGGAGTCGTCGCCAGGGTCGTCGCCCGAGTCGTCAGCGGAGTCGGTGTGGAACACCGCCTCCGGCTATCGAAGCATGACACCGTCGACGACGTCAGGGTGCAACGATACCTCGCCGGTGGTGAAGGCAACCTCTGTCTCCATCTCCATGCCGTGCTCCAGTGCTTCAGCAGCCCCGGCGTAGCCACTCCCTCCGATGGGGCGCTTCGGCGGCATCCTCATACACCGACGTCTTCGAGGACTGAGAGCAGCGTCGAGAATGCAAGCAGAGAGAGAGGATTGTGTGTGTGTGGCGAGGATGGGGGGTGTGGCTGCTCGGGCGCACCATTAATATGGAGTAGTGGGGAGAGAGGCGAGTGGCGGTCAAACGCTGGCTCGCCTCCCGGTGAGCCTGTGCACCAGACTGTTGGGGAACGTAGCAGAAATTCAAAATTTTCCTACGTGTCACCAAGATCTATCTATGGAGAAACTAGCAACGAGGGGAAGGAGAGTGCATCTACATACCCTTGTAGATCTCTAAGCGGAAGCGTTCAAGAGAACAGGGTTGAAGGAGTCGTACTCGTCGTGATCCAAATCACCAGAGATCCTAGTGCCGAACGGACGGCACCTCCGCGTTCAACACACGTACAACTCGGTGACGTCTGCCACGCCTTCATCCAACAAGGAGAGAGGGAGAGGTTGAGGAAGATTCCGTCCAGCAGCAGCACAACGGCGTGGTGGTGGTGGAGGAGCGTGGCAATCTTGCAGGGCTTCGCCAAGCACCGCGGGAGAGGAGAAGGGAGAGAGGTAGGGCTGCGCCAAGAGGGAGAGAAACTCATGTGTTGGCAGCCCTCAAGACCTCAACTATATATAGGGGAGAGGGAGGGGGTGCTACCCCTCTAGGGTTTCCACCCCAAGGGGTGCGGTTGCCCCCAATCCCATCTAGGGTGGCGGCCAAGGGGGGGGGAGAGGGGAAACTTGCCCCCCAAGTTAGGTGGGTGCGCCCCCTCCCCCAACCCTAGGTGCCTTGGGCCCTTGTGGGGGGCGCACCAGCCCACATGGGGCTGGTCCCCTCCCACACTTGGCCCATGCAGCCCTTTGGGGCCGGTGGCCCCACTTGGTGGACACCCGGGACCCTCCCGGTGGTCCCGGTACGTTACCGATAAAACCCGAAAGTTTTCCGGTAACCAAAACATGACTTCCCATATATAAATCTTTACCTCCGGACCATTCCAGAACTGCTCGTGACGTCCGGGATCTCATCCAGGACTCCGAACAACATTCAGTAACCACATACAAACTTCCTTTATAACCCTAGCGTCATCGAACCTTAAGTGTGTAGACCCTACGGGTTCGGGAATCATGTAGACATGACCGAGACGTTCTCCGGTCAATAACCAACAGCGGGATCTGGATACCCATGTTGGCTCCCACATGTTCCACAATGATCTCATCGGATGAACCACGATGTCAAGGACTCAAGCGATCCTGTATACAATTCCCTTTGTCTAACGGTATTGTACTTGCCCGAGATTCGATCGTCGGTATACCGATACCTTGTTCAATCTCGTTACCAGCAAGTCTCTTTACTCGTTCCGTAACACATCATCCCATGATCAGCCCCTTGGTCACACTGTGCACATTATGATGATGTCCTACCAAGTGGGCCCAGAGATACCTCTCCGTTAACCGGAGTGACAAATCCTAGTCTCGATTCGTGCCAACCCAACAGACACTTTTGGAGATACCTGTAGTGCACCTTTATAGCCACCCAGTTACGTTGTGACGTTTGGTACAACCAAAGCATTCCTACGGTATCCGGGAGTTGCACAATCTCATGGTCTAAGGAAATGATACTTGACATTTAGAAAAGCTTTAGCATACAAACTACAATCTTTGTGCTAGGCTTAGGATTGGGTCTTGTCCATCACATCATTCCCTAATGATGTGATCCCGTTATCAACGACATCCAATGTCCATGGTCAGGAAACGTAACTATCTATTGATCAACGAGCTAGTCGACTAGAGGCTTACTAGGGACATGGTGTTGTCTATGTACCAACATCCAAAGAGTTTACTAGTGTCTAAACTAGTTCACATCACCATGTGATTAAGACTCAATGAGTTCTGGGGTTTGATCATGTTTTGCTTGTGAGAGAGGTTTTAGTTAACGGGTCTGCAACATTCAGATCCGTATGTATTTCGCAAATTCTCTATGTCATATTGTAAATGCTGCTTCCGCGCTCCACTTGGAGCTATTCCAAATGGTTGCTCCACTATACGTATCCGGTTTGCTACTCAGAGTCATTCGGATAGGTGTTAAAGCTTGCATCGATGTAACCCTTTACGCCGAACTCTTTATCACCTCCATAATAGAGAAACATGTCCTTATTTACTCCAAGGACAAATTTTGACCGCTGTCCAATGATCCATTCCTGGATCATTCTTGTACCCCTTTACTGACTCATGGCAAGGCACACTTTCGGTGCGGTACACATCATAGCATACTATAGAGCCTACGTCTAAAGCATAGGGGACGACCTTCATCCTTTCTCTCTTTTCTGCTGTGGTCGAGCTTTAAGTCTTAACTTCATACCTTACATTTCAGGCAAGAACTCCTTCTTTGACCGATCCATCTTGAACACCTTCAAGATCATGTCAAGGTATATGCTCATTTGAAAGTACCATTAAGAGGTTTTGATCTATCCTCATAGATCTTGATGCTCAATGTTCAAGTAGCTTAATCCAGGTTTTCACTTGAAAAACACTTTTCAAATAACCCTATATGCTTTACAGAAAAATCTACATCATTTCTGATCATCAATATGTCAACGACATATACTCATCAGAAATTCTATAGTGCTCCCACTCACTTCTTTGGAAATACAAGTTTCTCACAAACTTTGTATAAACCCAAAATCTTTGATCATTTCATCAAAGTGTATATTCCAACTCTGAGATGCTTACTCCAGTCCTTAGAAGGATCGCTGGAGCCAGCATACCTTTTAGCATCCTTAGGATCGACAAAAACTTTCTGATTGTATCACATATAACCTTTCCTTACGAAAACTGGTAAGGAAACTCGTTTTTGACATCCATCTGCCAGATTTCATAAATGCATCTAATGCTAACATGATTCCGACGGACTTAAGCTTCGCTACGGATGAGAAAATCTCATCGTAGTCAACTTCCTTGAACTTGTGAAAACTCTTCGCCACAAGTCGAGCTTCATAGACGGTGACATCACCATCCACGTCCGTCTTCTTCTTAAAGATCCTTTATCTCAATGGCTTGCCGATCACTGGGCAAGTCCACCAAAGTCCATGCTTTGTTCTGATACATGGATCCTATCTCGGATTTCATGGCTTCTAACCATTTGTCGGAATATGGGCCCACCATCGCTTCTCCATAGCTCGTAGGTTCATTGTTGTCCAGCAACATGACCTTCAAGACATGATTATTGTACCACTCTGAAGTAGTACGCATCCTTGTCACCCTACGAGGTACGGTAGTGACTTGATCCAAAATTTCATGATCACTATCATGAGCTTCTACTTCAATTGGTGTAGGTGCCACAGGAACAACTTCCTGTGCCCTGCTACACACTAGTTGAAGTGATGGTTCAATAACCTCATCAAGTCTCCACCATCCTCCCACTCAATTTTCAAGACAAACTTTTCTCGAGAAAGGACCCGATTCAAGAAACAATCCCTATTGCTTTCGGATCTGAATTAGGAGGTATACCCAACTATTTTGGGTGTCCTATGAAGATGCATTTTATCCGCTTTGGGTTCGAGCTTATCAACCTGAAACTTTTTCACATAAGCATCGCAGCCCCAAACTTTTAAGAAACGACAACTTAGGTTTCTCTAAACCATAGTTCATACGGTGTCATCTCAACGGAATTACGTGGCGCCCTATTTAAAGTGAATGCGGTTGTCTCTAATGGCTAACCCATGAACGATAGTGGTAATTCGATAAGAGACATCATGGTATGCACCATATCCAATAGGGTGCAACTATGATGTTCGGACACACCATCACACTATGGTGTTCCAGGCGGTATTAATTATGAAACAATTTCCACAGTGTCTTAATTGCGTGCCAAAGCTTGTAACTCAGATACTCATCTCAATGATCATATCATAGACATTTTATCCTCTTGTCACAATGATCTTTAACTTCACTCTGAAATTACTTGAACCATTCAATAATTAAGACTTGTGTTTCATCAAGTAAATATACTCAACATCTACTCGAATCATCTGTGAAGTCAGAACATAACGATATTCACTGCATGCCTCAGCACTCATTGGACTGCACACATCAAAATGTGTTACTTCCAATAGGTTGCTACCTTGTTCCATCTTACTGAAACTGAGGCTTTTCAGTCATCTTGCCCATGTGGTATGATTTGCATATCTCAAGTGATTCAAAATCAAGTGAGTCCAAACGATCCATCTGCATGGAGTTTCTTCATGCGTATACACCAATAGACATGGTTTGCATGTCTCAAACTTTTCAAAAATGAGTGAGTCCAAAGATCCATCAACATGGAGCATCTTCATGCGTATTATACCAATATGACTTACATGGCAGTGCCACAAGTAAGTGGTCCTATCATTACTATCTTATATCTTTTGGCATGAAAATGTGTATCACTATGATCGAGATTCAATAAACCATTCCTTTAGGTGCAAGACCATTGAAGGTATTATTCAAATAAACAGAGTAACCATTATTCTCCTTAAACGAATAACCGTATTGCGATAGACATAATCCAATCATGTCTATGCTCAACGCAAACACCAAATAACAATTATTTAGGTTTAACACCAATCTCGATGGTAGAGGGAGCGTGCGATATTTGATCACATCAACCTTGGAAACACTTCCAACACATATCATCAGCTCACCTTTAGCTAGTCTCCGTTTATTCCGTAGCTTTTATTTCGAGTTACTAACACTTAGCAACCGAACCGGTATCTAATACCCTGCTGCTACTAGGAGTACTAGTAAAGTACACATTAACATAATGTATATCCAATATACTTCTATCGACCTTGCCAGCCTTCTCATCTACCAAGTATCTAGGGTAATTCTGCTCCAGTGGCTGTTCCCCTTATTACAGAAGCACTTAGTCTCGGGTTTGGGTTCAACCTTGGGTTTCTTCACTAGAACAGCAGCTGATTTGCCGTTTCATGAAGTATCCCTTATTACCCTTGCCCTTCTTGAAAGTAGTGGTTTCACCAACCATCAACAATTGATGCTCCTTCTTGATTTCTACTTTCGCGGTGTCAAACATCGTGAATACCTCAAGGATCATCATATCTATCCCTGATATGTTATAGTTCATCACGAAGCTCTAGCGGCTTGGTGGCAATGACTTTGGAGAAACATCACTATCTCATCTGGAAGATCAACTCCCACTCGTTTAAAGTGATTGTTGTACTCAGACAATCTGAGCACAAGCTCAACGATTGAGCTTTTCTCCCTTAGTTTGCAGGCTAAGAAAATCGTCGGAGGTCTTATACCTCTTGACGTGGGCACGAGCCTGAAATCCCAATTTCAGCCCTCGAAACATCTCATATGTTCCGCGATGTTTCGAAAACATCTTTGGTGCCTCAACTCTAAACCATTTAACTGAACTATCACGTAGTTATCAAAACGTGTATGTCTGATGTTCGTAACATCCACAAATGACGTTTGCGGTACTGCACACTGAGCGATGCATTAAGGACATAAGCTTTCTACTGTCCGCATAATCGCTACTGTCAACTTTCAACTATATTTTCTCTAGGAACATATCTAAACAGTGGAACTAAAACGCGAGCTTACAACATAATTTGCAAAGATCTTTTGACTATGTTCAGGATAATTAAGTTCATCTCATGAACTCCCACTCAGATAGACATCCCTCTAGTCATCTAAGTGATTACATGATCCGAGTCAACTAGGCCGTGTCCGATCATCACGTGAGACGGACTAGTCATCATCGGTGAACATCTTCATGTTGATCGTATCTACTATACGACTCATGCTCGACCTTTCGGTATCTTGTGTTCCGAGGCCATGTCTATACATGCTAGGCTCGTCAAGTCAACCTAAGTGTTTCGTGTGTGTAAATCTGGCTTACACCCGTTGTATGTGAACGTAAGAATCTATCACACCCGATCATCATGTGGTGCTTCGAAACGACGAACTTTCGCAACGGTGCACAGTTAGGGGGAACACTTTCTTGAAATTTTAATGAGGGATCATCTTATTTACTACCATCGTTCTAAGCAAATAAGTTGTATAAACATGATAAACATCACATGCAATCAAATAGTGACATGATATGGACAATATCATTTTGCTCCTTTTGATCTCCATCTTCGGGCTCCATGATCATCATCGTCACCGGCATGACACCATGATCTCTATCATCACGATCTCCATCATCGTGTCTTCATGAAGTTGTCTCGCCAACTATTAATTCTACTACTATGGCTACCGGTTAGCAATAAAGTAAAGTAATTACATGGCATTGTTTTAATGACACGCAGGTCATACAATAAATTAAGACAACTCCTATGGCTCCTGCCGGTTGTCATACTCATCGACATGCAAGTCGTGATTCCTATTACAATAACATGATCAATCTCATACATCACATATATCATTGATCACATTCTTTTGGCCATATCACATCACATAGCATACCCTGCAAAAACAAGTTAGACGTCCTCTAATTGTTGTTTGCATGTTTTACGTGGCTGCTATGGGTTTCTAGCAAGAACGTTTCTTACCTACGCAAAAACCACAACGTGATATGTCAATTGCTATTTACCCTTCATAAGGACCCTTTTCATCGAATCCGTTCCGACTAAAGTGGGAGAGACTGGCACCCGCTAGCCACCTTATGCACCAAGTGCATGTCAGTCGGTGGAACCTGTCTCACGTAAGTGTACGTGTAAGGTCGGTCCGGGCCGCTTCATCCCACAATACCGTCGAAACAAGATTGGACTAGTAACGGTAAGCATATTGAACAAAATCAATTCCCACAACTACTTTGTGTTCTACTCGTGCAAAGAATCTACGCAATAGACCTAGCTCATGATGCCACTGTTGGGGAACGTAGCAGAAATTCAAAATTTTCCTACGTGTCACCAAGATCTATCTATGGAGAAACCAGCAACGAGGGGAAGTAGAGTGCATCTACATACCCTTGTAGATCGCTAAGAGGAAGCGTTCAAGAGAACAGGGTTGAAGGAGTCATACTCGTCGTGATCCAAATCACCGGAGATCCTAGTGCCGAACGGACGGCACCTCCGCGTTCAACACACGTACAGCCCGGTGACGTCTCCCACGCCTTGATCCAGCAAGGAGAGAGGGAGAGGTTGAGGAAGACTTCATCCAGCAGCAGCACAACGGCGTGGTGGTGGTGGAGGAGCGTGGAAATCCTGCAGGGCTTCGCCAAGCACCGCGGGAGAGGAGAAGGGAGAGAGGTAGGGCTGCGCCAAGAGGGAGAGAAACTCATGTGTTGGCAGCCCTCAAGACCTCAACTATATATAGGGGAGAGGGAGGGGGGTGCGCCCCCTCTAGGGTTTCCACCCCAAGGGGTGCGGTTGCCCCCAATCCCATCTAGGGTGGCGGCCAAGGGGGGGAGAGGGGAAACTTGCCCCCCAAGTTAGGTGGGTGCGCCCCCTCCCCCAACCCTAGCCGCCTTGGGCCCTTGTGGGGGGGAGCACCAGCCCACCTGGGGCTGGTCCCCTCCCACACTTGTCCCATGCAGCCCCCCGGGGCCGGTGGCCCCACTTGGTGGACCCCCGGGACCCTCCCGGTGGTCCCGGTACATTACCGATTAAACCCGAAACTTTTCCGGTGACCAAAACAGGACTTCCCATATATAAATCTTTACCTCCGGACCATTCCGGAACTCCTCGTGACGTCCGGAATATCATCCAGGACTCCGAACAACATTCGGTAACCACATACAAACTTCCTTTATAACCCTAGCGTCATCGAACCTTAAGTGTGTAGACCCTACGGGTTCGGGAATCATGTAGACATGACCGAGACGTTCTCCGGTCAATAACCAACAGCGGGATCTGGATACCCATGTTGGCTCCCACATGTTCCACGATGATCTCATCGGATGAACCACGATGTCAAGGACTCAATCGATCCCGTATACAATTCCCTTTGTCTAACGGTATTGTACTTGCCCGAGATTCGATCATCGGTATACCGATACCTTGTTCAATCTCGTTACCGGCAAGTCTCTTTACTCGTTCTGTAACACATCATCCCGTGATCAACCCCTTGGTCCCACTATGCACATTATGATGATGTCCTACCGAGTGGGCCCAGAGATACCTCTCCGTTAACCAGAGTGACAAATCCCAGTCTCAATTCGTGCCAACCCAACAGACACTTTCGGAGATACCTGTAATGCACCTTTATAGCGACCCAGTTACGTTGTGACGTTTGGTACACCCAAAGCATTCCTACGGTATCCGGGAGTTGCACAATCTCATGGTCTAAGGAAATGATACTTGACATTTGGAAAAGCTTTAGCATACGAACTACGATCTTTGTGCTAGGCTTAGGATTGGGTCTTGTCCATCACATCATTCCCTAATGATGTGATCCCGTTATCAATGACATCCAATGTCCATGGTCAGGAAACCGTAACCATCTATTGATCAACGAGCTAGTCAACTAGAGGCTTACTAGGGACATGGTGTTGTCTATGTACCCACACATGTATCTGAGTTTCCTATCAATACAATTATAGCATGGATAATAAACGATTATCATGAACAAGGAAATATAATAGCAACTAATTTATTATTGCCTCTAGGGCATATTTCCAACACGGACTGCTGGCATGCCTACCATCATTTCACACAGCTACTCGCACGCCTCCCGATGACACTGCGCAGTGAGAACGCCTCCATCAATTCACACACCTGCACAAACGCCTCACGGACTGCCTACGCGACGGACTGCTTGCATGCGTCCCATCAACTCATGCCCGCTCGCACAACACACGGGTCCACTACTAGGGAAAAGCCTATACACAAAATCTTACCAGCAGCGCTCCTCAAAATACGACGCTACTGCTATTTAGCAGCAGCGCGTGATAGCAAAATGCGCTGCTGAATGGAAAATAGTAGTAGCGTGTCCACCACAAAACGCGCTACTGCTCTAATTGCCATGACCTCGCCCCCCGCTAGTTATAGCAGTAGCGCCCTATAATGAACCGCCCTACTGCTATGGAAGTTAGTAGCAGCGCGCTTCGAAGAAAACCGCTACTGCTAATATCATCCCACAAGTTTAGTCCCACCTCGCTCCGTGAACAGGGTGTTTACCACCTTAAATATGTTATTTCTGAAACTATCACAACCAGTTGGTCTTCACTGAACTCTATGTGTAAAATTTGTGGCCGCAATATGAGTCCTCTCCGGTTCCTACCGGAGAGGACTCATATTGACAATTCAGATTGTACACAAAAAGATCATTGATGGCCAATGTATTTTTGCATTGACGTATTTTTGTATAGTTACACTTAGCAGTAGTGGTTTATATGCATAGCGCTACTGCTATTCAGATTAGCTGTAGCGCGTTTTGGCAAACGCGCTACAACTATCCCTACGTTATCCCCATGCGCACGACCGACCCTCTCTCTCACTGACACTCTCACTCTCGCCCGCGTGCCGATAACCATCGTCGTGCGTCGTCGCCGCCGCCGCCTTCGTCCGTCCGCCGCCGAGGTACTCCCCTCCTTCCGTCCCTCCTCCCTCCTCCTCGCACATCCTCCCTCCACCTGCGGCCGCCCCTCCCTCCTACGCCGCCGCCCTCCTTCCTCCGTCTACGGCCGCCCCTCCTCCGTCCGCCGCCGGCAGCCCTCCTCCCACGCCCTCGACCTCACCGCCGCCACCCAAGCCCACCCAGCACTGCCACCTCTCGATCCCGATCCCGCCCTCGCCGCCCCTAGCTACCTCTCCGTCGCCCCCACCCCCTGCCACTAGTTAGTACTAGATTTAGTAGTAGTAGATGTTAATTTAGGGTTCATAGCTAGTACTAGATGTTGCTTAGTTAGTACTAGATTTTTAGTAGTAGTTGATGTTAATTACTAGTAGTGATCGTACTAGTTAACTAGGGCAGTATGATTAATAGTAGTTGTAGTTGAACTACTTTAGTTCTAGTTGAACTAGTTTAGTAAGTAAATTAATAAACTAGTTGAACGAGTTGAATTAATAAAACTAATGTATTTTTAGTAAGATAATTAATATAACTAGTTGAACTACTTTATTTTTAGAAAGAACTAGTTTTTTTTCTATTTATAGTAAGTTTATATTTAGTAAGAACTAGTTGAATTAATAAAACTAGTTGAGCATGTCATATTTGTTGTTATTTTTTAGTTTAAGCAATTATTCGGGATGTATTAGTGATAACTTATACGGTTTCAGGTGACCACCGTCGTCCCTGTCACCGACCCGCTCCGACATCCCCGCCGTTGTCCCAGTCACTGACCCCCTCCGACATCGAGGTGAGACCAGCCAAATATCCTTGTATATCTTGTGTTGTTGCTCAAATCGGATATGTGGTTGCCCAAGTGGCCGTTCATGTTCAGTTTACATCTCCGAGTGGCCTATGTTTCGCCGGTGTGTTGATTAATTTCCGTTCCAGCAAATTTCAGGCGCTCGATATGTCCTTTTTTAGCAAAGGTCATGCCGGATTTTTTTCATGAATTCTGGCATGACTTGTGCTAGAATATGTACACGTTTAATCTTTGAATTATGAATGTAGGAAATGTCGTACTCGGACGACGACAGTCTCCCGGGGAAGTGCAGCTGGTGCCACGATGATCGAGGTATGTGTGACAGGTTCGTTGAGCTGGACAAAGATCGGCACTTCAGCATTAAGCTCGAGGAGACCTTCGATGTTGAAACAGTACGCAACAACGACAAGTGTTTTTTTCGTAATTAAGCATGACTTCAACTATTTCAACGTCTAATTTTCGTATTTTACAATTCGACTAGCTTATCCCATGCCATGCAAGACGCTATGTCTTGGAGAGGATGGGTTTTGAAGACCATGAAAATTTTGAAACAAAGAAAATACAACTAAGGACCCATCATGATATGGATTTTGAAGTAAATCTGTGCAATGCTCAGAGCGTAACCCATTTTGGTTGCCAAAATTGGGAAGCACTTTGCAAAATGTATGGTTTTTATGAGGGTATGATTGTCACCATGGATCTTGGTGATCCTGACATCGAGCAAGACAATATGGACATTTGGGTCCTTGTTGATACGCTTCCGATTGTACCGCTATGTGAGTTTCTCAAACATAGTTATTAACTAATTTATATTGTTTATTTCAAAATAGTTGATAGCTTATTTCCATTGACAGCTTATTTTGATTCTTCAAAGACTGTGCGGAAGATGGTAGATAAAAACCACTACACCGATGGCACCGAATTAACGTATAAGGAGAAAAATCATCTGATCGCATTTTGTACTCTTCTTGAGAATTACAATAACTATTATCGAACTCCTCCAAATTATGGTGAATACGTGCCACTAGTGCATGTGTTGAACCACGATAACTTCTCTGGAGATACCCTGGTAAGATTTTTTACTATTACAACATCCGTGCATATTTTACATACTTCTAAAACTAGTACATCATTGCTAACTACGAAGTTTTATTATGTTTTTCAACAGAAACTCCCGATGGATTGTGTGCCTCATCTGATGTCTCTGAATGGTCGCCTCTCAGTTCTGAACATACTGCCAGGTAAATCTAGGGAGCTCACCTGTGCATATCGGATTTCTAAAACTGGTGAACACATGTTCATCAAAGAATCAAGAAATGTATGGACATTCCCAAGGAGGTTCTTGGAAGTAACATTCAGCGAAAGGCAAGAATTGGAGACAGGCTAATCTCCATTCTGCATAATGGAGAGTCAGGGGCTATCTTGTTTTTTGCTATTTTACCTTAGAAAATGTAGTAGGTCTTAATCGAATGTAGTAGGTCCTATGAGGTAAAATATGTTTATTATGTGGTAATGTGTTAGAGTTGATAATGAGGAGTACTCGTGATTACGACTAGTGACCAATTTGCTATGTGATGTCATTGATGAAAACGGTGATCTTGAGGAGGTGTTATATGACAATGATGTATTATGATGATAAGTTGTTAATGATATGATGATGATGATGATATTATTATATCATTGGGTGAAAGAACCGCGGATTAGTTTCAAGTGGATGGACATCCACTTGAAACTAGTCCACGGTTCTTTCACCCCGTGATGTAATAACTCATTATGATGTAAAAACAATCTCTAAATTCCTGTTGTATGAAAACTTGTGTAAAGGTCTATGAATACAACATGAAATAAAAAAGAAATAAAATACTAAATAATAGTAG
The DNA here is from genome assembly GCF_002162155.2 of Triticum dicoccoides. Taxonomy (NCBI): domain Eukaryota; kingdom Viridiplantae; phylum Streptophyta; class Magnoliopsida; order Poales; family Poaceae; genus Triticum; species Triticum dicoccoides. The sequence goes on along the minus strand of NC_041387.1, from coordinate 190,673,842 downwards.
TAGCGCGGGAAAGGAGAAGCGCTACTACTAATTACCAGTAGCGATGTTCTGAAGAAGCGCTACTACTAAGTCAATTTAGCAGTAGCGTGGATCTAGGCGTGCTATTGCTAAGCTTTAGCTGTAGCGCCTTATCAGTAGCGCTCCTTCCCGCGCTACTAATAGGCCTAAAACCCGCGCTACTGCTAGGCTTTTCCCTAGTAGTGGTCGCATGGCGGCACGTATATTTTTTCTATTTGGATGATTAATGTTGTCGCTTTATTGCCTAAACGAAGCATGGCACGTATCCATTGTTGGTCTAACGCTCAAGATTCGAAATAATAATCCGTTAGGGATATTGGTTCCCAATTATTAATAATCTCCTGTTTGCAAGAAGATAAAGATTACATCAAAATTGGTCTCAAATTTGACAAAAAAGTACAATGCCACTTTGTATTGGTGTCCATATGACAACACGATAAGTTTCATGAATTTCAAATATGTTTTGGATGTACTAGAATTTAGAAATCAAGATTCTCAATGTTTGAAATTTCTTGCATGGGGAGTAAACATGCACCCAGTGAGATACATGTGTTTTTGCAATCCATTTAGGTGCACTATCACATGTGCATGTAGCTCAAGTTTGATTTTTGCACATTAAACCCCTAGAAAATCAATCAATGTACTAAAACGTCTTAATGATCTTTGTTTTTCTAATTAAAATGTCCCTCCTTTGGTAACATATGTTCACCGCGGGATAATTTAACATGCATCGTAGTTGCGGTGGATTCGTGGTGTGTGTGTGGGTGTGTGCGTCTGGGGGTGGTGGGTGGCTCGCAGTACACTACGAGTCATGAGCCACCATGTGGGTTGGCCGTTTTGTGAGGTAGGTGCCACATCAGAGTCATGAATTTGTTTTTTAAAACATTACACGGCCCTTTCATACATACATGTGTTGGCCACATGCAGTCGATGGTTGTCCTACACGACACTCGATACTCATGTGTGATGCTTTTTGTGGTCCCGCGAGGTCGTCGTCCATCACTTTGATGAACAACCGGCAGTGAGGTTAATTTGACCAGCAAATTCAAATATTTTTTATTTGTGTTATGGTGGGAGTATATATTTTGTATGCGTCGAAGAGGTGGGAGGGGACTAGCATATATACTATACATACACGTCCGTGAACACTTACACCTCACTCAGTGTCAGGACTTTTCAGTTTCCGAGGCACGTGCCACATCGAAGTTGTGAAATTGTCTATTCAAACATCACACAACACCTCTTTGGGCCACATGCATGCAGGCGGTGGTTATCCTAGGACACTCACGTGTGACGCTTCCATTTGTGGGCCCACGAGGCCATCATCGATGCATGCATCACTTTGACCTACATCGGGAGAGGTTAATTAACTTCACCATCAAGGAGGATTCTTTATGGGTTGTATTATGGTAGGAGCATATACTATGCGTCGAATAGGGGGAAGGGGACCATCATATGTAGTATGCTTCATGAACCTTGCTCTGTGTGGGCACTCTACGGTTTTCGAGGCATGTGCCACATCAAAGCTGTGCATTTTGGGTATTCAACATATGTTTGGCCCACATGCAAAGTGATGTGGTTGTCCTCTCGCACCCACTTAAGCGGTTACCAACGATATCGATGCTTTCCATCTGTGGGCCCGCTTGGTCCATCACTACTTTGCCTGACAACGAGAGAGGTTAATTTGACTTAGGAGGGGATTTCTTTGTTTGTAATACGGTATATATATAGGTCATGCTCTGGGATGACATGATATAGTTTGAGCACACACATGCATGTGTAAGCATGAATCCCTCCCATCGAGTCGAAGTGGCTAGTACCACGACATGTCATGAACCGATCTCGCTCTGTGTGGGGACTGTATGATTTTCGACGCACGCGCCGCATCAATGTTGTGAAATGGTATTCAAACATGCATGCACGCATCACCTCCATACATATGCATGTAGTGGTTGTCTTCAAACGGTACATTCCCTTGCGTGGTTATCGGCGACAAGCCTATATATTCGTGGGCCCGCGTGGACATCCATGATCACCTTGACCGCAACAAGATAGGTTACCATGGCGGATACGTCCTTTGGTTTGTGTTATCGTAGTATAGGTCATGGTGAGATTCAGACCTAATTAAGTTTGAGCACATACTATGCACGCATGCACGCATGAATCCTCGTCATTGGCTTGAAGTGTGGTGTGACATACATATGCATTGTCAACCTAACCCTCACTAAGTGTGGGGATTTCTGGTTTGAAAGCACGGTGCCACATCAAAGTTGTTCCATTGTGTATTCAAAACACACCTCTCCATACATATGTTGGGGCCACACGCAGGCAGTGGTTGTCTTTGGGGACTAGCTACTTGCATGATTATTGGTGAGCTAGCCCATCTCCGGGGTCACATGGATGGCCATCACTTTGACTAACAACAAGAGAGAGGTTGTGTGACCAAGGTGGATTGTTCTTGGTCCGTTTTACGATCCATCTTGGTGAGATGCCTCTCTGGCCTGCCGACTGAAAGTGGGTGTGTGTGTGTGGGGGGGTGGGGGACTGCTACTTCGCACTTTGCTAGGTGAACCTCGGTGGGGGGCATGCATTCATAGCTTATATTCTCTTCCTACCGATACGAGGGGGGCAAGCAATACCGTGCGCTTTGCAAGATAGGTGCCACAACGAAGTTGCATTTGGTATTTGAACATCAAACCACCCTTTTCATACATATATTTGGTCCACATGCAAGTGTGTTCGTGTTCTGACCCTCTCATGCGTCATTTTTTGCCAAATTTATGATCATTAGATAAGTCGGATGACGCAACAGACACAGTTCACTCACACTAACCGTGTGCCACGCCCGTGCCCCTGTCATGCACATCCGCACAGTACATTGGGCTCCATGAGGCTTCCCCTCTCAAAAATATCTACCCGCCTGCAGCTTTTTTCTGTTTGATAACACATGGTTATTATGTTTCAACCATGTGGGATGTTTCTTGTTCCCAATCCCGCTTGCATCCCTCCAAAATATATGCCCCTCCTCGAGGGTTTTTCTGTTTCATAACACACGGCTGTTATCTCCGGACCATGTGCGATGCACCATCATCCAAATTTTCAACAGCCCCGGCATTTCACTCCCGCATAGTAAAAATTTTAGTAGCTGCGTCATTTCCACAAACACACCCCCGCCCCCCTCAACACACACACACACACACACACACACACACACACACACACACCCTCCCTCGCTCGAAACCCTAGCAAGGTCGCCGCCACCGCCTCAAGGCCTCCATTGTCAACTTCTGCTGGTTTGCCCATGCAGCTTACCCACCGATCTCCATAACCAGGCCGCCCTGAGTTTCTTAGATGACGCCTGCCAAACGTCCCCTTTCCCACAGATCCCCATCCCATCCCCCACCCCAGAGCATCGCATCCTAAGCCTGGCTACGCTTCCCGTGGAGCTCAAGGAGCACCTGGCCCAAAAGAGGTGTATCGCGGTCTCTTTGCCCGACGTCACCGAGGAAGCTGGCGACCATTACTGGTCGCAGGCACTCAATCAGTGCACTAGAGTATGCGGGTATGTCGCGGACGCCAGCTATGAGATCGAGGTCGTCGACAGCGACAACCTGAGGTGGGCTATGTCATAGGTTAAGTTGCCCACTCCCAACCCCTCAGGTTCAACCGCCGTCGATCTCATCCATTGCCCCGCCGCTTGATACGTCTCCATCATATCTATAATTTTTATTGTTCCATGCCAATATTCTACAACTTTTACATACTTTTGGCAACTTTTTATACTATTTTTTGGACTAACATATTGATCCAGTGCCCAGTACCAGTTCATGTTTGTTGCATGTTTTTTGTTTCGCAAAAAATCCATATCAAATGGAGTCCAAACAAGATAAAAGCGTACAGATATTTTTTTGGAATATATCTGAATTTTGGGAAAAAGAATCACCGCGAGACGATGCCCGAGGGGGGGGGGCACAAGGCAGGGGGCGCGCCTAGGGGGTAGGGCGTGCCCTGGGCCCTTTTGGTCACCCCGTAAGGCGGTTGGTTCCCTTATTATGGCACAATAAAGCTAACATCCAGATAAAAATTGTGTTAAAATTTCAGCCCAATCGGAGTTAGGATCTCCAGGAATTTAAGAAACGGTGAAAGGCCAGAATCTGGGAATGCAGAAACAAAAGGAAACAGAGAGAGAGAGAGAGAGAGATATCCAATCTCGGAGGGCTCTTGCCCCTCCGCCGCCTTGGAGGCCATGGACCAGAGGGGAAACCCTTCTCCCATCTAGGGGGAAGGTCAAGGAAGAAGGAGAATAGGGGTCTCTCTCCCCCTCTCCCCCGGTGGCACCGGAACCCCGCCAGGGCCATCATCATGATGTCGATCTACACCAACAACTTCACCGCCGTCATCACCAACTCTCTCCCCCTCTATGCAGCAGTGTAACACCCCTTCTCCCCGTTTTAATCTCTACTTGAACGTGGTGCTCAATGCTATATATATTTCCCAATGATGTATGGCTATCCTATGATGTTTGAGTAGATGCGTTTTGTCCTATGGGTTGATTGATGGTCGTGATTGGTTTGAGTTGCATGTTTCATTATTGGTGTTGTCCTATGGTGCTCTCCATGTCGCACAAGTGTGAGGGATCCCCGCTTAGGGTTTGCAATATGCTCATGATTCGCTTATGGTGGGTTGCTAGAGTGACAGAAGCTTAAACCCGAGTAAGTAGGTTGTTTGCGTATGGGAGTAAAGAGGACTTGATACCTTATAATGCTATGGTTGGGTTTTACCTTAATGATCATTAGTAGTTGCAGATGCTTGCTAGAGTTCCAATCATAAGTGCATATGATCCAAGCAGAGAAAGTATGTTAGCTTATGCCTCTCCCTCATATAAAATTGCAATAATGATTACCGATCTAGTTATCGATTGCCTAGGGACAAATAACTTTCTTGCGTGACAAAAAACTCTCTACTAAAACTAAATTAGTTATGTCTTTATCTAAATAGCCCCTAGTTTTTATTTACGTGCTCTTTATTATCTTGTAAACCTATCCTATCACACCTACAAAGTACTTCTAGTTTCATACTTGTTCTAGGTAAAGTGAACATTACGCGTGCGTAGAGTTGTACAAGTGGCCGATAGAACTTGAGGGAATATTTGTTCTACCTTTAGCTCCTCGTTGGGTTTGACACTCTTACTTATCGAGAAAGGCTACAATTGATCCCCTGTACTTGTGGGTTATCAAGACCTTTTTCTGGTGCCGTTGCCGGGGAGCAATAGTGTGGGGTGAATATTCTCGTGTGTGCTTGTTTGCTTTATCACTAAGTAGATTTTATTTGCTGTTCTAAGTTGTTCTCTATCTTTAGTGATGGATATGGAACACGAAATACCAAAAAACTAGGTGTACTTGCTACTCACGGAGATGGGGAACCTCCTAAAACCCCCATGCTCCTTATGTGAAAGATATTATGCACTACTTTAATATTCCTAAGAAAACCCCATTCAATTATATAATGGGAGACACATTGGATCAACGTGAATACTTTAGGGATTATCGCTTGACTCAAAAAGGGAAACCGTTATGGGATCAAATTAATATGTTGCATTGGTATGCTCGGAATTTGTGCTTGAGATATGATTATACTTGTTGCTCTAGGATGAAGGCTCTACACCTTCCCTTTTCTTGTAGATTTAATGATAATGAAACCTTGGCTTCTTATGCTAATGGTATATATGATTACTATGATGTGGAACAAATAGAATAATTCGTTGCTTTTGAGGGTGCTTATGAAATTGAATCTTTGTTTGAAAAGTATGAAGCTTTTGATGATGATGTTTATAGGCCTAAATTTTTTGCTATACTTAAATATTGCTATGAGAATTATGAATACAATGCTGTTATTGATGCGTTTATTGAGAAAGTCTCCGCTGTCCAAGAAGAGACTAATATTTTGCAGCAATCCATGGAAGAAGAAATTGTTGAAACTGAGAGCTCATTAGATGAAAAAGATGACAAGGAGAGCGAAGGACAAAAGGAGGAAGAGCGGATTGATCACCCGTTGATACGTCTCCAACGTATCTATAATTTATGAAGTATTGAAGCTATTATATTATCCATCTAGGATGTTTTATATGCATTTATATGCTATTTTATATGATTTTTGGGACTAACCTCTTAACCTAGAGCCCAGTGCCAGTTTCTGTTTTCTCCTTGTTTTTGAGTTCTACAGAAATGGAATACCAAACGGAGTCCAATTGACGTGCCAATTTTTGATGAATTTTTATGGACCAAAAGAAGCCCCTGGAGTGCAAGAGTTGGGCCAGAAGAGTTCCGGGCTGCCCATGAGGGTAGGGGGGCGCCCCCTGCCTCGTGGACAGCCCGAAGACCCCCCTGACGTGAAATCAACGCCAACCTCTCCTATAAATACAGAAACCTTCGGGAAATAACCTAGATCGGAAGTTCCACCGCCGCAAGCCTCTGTAGCCATGAGAAATCAATCTAGGCCCTCTCTGGCACCCTGCCTGAGGGGGCCATCATCACCAGAGGCCATGGAGGAGGATCCCAGAGGGGCCATCATCGCCATGAAGGCCAAGGACTAGAGGGAGAACCTCTCCCCATCCAGGGGAGGCCATGGAGGACGAAGCACATGGGGGAGGACCTCTCCTCCTCTCTCTCGGTGGCGCCGGAGTGCCATCGGGAGGGGAATCATCGCCGTGGTGATCGTCTTCATCAACATCACCATCATCATCACCATCCTCATCTATTTTATGCGGTCCACTCTCCCACACCCTCTGTAATCCCTACTTGAACATGGTGCTTTATGCCACATATTATGATCCAATGATGTGTTGCCATCCTATGATGTTTTGAGTATATATCTTTTGTCTTTGGGTTGATTGATGATCTAGATTGGTACGAGCTGTATGTTTTATTGTGGTGTTGTCCTATTGTGCGCTCCGTGTCGCGCAAGCATGAGGGATTCCCACTGTAGGGTGTTGCAATACGTTCATGATTCGTTTATAGTGAGTTGCTTGAGTGATAGAAGCATAAACCCGAGCAAGGGGGTTGTGGCGTATGGGATAAAGGGGACTTGATGCTTTAATGCTATGGTTGGGTTTTACCTTAATGATCTTTAGTAGTTGCGGATGCTTGCTAGAGTTCCAATCATAAGTGCATATGATCCAAGAAGAGAAAGTATGTTAGCTTATGCCTCTCCCTCATATGAAATTGCAATGACGACTACCGGCCTTGTTAACAATTGCCTAGGATAATTCCGCACACCGATCCATCATTATTCCACACTCGCTATTTACAATATTTAGTAATATATTCTATATTTATGATAACAGCACCTACTTTTATATTTTAGCTCTCCGATATCATGCAAAGTTATCCTCTTCATACCCACAACGTAGTTTTATTTCTCGTATCTAGTTGGAAGCAAACGTTCGGTGTACTTAGAGTCGTATCAGTGGCAGATAGGACTTGAGAGAATATTGATCTTACCTTTAGCTCCTTGTGGTTCGACACTCCATACTTATCACTTCCACCTTTGGAAATTGCTACGATGATTCCCTGCACTTGGGGATTATCAAGCTGTTTTCTGGTGCCATTGCCGGGGGAGCAATAGCGTGGGTATGATATTCTCGTGTGTGCTTGTTTGCTTTCTTCACTAAGTAGATTTTGTTTTTACTTTTTGTTTCTATTTAGTTGTGGGTGAAACATACAAAAAAAATTAAAGAATGAAAATACAAAAAAAAATTCACTTGCCTCTCATGCCTAAAAAAGTTTTTCAAAAAGAGAAGTGATTGGAAAGTTATGCATTGAAGAAGTGAGGGTCGACCTTGAGCACTTGTGTTCATGCTCACGGAAACAATGTAGAATTTTTCATGGAAGTTTACCTGTAAATACTTATCCCCTTGTATATATCCATTGTATTATAAAAATAATGTGCCAAGCTTTGGTTTTAGGATGATTAGATTGCTTGTTTACTATGTGCAGAACAAAAACAGAAACTTTGGCTGTAGCGCGTGATTTTACATTTTTTACTGGAAGGTGAAATGAGTCTGAAATTTTTTGAAAATTAATTCTGTGAAAATATTTCAAATTTTCATATTTATTTCATAATTTTTGGAGTTACAGAAGTTTACTAAACTTCCAGATTACTACAGACTGTCCTGTTTTTGACAGATTCTGTTTTTCGCGTGTTGTTTGCTTATTTTGATGAATCTATGGCTAGTATCGGGCGGGTATGAACCATAGAGAAGTTGGAATACAGTAGGTTTAAAACCAATATAAATAAAGAATGAGTTCATTACAGTATCTTAAAGTGGTAGTTTGCTTTATTACACTAACGGATCTCACAAAGTTTTTGTTGAAGTGTTGTGTGGATGAAGTGTTCGAAGATCGAGGAGCTATCAATATGAGAAGAATAAAGAGTGGCATGAGTTAAAGATTGAGGATGACCAAGGCTCCCCAAGTAAATATTTCAAAGGAGACTCAAGCATCTAAGCTTGGGGATGCCCCGGTTGGCATCCCATCTTTCTTCTTCAACAAATATCGGTATACCTCGGTTTTTGTTTTGTTCACATGATTTGTGTCCTTTGTGTTTTTATTCCTTTAAGAACCATGATAGTATGAGTTATCCTTTCATTGATTTATAGAATACTTCATGTGCTTCACTTATATCTTTTAAGCATGATCTTATAGAATTGCTCTTTGTGCTTCACTTAAATCTTTTGAGTATGGTTTTATAGAATGCTTCGTGTGCTTCACTTACATATTTTGAGCTTGGATATTGGTTAGTCTATATTAATTGTAGAATGCTCCATGAACTTCACTTATATCTTTTGCAGTATGAATAACACTATCATCTAAAGTGGGTTTGGATGAGTGTCAACTTTAGGAATTAGTGATCTCACTATTGCGAATGAGAAGAATTTTACTTATGTGGAGAATAGAAAATTTTCTATGCTTGTAGATCATGAAAAGAATGCTTTATGTAATGGTTATATTGTTTAATTCATTCATGATGCTACTGAAAATTATTATGAGGGAGGAATATATGCTTGTAGGAGTTGCAATAATATCAAGTTTCCTCTCTATGTGCTTAAAGTTTCGAAGTTATACTTGTTTTGCCTTCCTATGCTAGTTGATTCTTGTTCCCTTAAATTGTGTCCTCACAAAATCCCTATGCATAGGAAGTGGGTTAGTTTTAGATGTGCTAGTAATATTCTTCATGATGCTCTCTTTACGTTTCAATTCTTATCTTTTATGTGAGCATCATTGAAATCATCATGCCTAGCTAGGGGCGTTAAACGATAGCGCTTGTTGGGAGGCAACCCAATTTTATTTTTATTTCTTGATTTTTGTTCCTGTTTAGTAATAAATAATTCATCTAGCCTCTGGTTAGATGTTATTTTATCTTTTAGTTAGTGTTTGTGCCAAGTAGAACCTTTGGGAAGACATGGGTGAAGTCTTTGCAATCTTGCTGTAAAAAACAGAAACTTTGCGCTCACGAGAATAGAAGCCATTTTTTTACTGAAGAGTGATTTTAGGTTGATTTCTTTTGCAGATGATTAATATACAAATTCCTCACGTCCACCAACTTATTTCATAATTTTTGGAGTAGCAGAAGTATGGTTTCTGTTCAGATCATTACAGACTGTTCTGTTTATGACAGATTCTGTTATCATTGCATAGTTTGCTTGTTTTCTAGTTTCTATTGCTTATATTTCTCAATATAAATTGTAGAAATGGTATGGTACAGTATGCATTGTGTGATAAAAATTATGAAACTTGTCTTTTATAGTACCAAAGTGAATGGTTTGCTCTTTATCATACTAACCTATCTCACGAAGTTCCGTTAAGTTTTCTATGATTGAAGTTTTCAAGCTTTGGGTGAGATATCGATATGAGGAGAATAAGGAGTGGAAAGACCCTAAGCTTGGGGATGCCCGAGGCATCCCAAGGTAATATTCAAGGAAGACTCAAGCGCCTAAGCTTGGGGATGCCCCGGAAGGCATCCCCTCTTTCGTCTTCAAAACTATCGGTATACCTTACTCGGAGCTATATTTTTATTTGTCACATGATATGTGTTTTTCTTGGAGCGTATTTTCATTTTTACTTGCCGTTTTAATAAAATCATTGGATCTGAAATCTTGAATGAAAAAGAATTCTCACATGGCTAGTTAATTATTTGACTACTCAGTGTTTTTCACTTATATCTTTTGGAGTAGTTTGTCATTTAGTCACGTGTTTCACGTATATCCTATGAGTAAATGGTTGAATGAATTGAATATCATAAATATGAATTTATATATGTTTCATATGATTATACCATGGGGATTAATGACTTAACACGTAATAAGTATAGGTAGTAAACTTATAGAAAGTTAGCAAACGCAGAATTGGTCACTTGAACAATTCATCAAAGAATATTGAAGGAAGAGAGATTTCACATATAAATATGCTATCTTGGACATATTTTGTAATTGTGAGCACTCATTAAAATATGACATGCTAAAAGGTTGATGTTGGACAAGGAATGCAACATAATGGGTTTTGTTTTCTTATATCTGAAACAAAGTATATTGTCATGGATCATCCAACATGCTGAGCTTGCCTTTCCCCCTCATGCTAGCCAAATTCTTTGCACCAAGTAGAGATACTACTTGTGCTTCCGAATATCCCTTAAACTAGTTTTGCCATGAGAGTCCACCATACCTACCTATGGATTGAGTAAGATCCTTCAAGTAAGTTGTCATCGGTGCATGCAATAAAAATTGCTCTCTAAATATGTATGATCTATTAGTGCGAAGAAAATAAGATTTTACGAACTTGTGATAGGGAAGAAATAAAAGCGACGGACTGCATAATAAAGGTCTCTATCACAAGAGGCAATATAAAGTGACACTCTTTTGCATTAAGAATTTGTGCATCCAACCTTAAAATCACAACCTTTGCTTCCCTCTGCGAAGGGCCTATCTTTACTTTTATCTTCTACCCTTATACAAGAGTCATGGTGATTTTCACCTTTCCTTTTTACACTTTTTTTTCCTTTGGCAAGCACTTTGTGTTGGAGCGATCCGGATATATATATCCACTTGGATGTAGGTTTCCATAAAGTATTATTGTTGACATTACCCTTGAGGTAAAAGGTTGGGAGGCAAAACTATAAGCCCCTATCTTTCTCTGTGTCCGATTAAATCTTTGAACCCATAAATATCACATGAGTGTTAGCAATTGTGAAAGACTATATGATAGATGAATATGTGGGATTTGCTAAATCAAATCTTACATAGACCCTTCCTGAAAATAAGATGAATTGCAATTGTGTGATGACTAAGAGCACTGTTTGTTAGTTTCAAGAAAGTTTATGATCTATATCTTAACATGTGAATAGCTTGTTACTTGATCATGAGAAGTTTTATGAGATGAGCTACTGTTATGACATATAATGATGCTAGAAAAGGTGATTGAAATTATCATTGATCAAACTTGTGCACCTGCTAGCATTCACACTTCATAAATTATTTCTTTTATCATTTACCTACTCGAGGACGAGCAAGAATTAAGCTTGGGGATGCTGATACGGCTCCAATGTATCTATAATTTATGAAGTATTCATGCTATTATATTATCCATCTAGGATGTTTTATATGCATTTATATGCTATTTTATATGATTTTTGGGACTAACCTATTAACCTAGAGCCTAGTGCCAGTTTCTGTTTACTCCTTGTTTTTGAGTTTTACAGAAAAGGAATACCAAACGGAGTCCAATTGACGTGCCAATTTTTGATGAATTTTTATGGACCAAAAGAAGCCCCTGGAGTGCAAGAGTTGGGCCAGAAGAGTCCCGGGCTGCCCACGAGGGTGGGGGGCACGCCCACCCCCCTGGGGCGCGCCCCCCTGCCTCGTGGACAGCCCAGAGACTCCCCTAAGGTGAAATCAACGCCAACCTCTCCTATAAATACAGAAACCTTCGGGAAATAACCTAGATAGGAAGTTCCACTGCCGCAAGCCTCTGTAGCCACGAGAAATCAATCTAGGCCCTCTTTGGCACCCTGCCGGAGGGGGCCATCATCACCGGAGGCCATGGAGGAGGATCCCAGAGGGGCCATCATCGCCATGAAGGCCAAGGACCAGAGGGAGAATCTCTCCCCATTCAGGGGGAGGCCATGGAGGAGGAAGCACAAGGAAGAGGACCTCTCCTCCTCTCTCTCGGTGGCGCCGGAGTGCCATCGGGAGGGGAATCATCACTGCGGTGATCGTCTTCATCAACATCACCATCATCATCACCATCCTCATCTATTTTACGCAGTCCACTCTCCCGCACCCCGCTGTAATCCCTACTTGAACATGGTGCTTTATGCCACATATTATGATCCAATGATGTGTTGCCATCCTATGATGTTTTGAGTAGATATCTTTTGTCTTTGGGTTGATTGATGATCTAGATTGGTACGAGTTGTATGTTTTATTTTGGTGCTGTCCTATTGTACCCTCTGTGTCGCGCAAGCATGAGGGATTCCCGCTGTAGGGTGTTGCAATACGTTCATGATTCGCTTATAGTGGGTTGCTTGAGTGACATAAGCATAACCCGAGTAAGGGGGTTATGGCGTATGGGATAAAGGGGACTTGATGCTTTAATGCTATGGTTGGATTTTACCTTAATGATCTTTAGTAGTTAATGATCTTTAGTAGTTGCGGATGCTTGCTAGAGTTCCAATCATAAGTGCATATGATCCAAGAAGAGAAAGTATGTTAGCTTATGCCTCTCCCTCATATGAAATTGCAATGACGACTACCGGCCTTGTTAACAATTGCCTAGGATAATTCCGCACACCGATCCATCATTATTCCACACTCGCTATTTACAATATTTAGTAATATATTCTATATTTATGATAACAACACCTACTTTTATATTTTAGCTCTCCAATATCATGCAAAGTTATCCTCTTCATACCCACAACGTAGTTTTATTTCTCGTATCTAGTTGGAAGCAAATGTTCGGTGTACGTAGAGTCGTATCAGTGGCAGATAGGACTTGAGAGAATATTGATCTTACCTTTAGCTCCTTGTGGGTTCGACACTCCATACTTATCACTTCCACCTTTGGCAATTGCTACGATGGTTCCCTGCACTTGGGGATTATCACCCGTGCCCACCTTATAATGAGAGTAACTCTTCAACTCATACATTGTTTAATTTCCTTTCGTGCTTACCGAAGGATGATTGCTATAATAATTGCTATGATCCCTTCGATTCGTTTGAAATATCCCTTTTTGATGAACTTGATGCTTTCTATGCTTGTGGCCATGATGCCAATAGGTATTATGCTTATGGAGATGAACTTGTTATATTTCCTTATGTTCAGAATGAAATTGTTGTTATTGCACCCACACATGATAGTCCTATTATGTTTTTGAATTCTCCCAACTACACTATATCAGAGAAGTTTGCGCTTATTAAGGATTATATTGATGAGTTGCCTTTTACCATTACACATGATGATTTTGATGAATATAACATGCATGTGCGGGAAGGGATGCCACAACAACCAATTTTAAGGGGGCAGCTAGTACAAGCTATCCTGACTAAAGGTGGTCTTCCCCTGCCAAAGGCGCTAGTGGTGACGCCGTCTTGGGCTCTACTGTGACCTCCATCCTGCCATCCTGCTGGTATTGGTCTTGTTGCACCGATATGGAAACCTTTGCCTGATGCCTTGGTACTCCTCGCCTGCGCTTGCCTCCTTAGCACCAAAGAGGAAACAAGGACATTGTGCACGCTGGCGCCTGCCTGGCCTTGGTCGTCTTGGCTTGCGTCACGGGAACCTTGCGAGGTACCCCTTGCCTTGATCTCTCCGCCCCTCGTGAGCTAGCCCGGTGAGACCACTCCCGAGGAGGTCTTACATCGTCCTCCTTGCGAGGCTTGGCCCTTCGTGCGGGTCTTGAGTGTTGGCTGATGAAGATGGGCTGTACGGGGCCGCTGGTGGAGCCACGTCGTGGGCTGCAGATAGGCAAGTCTGGGACCCCCGTTCCTAGAACGCCGACAGTAGCCCCCGGGCCCAAGGTGCGCTCGGACTTGGCTTCGAGATGAAGCCAACGGGCAAGTGCGGAGCGCCGCGGGCCCCAACTGCGTCCTTGGTCGATGCGTGGAAATTGATTGGACGTGGGCGTCTCTGCTTCCCCATGCTGCCTTGATATCCGCCTGGCTAGGCGGCCACGACACCCTACACAGTTATTTCCCTCTCGCAGGCAGCACGCTCCCCAACTCCTCCGCTTCTTCAAATCCCAGCTTCCTCTTTCAATCTGACTCGAGTTCAGTCTCCTCCATCGCCATGGCACCGAACCGAACAAAGAAAGGGAAGAAGCATATGTCCTTGGCCAATCCGCCCCTGACGATTGAGCTCGCCGTCGGTCGATCGCGGGTGCTCAATCAGGAGGCCATGGAGTGCGCTCGCCACTAGCTTCAATGAATGGGAGGGACGGTGGCCTGGCCTGCGTCCCGAGCCGCCATTGATAGGACATCCACTGAAGTTCAGTTCTTTGTTGATGCCCTATGGGCTAGCCTGGTTCCTCCCTTTTACGCCTTCTTCAACGCCGTGCTTTCCCATTATCAGATCCATATGCTGCACCTTGATCCCTCTGTTGCCCTTCTCACCGTCTTTGCCTTTGTTTGAGAGGCCATGGTGGGCATTGCCCCTTCCGTGGCCCTCCTGCGTCATTTCTTCTCACTGCACCTGACTGACCCCTCGCAGTGCTTGGGGTGCCTGGGCTTCCAGGCTGTGGCGGAGACGTCCGGCTCGGGGATTGATTTTGATCTCCCACCGTCCGCGAGCGGGTTTAGGACGCGGTGGGTGTATGTGGACGTGGGGTGCTCAGCCCCTCCTCTCTCCTCCATCGTCGCCCGACGAACCCAACTACGGCTGGGGCCACGAGAGGCTCGTGACCCCTCGCCTCTCCTTCGTCTGGCTCCGGTTGAAGAGGTTGAAGGACCTTGGCGTGACTGCGCCCCAGGTGGTGAAGGAATTCCTCTAACGCCGCATCGCCCCACTCCAAAGCCATTCCCAGCCGATGTGGGCCCTGACCGACGACCATGATCGCATGAGACTTCAGGAGTCGGGGCTCCCGCCCGAGGCGCGAAGGACGGTGCTTGAAGTCTTGGCCGGTCACCCCTCGTCGGGCGATATGCTGCAGGGGGTTTGTCTTCTATACCTCTGCCCGAACAGGGTGGAGTTCACGGGGCAGATGCCCTCCTTCGATGCATGGGGGCCGCGCCCAGTCGGCCTTGTGGGGCCCCATGAGAACCCCGTCATCATGCTTCCCCTCCATGTAGTCAGCACCGAGCTTGCCCCAAGAGTTGACGGAGGGAGGCAAGCACCGCTGGAGGCCGGAGGCGTGGGAGCCGAGGTGCCGACGCCGCCTGAGGCTCCCGAGGCGTCGCCCTTGAGAACCCCTGATTCTTGCCCCGGGGCAGCAGTTGATAGGGCGATGCAGTCTGCGGCTCCCAAGGCTGAAGCTCATGAGACCTCGAAAGGTCATCATGAGGCGGAGCCAGATAGCTCTCCCCAGCTTGACGCTCCTGAGGTTGTCTGCTTGGGTGCTTCCCCAGTCGCGCCCCGCGCTGGTCACCACGTCCAACGCCTTGGCCGGTTCCGCGTGGACTTCGCGGCGCTCCGTAAGAGGAAGGGGCCTTTGAGCTGCAGTGATGGCACCATCCGGTCGTTGAAACATAGGAAGTACATCGCCATAGACGAGTAAGTACCTTGTCCTTGTGATTCTTTGAGTGATGCTTCCCTTCCTGATGGTGGCTCTCCAGGATGCCTCCTGCCAAGGGCGTGGAGTCTCCTGAGAAGCAACTTCCTCTCGCCTCGCCTTCCTCGCTAGCCTTGAGCTCCCTAATCCTGTACGCCACCCTTGGCGTGGGGTCAACCGGAGAAGGAAGCTCACCTGCAAGGCGCCTTAAGCTCGTGCCCTTGTCTTCTCTCCTTCACGGCCTTGCTTGGAGCGTGGCCAGCGTGCCCAAGGCTCCGCCTCTGATCGTGGACGGCGGATGGTTGGCTTCGATCCTGGGCTCCTCTTCGAGTGGCGGGCCTACACAAATCTAGGCCCCTCATGAGGCCTGGTCAGCGGCCGTAGGGGTGCCAGCCCCCAGCCCCCTACCGAGAGGGGGTGAGCCGCCTCGGATCCCGCCGACGGCCCCTGTGATGGAGGACGACTTCAACCGCGTGCTTAAGTTTGCGCGCGAACAAAGTGTCGTCTGCCATGAGCTCTTTCAGGAGGCGATGGGCGCGATGAGCCGGCTCGATGGAGAACTTGCGGACGTTGACGCGCGCCTTGAAGCCGAGGGTCTGTGGATGATGGAGGAGCGGCGTAGGCTGAAGGTGGCCATCAACCTCGGGCGCCATCAGCGCAAGCTTGACAATGCGAAAGCCGAGGTGTCTCTTGCAACCTCGCGTGAGGCCTATTCCTGAGCCTTGGAGGAAGCCCGGGAAGCTGACCGCCGCCGCGAGATCGCAGAGAAACGCGCATGGGAGCTCCAAGCCTGGAGCGCTTCCTTGGAGCAGCAGGTGGAGGCGCGCCAAGCCGCCCTTGCGTCAATGAGGGGGACGCCTGCCGAGGAGGAAGAGATCCTGAAGCGTGAGGAAGCACTGTGCTGGAAGCCATGGAGCGTAGCCTTGAGCTTGAGCGATTGGATACGAGGGAGCGCCAAGTCGCCCTAGCGAAGATGCCATTGGTGCGTGCGAGGCCCGGGCCCAGGAGGAGGTCGACCACCGCGTGGCCGACGCTCGCGCGGATCTTGCGAGCAAGTACGACCTGAAACTTAAGCTCGTTGAGGCCGAGGCTACGGGCAGGACTGCTGCCCTCAAGTCCAGGCTAACTGAGGCAGAACGGCGCGAGGAGGCCGCCGCAGCCGCCCTGGTCTCGGCGCAGGCCGAGCTGGCCTCCGCCCGCACCAAGCTGCTTCCTCTTCAGCAGCGGGGTACCAACGCCGAGTCCATCGCGCAGCAAAACAGGGAGGAAGTGCTTCAACGGCGGACACTGGAGCGCGTGCACGCCCCCATGCTCCAGGGCCTCAGGAACAGAGCCAACACGGCACTGGGTAACATCTGCGACAAAAATGCCCCTCATCCCCCCGTGACCGACTACGCCAGTCGCCTCCGCTTCTTCACCGACGTGGTGACGTGCCTGGAGAATCGTTCCGAGAGAGCTCGCCAGCTTGTTTAGGAGAGGAGCCGCAGCCTGCTCGGGCACGCATTCTCCCGCGTCTTCAGCCATCTCCAGAACACCTATCCCAACTTTGATTTTGACGCCGCCATCGCTCCAGTGCCGGAGGCCATCCGAGGTGACCTGGTGCGGTGGGTGGAAGATAATGTGGATGCGCTGGTCAGGGCCTTCGCTTCTGACGACGACTGGGTGGTGGTCACGAAGGATGAAGGCGACGTGGTCGATGATGGTGATGGCGATGCCGGCAGCAGTGATGGTGATGCCGGTGACGGTGACAGCGACGCTAGCGACGCATCTGAAGGCGACCCGGGAGACACCGTGAGCGACATGTCCGATTAACCCCATGTTTCCCTATTGTTTATCCTGCATGCAAAAGCTCGGGCGCGACCCGAAAGGTTGTAAGAGCATTTTGGGAGGGGAAGCCCCTCATGTAAACAGATTACTGCCTCTATTCTTTTAGGCCAAGCTGAATATGCGTTTTCATGAACCCACGAGTCCTCTGGTGAGTTTGTTGTTGTAATTTACCTTAGCCAGGACAAGTCCCAAACTGGCTCGTGAGGTCGCAAGTTTCCAAGGAGCTCCTGAGGGGCCTGTCGACCCATCCGTGAGGGCCTCGCGAGAAGCAAGCGCCATTCGTGGCATGGCATGCGCGCGGTGCATGTGCGCTATGCCCAGCCCCACTCGCGAGGGGCTCGTGAGGGGGAGGTAGCAGTCGCGAACTCCGAATTAAGGCAGAATCCAGAATGCAAGAAATCGCATGAACGAGAAAAGGCACCCCCCGCGCACACCAATAAAAAATTCAACTCCAAACTTAAATCCAAAGCAAGAAAGCAGGGCTACAGAAAAGCGGTTAAAAGCAAATGGCCGCATCCGACGCCTAGTCTAGTCTTCTTGCCTTCTTGTCTTCTCAGTAGCACGGAGCTAAGTGCTACCACTAGGACATGGGAGGGAGCCCCCGAGGCCCAAGGGCGGCACTCCAGAGACCCTGGGGAGTGTACATCCCCACTCATTATTACGTGAGAGTGTCACGAGTGGAGACCTTCACAGGCGCGAGCCTTACTTCACATCACCAGACGAGGGCCCCGCCTTGCGCCACCCTCGACCACCATTGGGGGTGACCGGAAACCAAGACGACACCAAGGGGCAAAGGGGACGCTAGCAGCGCCCTCGGCGACCACGGGTCCTCTGCCGGGGGAAGGCTGACCAGCGCCTCCTCGACAGAGGGCCAACCTCCGGGGGGCGCTCTGCTCCGTGCGGTGCAGGGAGGGGCCTTGCTCCTGGCCCCTCCCCTACAGCCCCCAGTGCACTCCTCCTGGCGGAAGGGAGGCAGTCGAGCTGGGGCCACCATCTGCCGCTGTGACCTGATCCTCTTGCGACTCATGGTTAGCGTAAGCTTGCTCTTGAGAAATTAGTGGTACCTTGTAGCTGTTGTCGCCGGCACGATCAGTGAGGCTCCTGGGAGGTTCCTGGAAGGCCTCAGCTTCTAGCACCTCCTCCTCCTAGCCTGGCTCGAGGAACGAGCCGGGGTCGTCTTCCATCGTGTACTCCTGGTTCATCATGCGGGGCACGTAGGCCTCCGAGGCCGTTGCCTCGAAGACCTCGCCGAAGTGCCCCACGCTCCATGTTGCCCGACCCAGCGCACCGCCCGGAGGATGGTAGGGCGGCATCCCGCCGGGGCCGCAGGTGGGAACGCTCATGCCCGCGCCCGTCGGAGGTGGCGCGGGTGCGAGTGGGCGCCCTGTGGTGCTGGTCGCACCGGTGTCGATGAAGCCTCTTGGTGCGTCTGGGGCACGCGGGCGCGGTGAGGCCCGCCATGCGATCCGGCCGCATCCTGTGGCGTAAGCAGGGAGCAGAAGGGTGGTGCTCCCGAGGCGGCGGCATCCAGGAGCTCGGCGGCATGCTCTAGCAATGCACCCCGACCGCTCTCGACTAACCGGCAACGCAGGAGCTCCCAAGCCACTGTGAGCGCGACCCTCATGTTTGCCTGCTCCCGTTGGGTGTGCGGCACTGTGGCCACAACGTGGCTTGAGGCTGTTGCGGCTGCCCGCGCTTGGCGTGGAGGGAGGGCGAACAACGCGTGGCCACGCCGCCCGCGCACCACATCATTCGGCGGTGCACGTGCTGCCTGGGGCGCAGGGTCGATGTCTTCTTGGGAAGACGACGCCACCCAGGCACGCCAAGCTGCCCAGCGGTCGGTGCTGGCCCTCGGGTCGCTGGACATTGGAGTCCCGGAGTGTTGACGAATCAACCGGCGGAAGGAAATCTCTGGTGCACCCCTACCTGGCACGGCAAACCCGTGAGGTTCAAACACTGGGGTGCGCACGAAGGTCTCTCTTCTATCTACCTGATCATGCCCTCACCCTCGCCACGATGTTAAAGCTTAGCTCAACGAGCTCAGAACACAAGAGATGCAAGGTTATACTGGTTCGAGCCACCGATGTGGTGTAATACCCTACTCCAGTGTGGTGGTGGTGGATTGCTTCTCGGGCTGATGATGAACAGTACAAGGGAAGAACAACCTCCTAAGGAGAGGTGTTCTTGTGCTTGGCGAGCTGGTGAGTGTGAAGGTGGAATCGACCGATCCCCCCTTTGTGGTGGCTAGTCCTATTTATAGAGGCCCTGGTCCTCTTCCCAAATATTGAGCGGGAAGGGATGCCACAATGACCAATTTGAAGGGGCATAGCTAGTACAAGCTATCCTGACTAAAGGTGATCTTCACGTGCGAAAGACGGTGGTGGTGACGCCGTCTTGGGCTCCACGGTGACCTCCGTCCTGCCGTCCTGCTGGTCTTGGTCTTGTTGCACCGATATGGAAACCTTTGCCTGATGCCTCAGTACTCCTCGCCTGCGCTTGCCTCCTTAGCACCAAAGAGGAAACAAGGACACTGTGTGCACTGGCACCCGCTTGGCCTTGGTCGTCATGGCTTGCATCACGGGAAGCTCGCGAAGTACCCCTTGCCTTGATCTCTCCACCCCTTGCGAGCCTGCCCGGTGAGACCGCTCCCGAGGAGGTCTTGCGTCGTCCGCCTCGCGAGGCTTGGCCCTTCGCGAGGGTCTTGAGTGTTGGCTGATGAAGATGGGCCATATGGGGCCGCTAGTGGAGCCACGCCGCGGGCCGCAGGCAGGCAAGTCTGGGGACCCCCGTTCCCAGAACGCCGACAGATAGCACACTAAGTGTTCCTCCGGTATTCAGGAGTTTCATAATCTCGTAGTCATACGAACATGTATAAGTCATGAGGAAAGCAATAGCAATAAACTAAACAATCATAGTGCTAAGCTAACGAATGGGTCAAGACAATCACATCATTCTCTAATGATGTGATCCCGTTCATCAAATGACAACTCATGTCTATGGCTAGGAAACTTAACCATCTTTGATTAACGAGCTAGTCATGTAGAGGCATACTAGTGACACTTTGTTTGTCTATGTATTCACACATGTACTAAGTTTCCGGTTAATACAATTCTAGCATGAATAATAAACATTTATCATGATATAAGGAAATATAAATAACAACTTTATTATTGCCTCTAGGGCATATTTCCTTCGGTCTCCCACTTGCACTAGAGTCAATAATCTAGATTACATAGTAATGATTTGAACACCCATGGAGTCTTGGTGCTGATCATGTTTTGCTCGTGGGAGAGGCTTAGTCAACGGGTCTGCAATATTCAGATCCATAGGTATCTTGCAAATCTCTATGTCTCCCTCCTTGACTTGATCGCAGATGGAATTGAAGTGTCTCTTGATGTGCTTGGTTCTCTTGCGAATCTGGATTCCTTTGCCAGGGCAATTGCACCAGCATTGTCACAAAAGATTTTCATTGGACCCGATGCACTAGGTATGACACCTAGATCGGATATGAACTCCTTCATCCAAACTCCTTCATTTGCTGCTTCCGAAGCAGCTATGTACTCCCCTTCACACGTAGATCCCGGCACGACGCTCTGCTTGGAACTGCACCAACTTACAGCTCCTCCATTTAATATAAACACGTATCCGGTTTGTGACTTAGAGTCATCCGGATCAGTGTCAAAGCTTGCATCGACGTAACCATTTACGACAAGCTCTTTGTCACCACCATAAATGAGAAACATATTCTTAGTCCTTTTTAGGTATTTCAGGATGTTCCTGACCGCTGTCCAGTGATCCACTCCTGGATTACTTTGGTACCTCCTTGCTAAACTAATAGCAAGGAACACATCAGGTCTGGTACACATCATTGCATACATGATAGAGCCTATGGCTGAAGCATAGGGAATGACCTTCATTTTCTCTCTATCTTCTGCAGTGGTCGGGCATTGAGTCTGACTCAACTTCACACCTTGTAACACAGGCAAGAACCCTTTCTTTGCTTGATCCATTTTGAACTTCTTCAAAACTTTATCAAGGCATGTGCTTTGTGAAATTCCAATTAAGTGTCCTGATTTATCTCTACAGATCTTGATGCCCAATATATAAGCAGCTTCACCAAGGTCTTTCATTGAAAAATTCTTATTCAAGAATCCTTTTATGCTATTCAGAAATTCAGTATCATTTTCGATCAACAATATGTCATCCACATATAATATCAGAAATACTACAGAGCTCCCACTCACTTTCTTGTAAATACATGCTTCTCCAAAAGTCTGTATAAAACCATATGGTTTGATCACACTATCAAAGCGTATATTCCAACTCTGAGAGGCTTGCACCAATACATAAATGGATCGCTGGAGCTTGCACCCTTTGTTAGAACCTTTTGGATTGACAAAACCTTCTGTTTGCATCATATACAACTCTTCTTAAAACGTGGAAACTAACACCTTCTTCAGGAGAAGGCTCACTCCTGACCTCCAGAAGCAATGGGAGGAAATGAGGAACAACATTAATAATCTACAACTTAGTCCCGAGGGGGGTCGGGTGTATTGGGGGCTCAATGGGAATGGTGGATTCTCTACCAAATCCATGTATAAATGGTTGGAAAACCCTCTTAGTGGTTGTCACTACAGATGGATTTGGAAGGCCAAGATTCCTCTAAAAATCAAAATCTTTATGTGGCAGTTGTCCCAAGATGCTGTTCTTACCAGGCAAGTTATGAAGAATAGGAGATGGCCTGGGAACCCCAAGTGTTCGTTTTGCAATGAGGTTGAGTCCCCCAAACACTTATTTTTCACCTGCCCGGTCGCTAGAGTAATTTGGAGATGTCTTGGGATGGCTTTGGGAACTGACTTGTGCCCGAATAGTTATTGGCAATATTTCGCTTGGTGCAACATATTCCTCCCTACTGGAGGAAGATATTATACTGTGGGTCTCGCTGCTGTTTGTTGGGCGATCTGGCTTGCTCGAAACCGAGCAACGTTTGAGAGAAAACAGATTAAAACTCCCTTTGAGATTGTTTTCTCCATGGTTTCCTTTTTGTTGTACTGGGCAGGTTTGCAACAGGAAGCAGGGCTCGAGGAGCTGCGAAGCGGGGCAGAGATGGTTAGGTCGAGCACAATGCAGATGATGAAGATGTGTGAAGCGGTGAGGAGGCCTATCGAGGGAGAATGATTGTGCAAGTGTGGCTTCAAATGCCTCTGTTGGGCCAAGTCCTGGCTTTTCGTACTTTTGCCTCTGTGTCTTGGTGCCTGGTTGTAATAGACTTTTAGTGTTTGGTGTTGAACTATGGTGCTGTCAGGTTTTCGCCCCATGGCGTTCGTTACGATGACGAGCGAACGCAGTGGGTTTCCTCAGTGCTCAAACTCGCTGTACCTCTTTCCCTTTCCCCCTGTTGGTCTCGGAACTTTGTATTTCCATTCATTTGCAATGGAAAGGGGTCATGCCCGGTTCGAAAAAAATATACAACTCTTTTAAAGATATCCATTAAGGAATGCAGTTTTGACATCCATTTGCCAAATTTCATAATCATAAAATGTGGCAATTGCTAACATGATTCGGACGGACTTAAGCATCACTATGGGTGAGAAAGTCTCATCGTAGTCAACTCCTTGAACTTGTCAGAAACCTTTCGCAACAAGTCGAGCTTTGTAGACAGTAACATTACCATCTGCGTCAGTCTTCTTCTTGAAGATCCATTTATTCTCTATGGCTTTCCGATCATCGGGAAAGTCAACCAAAGTCCACACTTTGTTCTCATACATGGATCCCATCTCAGATATCATGGCCTCAAGCCATTTCGCGGAATCTGGGCTCATCATCGCTTCCTCATAGTTCGTAGGTTCGTCATGGTCAAGTAACATGACCTACATAACAGGATTACCGTACCACTCTGGTGCGGATCTTACTCTGGTTGATCTACGAGGTTCGGTAGTAACTTGATCAAAACTTTCATGATCATCATCATTAGCTTCCTCACTAATTGGTGTAGGAATCACTGGAACTGATTTCTGTGATGAATTACTTTCCAATAAGGGAGCAGGTACAGTTACCTCATCAAGTTCTACTTTCCTCCCTTCACTTCTTTTGAGAGAAACTCCTTCTATAGGAAGGATCCATTCTTAGCAATGAATTTCTTGCCTTCAGATCCGTGATAGAAGGTGTATCCAACAGTCTCCTTTGGGTATCCTATGAAAACACATTTCTCCGATTTAGCTTCGAGCTTATTAGGTTGAAGCTTTTTCACATAAGCATCACAGCCCCAAACTTTAAGAAATGACAACTTGGGTTTCTTGGCAAACCACAGTTCATATGGTGTCGTCTCAATGGATTTAGATGGTGCCCTGTTTAACATGAATGCAGCCGTCTCTAAAGCATAACCCCAAAATGATAGTGGTAAATCAGTAAGAGACATCATAGATCGCACCATATCTAATAAAGTACGATTACAACGTTCGGACACACCATTACGCTGTGGTGTTCTGGGTGGCGTGAGTTGCGAAACTACTCCGCATTGTTTCAAATGAAGACCAAACTCGTAACTCAAATATTCTCCTCCATGAACAGATCGTAGAAACTTTATTTTCTTGTTACGATGATTTTCCATTCACTCTGAAATTCTTTGAACTTTTCAAATGTTTCAGACTTATGTTTCATCAAGTAGATATACCCATATCTGCTCAAATCATCTGTGAAGGTCAGAAAATAACGATACCCGCTGCTAGCATCAACACTCATCAGACCACATACATCAGTATGTATTATTTCCAACAAGTCTGTTGCTCGCTCTATTGTTTCGGAGAACGGAGTTCTAGTCATCTTGCCCATGAGGCATGGTTCGCAAGCATCAAGTGATTCCAAAAGCCCATCAGCATGGATTTTATTCATGCGCTTTACACCAATATGACCTAAACGGCAGTGCCACAAATAAGTTGCACTATCATTATTAAACTTATATCTTTTGGCTTCAATACTATGAATATGTGTATCACTACTATCAAGATTTAGTAAAAATAGACCACTCATCAAGGGTGCATGACCATAAAAGATATTACTCATATAAATAGAACAACCATTATTCTCTGATTTAAATGAATAACCGTCTCGCATTAAAAAAGATCCAGATATGATGTTCATGCTTAACGCTGGCACCAAATAACAATTATTCGGGTCTAAAACTAATCCCGAAGGTAGACGTAGAGGTAGCGTGCCGACAGCAATCACATCAACTTTGGAACCATTTCCACGCGCATCGTCACCTCATCCTTAGCCAATCTTCGCTAAATCCGTAGCCCCTGTTTCGAGTTGCAAATATTAGCAACAGAACCAGTATCAAATACCCAGGCGCTACTGCGAGCATTAGTAAGGTACATATCAAAAACATGTATATCAAATATACCTTTCACTTTGCCATCCTTCTTTTCCGCCAAACACTTGGGGCAGTTTCGCTTCCAGTGACCAGTCCCTTTGTAGTAGAAGCACTCAGTCTCAGGCTTAGGTCCAGACTTGGGCTTCTTCACTTGAGCAACAACTTGCTTGCCGTTCTTCTTGAAGTTCCCCATCTTCCCTTTGCCCTTCTTCTTGAAACTGGTGGTCTTGTTGACCATCAACACTTGATGCTCCTTCTTGATTTCTACCTCCATAACCTTTAGCATCACGAAGAGCTCGGGACCATCCCTTGCATATTATAGTTCATCAAGAAGCTTTTGTAGCTTGGTGGCAGTGATTGAAGAGCTCTGTCAATGACACTATCAACTGGAAGATTAACTCCCAGCTGAGTCAAGTGATTGTGGTACCCAGACATTCTGAGTACGTGTTCACTGACAGAACTATTCTCCCCCATTTTGCAGTTGTAGAACTTATTGGAGACTTCATATCTCTCAATCCGAGCATTTGCTTGAAATATTAACTTCAACTCCTGGAACATCTCATATGCTCCATGACGTTCAAAATGTTGTTGAAGTCCCGGTTCTAAGCCGTAAAGCATGGCACACTGAACTATCGAGTAGTCATCAACTTTGCTCTGCCAGGTGTTCATAACATCTGGAGTTGCTCCTACAACGGATTTGGCACCTAGCGGTGCTTCTAGGACGTAATTCTTCTATGCAGCAATGAGGATAATCCTCGAGTTATAGACCCAGTCCGTGTAGTTGCTACCGTCATCTTTCAACTTAGCTTTCTCTAGGAATGCATTAAAATTCAATCGAACAGTAGCACGGGCCATTAATATACAACAATATAGACATGCAAAATACTATCAGGTACTAAGTTCATTATAAATTAAAGTTCAATTAATCATATTACTTCAGAACTCCCACTTAGATAGACATCCCTCTAATCATCTAAGTGATCATGTGATCCATATCAACTAAACCATGTCTGATCATCACGTGAGATGGAGTAGTTTTCAATGGTGAACATCCCTATGTTGACCATATCTACTATATGATTCATGCTCGACCTTTCGGTCTCAGTGTTCCGAGGCCATATCTGCATATGCTAGGCTCGTCAGGTTTAACCCGAGTATTCTGCATGTGCAAAACTGGCTTGCACCCGTTGTATGTGAACATAGAGCTTATCACACTCGATCATCACGTGGTGTCTCAGCACGACAAACTATAGCAACGGTGCATACTCAGGGAGAACACTTGTACCTTGAAATTTAGTGAGAGATCATCTTATAATGCTACCATCGTACTAAGCAAAAATATGATGCATAAAGGATAAACATCACATGCAATCAATATAAGTGATATGATATGGCCATCATCATCTTGTGCCTTTGATCTCCATGTCCAAAGCACCGTCATGATCACCATCGTCACCGGCTTGACACCTTGATCTCCATCGAAGCATCATTGTCGTCTTACCAACTATTGCTTCTACGACTATCGCTACCGCTTAGTGATAAAGTAAACAATTACATGGCGAATGCATTTCATACAATAAAGAGACAACCATATGGCTCCTGCCAGTTACCGATAATTGTTACAAAACATGATCATCTCATACAACAATTTATATATCATCACGTCTTGACCATATCACATCACAGCAAGCCCTGCAAAAACAAGTTAGATGTCCTCTACTTTGTTGTTGCAAGTATGTGGCTGCTACGGGCTTAGCTAGAACCGTTCTCACCTACGCATCAAAACCACAACGATATTTCGTCAAGTGTGCTATTTTAACCTTCAACAAGGACCGGTGTAGTCACACTCGATTCAACTAAAGTTGGAGAAACAGACACCGACTAGCCAGCTGTGTGCAAAGCACGGCAGTAGAACCAGTCTCATGAACGTGGTCATGTAATGTCGGTCTGGTCCGCTTCATCCAACAATACCGCCGAAGCAAAGTATGACATGCTGGTAAGCAGTATGACTATTATCGCCCGCAACTCTTTTGTGTTCTACTCATGCATATAACATCTACGCATAGACCTGGCTCGAATGCCACTATTGGGGACGTAGTATTTCAAAAAAATCCTACGATCACGCAAGATCTATCTAGGAGAATCATAGCAACGAGCGGGGAGAGTGTGTCCATGTACCCTCGTAGACCGAAAAAGGAAGCATTAAGTAGCGTGGTTGATGTAGTCGAACATCTTCGTGATCCAATCGATCAAGTACCGAACGCACGGCACCTCCGCGATCTGCACACGTTCAGCTCGGTGACGTCCCTCGAACTCTAGATCCAGCTGAGACCAAGGGAGAGTTTCATCAGCATGACGGCTTGTTGACGGTGATGATGAAGTTACCGACTCAGGGCTTCGCCTAAGCACTACGACAATATGACCGAGCTGGAAATCTGTGGAGAGGGGCATCGCACACGGCTAAAAAATCAACTTGTGTGTCTATGGGGTGCACCCCTCCCCCGTATATAAAGGAGTGGAGGAGGGGGCCGGCCGGCCTCATGGGGTGCGCCCCAAGGGGGCGAATCCTACTCCTACTAGGAGTTTGTTCCCCCGTTTCCTAGTCCAACTAGGAGGGAAAGGAAAGGGAAGAGGGAGAGAAGGAAAGGGGGGGTCGGCCCCCCTCCCAATTTGTATTGGGCTTGGAGGGGCGCTCCCCTCCACTTGTCCACCTCCTCCTCTCTTCCACTAAAGCCCATGAAGGCCCATTAACCCCCCGGTATTCCAGAAAATGTCTGAACCTATCCGAAACCTTTACAATGTCAAAACATAACCTTCCAATATATCAGTCTTCATGTCTCGACCATTTTGAGACTCCTCGTCATGTCCGTGATCACATCCCGGACTCCAAACAACCTTTGGTACATCAAATCACATAACTCACAATACGTATCGTCATCGAATGTTAAGCGTGCAGACCCTACGGGTTCGAGAACTATGTAGACATGATCGAGACTCATCTCTGGTCAATAACCAATAGCGGAACCTAGATGCTCATATTGGTTCCTACATATTCTACGAAGATCTTGATCGGTCAAACCGCATAGCAACATACGTTGTTCCCTTTGTCATCGATATGTTACTTGCTCGAGATTCGATCGTCGGTATCATCATACCTAGTTCAATCTCGTTACCAGAAAGTCTCTTTACTCGTTCTGTGATGCATCATCCTGCAACTAACTCATTAGTCACATTGCTTGCAAGGCTTATAGTGATGTGCATCACCGAGAGGGCCTAGAGATACCTGTTTGACAATCAGAGTGACAAATCCTAATCTCGATCTATGCCAACTCAACAAACACCATTGGAGGCACCTGTAGAGCATCTTTATAACCACCCAGTTATGTTGTGACGTTTGATAGCACACTAAGTGTTCCTTGGTATTCGGGAGTTGCATAATCTCATAGTCATAGGAACATGTATAAGTCATGAAGAAAGCAATAGCAATAAACTAAACGATCATAGTACTAAGCTAACGGAAGGGTCAAGTCAATCACATCATTCTCTAATGATGTGATCTCGTTCATCAAATGAAAACTCATGTCTATGGCTAGAAACTTAACCATCTTTGATTAATGAGCTAGTCAAGCAGAGGCATACTAGTGACACTTTGTTTGTCTATGTATTCACACATGTACTAAGTTTCCAGTTATTACAATTCTAGCATGAATAATAAACATTTATCATGATATAAGGAAATATAAATAACAACTTTATTATTGCCTCTAGGGCATATTTCCTTCAGACGAGACCAATGTGTAATAAGATTATTCCAGTCACTGTGTGATAAATGTAGCACCGGAGACTTTACAGAAATTTCATTTAGAGGCTTGCCATCGAAGTGCGCTTGCCTCAGGTAGGAATGATAGTTCATCAATGAGTGCTGGAAAAGCGCTACCAACCCTTGCTCATATTGACAATCCAGTTTGGTTCTCGCCTTTTTAAAAGAATGAAATCTTGTGTCTTCTATCAGCAGAAACATATGCAGTAATTACCATGAATAACATTAGTACATTACTTACGCGTAAGTTGCGGAGGAAGACTGGAAATTGTTCTATGTCTGCGGTATAATCTTTCCATGAAGGAAATATGCGCACAAAGTTCCTGACAACAATATAAGCTTCATCTTCTAAATTGGGAAGAAATGGAACAGGGGTCCTATTTGCTGCAATTGGGGCTCTCTTTGGTTTGAAAAGGGATTTGGCAACTGGATTTGGTGTACTCTTTGCTGGAATGGGGTTTTTTCGTCGTAGAGCTGGTGATATGTCAACTGGCATCATCATACTGTTTGCTACAGTTGGGGTTTGCTGAGTTGGGGCATCAGAAATGACCAGTGTAGTAGGGCTCGAGTCTGCTGATACGTCTCCAACGTATCTATAATTTTTGATTGTTCCATGCTATTATATTACCCCTTTTGGATGTTTATGGGCTTTATTTTACACATTTATATCATTTTTGGGACTAACCTACTAACCGGAGGCCCAGCCCGTATTGTTGTTTTTTTTGCCTATTTCAGTATTTCGAAGAAAAGGAATATCAAATGGAGTCCAAATGGAATGAAACCTTCAGGAGCTTGATTTTTGGAACGAACGTGATCCAGAGGACTTGGAGTGCAAGTTAAGAAGCAGCCGAGGCCTCCACGAGATAGGAGGGCGCCCCCCTATAGGGCGCGCCCCCTATCTCGTGGGCCCCTCGGGCGGCCACCGACGTACTTCTTCCTCCTATATAAGCCAACGTACCCCGAAAACATCCAGGGAGCCAACAAACACAATTTCCACCACCGCAACCTTCGCCGGCGTTTTGCCCGAGGGGGAATCGACCATGGAGGGCTTCTACATCAACATCCTTGCCCCTCCGATGAATTGTGAGTAGTTTACCACAGACCCACGGGTCCATAGTTATTAGCTAGATGGCTTCTTCTCTCTTTTTGGATCTCAATACAATGTTCTCCCCCTCTCTTGTGGAGATCTATTCGATGTAAACTCTTTTTGCGGTGTGTTTGTCGAGATCCGATGAATTGTGGGTTTATGATCAAGTTTATCTATGAGAAATATTTGAATCTCCTCTGAATTCTTTTATGTATGATTGAGTTATCTTTGCAA
The DNA here is from genome assembly GCF_002162155.2 of Triticum dicoccoides. Classification (NCBI taxonomy): domain Eukaryota; kingdom Viridiplantae; phylum Streptophyta; class Magnoliopsida; order Poales; family Poaceae; genus Triticum; species Triticum dicoccoides. Next base: position 190,643,728 of record NC_041387.1, on the reverse strand, counting down.
GTCTCTTTGAATTATCAGTTTGGTTTGGCCTACTAGATTGATCTTTCTTGCCATGGGAGAAGTGCTTAGCTTTGAGTTTAATCTTGCGGTGTCCTTACCCAGTGACAGCAAGGGTTGCAAGGCACGTATTGTATTGTTGCCATTGAGGATAAAAAGATGGGGTTTATATCATATTGCATGAGTTTATCCCTCTACATCATGTCATCTTGCTTAAGGCGTTACTCTGTTCTTATGAACTTAATACTCTAGATGTAGGCAGGAGTCGGTTGATGTGTGGAGTAATAGTAGTAGATGCAGGCAGGAGTCGGTCTACTTGTTGCGGACGTGATGCCTATATACATGATCATGCCTAGATAATGTCATAATTATTCGCTTTTCTATCAATTGCTCGACAGTAATTTGTTCACCCACCGTAATACTTATGCTATCTTGAGAGAAGCCACTAGTGAAACCTATGGCCCCCGGGTCTATCTCTTATCATATTTGCTTTCAATCTACTTTTATTTGCATCTTTACTTTTTGCATCTATATTATAAAATACCAAAAATATATTTATCTTATCATACTATCTCTATTAGATCTCACTTTCGCAAGTGGCCGTGAAGGGATTGACAACCCCTTTATTGCGTTGGTTGCGAGTTCTTTGTTTGTTTGTGTAGGTGCATGGGACTTTTGAGGAGCCTCCTACTGGATTGATACCTTGGTTCTCAAAACTGAGGGAAATACTTATGCTACTATTACTGCATCACCCTTTCCTCTTCAAGGAAAACCAACGCAAGCTCAAGACGTAGCAAGAAGGATTTCTGGCGCCGTTGCCGGGGAGGTCTTCGCTCAAGTCAAGACATACCAAGCACCCATCACAAACTCATCTCCCTCGCATTTACATTATTTGCCATTTGCCTCTCGTTTTCCTCTCCCCCACTTCACCCTTGCCGTTTTATTCGCCCTCTCTTTCCCAATCTCTTCCTCTCTCTTTCGCTTGCCTTTTTCCATTTGCTCGTTTGGTTACCTTGTCGTTATGGCTAGTCCTCCTATCCTTCTTATCACTCCCGAACATGAAATTCTTAATTTTAAGCAAAGGGAGGGAGAAAATTTAAAAGATGCTTGGCATAGAATTTGCAATGCTCAAAATAAATCTACTAGGAAGCTTTCTACTTCCGTTCTTCTTCGCAATTTTTATGTAGGCATTACTCCTTGGAATAGATGTGTTCTTGATACTGTTGCCGGAGGTGATTTCTTGAGTAGCCATACGTTTGACGCTTATAATGCTATGTTAGATTTGTTTGGCCCACCAGCTCTTTTGGTTAATGGAACAGCTTTAACTCTAGAACATGTGATGCAATGGCTTGATATTATTGAAAATAAAATGGCCACTGTTGAGTTGATTGAAAATTTGGATAAAAAGATCCATAATCACATTACCCAATATGGATCTAGGGTTGGAGTTACTTTGAAAAATCTTAAAGAAAAAGAACCTATAGTTAATGAAAAAATAGATCTAGATTCTGAAAGAATTGGTAAACTTGAGGATATCATTACAAATTTAGGTTCCGCATTTTATTCCATGAAAAACACTCCAAAATCCCCTACCAAAACTAGCAAGTTTATCTATGTTCGTAAAAATAAGGGGGAATCTTCTAGTAAAGGAGACGCGGATCTCAAATCCATAAGTGTTCACCCCAATTGCCTTTCTATCGTTAAGGAACCTTTTGTTACGAACGAATTTCTTGAATTTTTACCTAAAGGTTTAATCATTGCTAAAAAGGGAGAAACCCCTAAAGATTATAAGTGCACTATTGAGGAATTGAGTGCCAAAGATGGCAGTACTTAGATCTATCTTCGCTTTTATGCCTAGCTAGTGGCGTTAAACGATAGCGCTAGTTGGGAGGCAACCCAATTTTTCTTTGTGTTTTTTGTTTTTGTTCCTGTTTAGTAATAAATCTTGCATCTACCTCCTGTTTAGATGTGTTTTTATCTTTTAATTAGTGTTTGTGCCAAGTAGAACCTATAGGATAACCTATGATGTTTGTTGATTTGATTCTGCTTAAAAACAGAAACTTTGCGCGCATGAATTTAGTTATGTTAAATCACAGAAACGTGCTGTTGCGTTGATTCTTTTTGCTGCTGATCAATAGACAAATTGTCCAGGACTTCCTATTTTTGTAGGATTTTTAGACTTCGAGAAGTTTGTGTTAGTTACAGATTGCTACAGACTGTTCTGTTTTTGACAGATTCTGTTTTTCGTGTGTTGTTTGCTTATTTTTATGCATCTATGGCTAGTAAAATAGTTTATAAACCATAGAGAAGTTGGAATACAGTAGGTTTAACACCAAAATAAATAAAGAATGAGTTCATTACAGTACCTTATGTGGTGGTTTTGTTTTCTTTCACTAACAGAGCTTATAAGATTTCCTGTTGAGTTTTGTGTTGTGAAGTTTTCAAGTTTTGGGTAAAGCTTTTATGGACTATGGAATAAGGAGTAGCAAGAGCCTAAGCTTGGGGATGCCCATGGCACCCCAAGATATTCAAGGATAGCAAAAAGCCTAAGCTTGGGGATGCCCAGGGAAGGCATCCCCTCTTCCGTCTTCGTTCATTGGTAACTTTACTTGGAGCTATATTTTTATTCGCCACATGATATGTGTTTTGCTTGGAGCGTCGTGTATTATATTAGTCTTTGCTTTTTAGTTTACCACACCTTTTGGGAGAAGCCTACTTGATTAGGATTTGCTAGAATACTCTATGTGCTTCACTTATATCTTTTGAGCTTGACAGTTTTTGCTCTAGTGCTTCACTTAATATTTTTTAGAGCACGGTGGTGACTTAATTTTGAAGAAATTGCTAGTCTCTCATGCTTCACTTATATATTTTTGAGAGTCTTTTAGAACAGCATGGTATTTTCTATGGTTACAAAGTTGGTCCTAGAATGATGAGCATCCAAGTTGGGTATAATAAAACTATCATAGAAAAGAATTGGATGCTATGATCAATATGATGCTTGATAATTGTTTTGAGATATGGAGGTAGTGATATTAAAGTCATGATAGTTGAGGTGATTATGAAAAGTACTTGTGTTGAGGGTTGTGATTCCCTTAGCATGCACGTATGGTTAACCGCTTTGTGATGAAGTTGGAGCACAATTTTATTTATTAATTGTCTTCCTTATGAGTGGCGGTCGGGAACAAGCAATGGTCTTTTCCTACCAATCTATCCCCCTAGGAGCATGCGCGTAGTGCTTTGGTTTTTGATGACTTCTAGATTTTTGCAACAAGTACATGAGTTCTTTTGACTAATGTTGAGTCCATGGATTATACACACCTCACCCTTCCACCATTACTAGCCTCTCTTGTGCCGCGCAACTTTCGCCGGTACCATACACCCACCATATACCTTCCTCAAAACAGCCACCATACCTACCTATCATGGCATTTCCATAGCCATTCCGAGATATATTGCCATGCAACTTTCCACCGTTCCGTTCATATGACACGCATTACTTTTGTCATATTGCTTTTTGCATGATCATGTAGTTCACATTGTATTTGTGGCAAGGCCACCTTCATAATTTTCATACATGTCGCTCTTGATTCATTTCATATCCCGGTACACCACCAGAAGCATTCATATAGAGTCATATCCTGTTCTAGCTTTGAGTTGTAATTCTTGAGTTGTAAATCCATAAAAGTGTGATGATCTTAATTATTAGAGCATTGTCCTAGTGAGGAAAGGATGATGAAGACTATGATTCCCCCACAAGTCGGGATGAGACTTCGGACTTTACAAAAAGAAAAAAAAGAAAAAAAGAGAAAGGCCAAAAAGAAAAAAAAGAAGGCCAAAGAAAAAAAGAAAAAAAGAAAAAAAAGAAAAAAAAGAAAAAAAGAAAAAAAGAAAAAAAAGAAAATGAGAGAATGGACAATGCTACTATCTCTTTTTCCACACTTGTGCTTCAAAGTAGCACCATGATCTTCATGTTAGAGAGTCTCATATGTTGTCACTTTCATATACTAGTGGGAATTTTTCATTATAGAACTTGGCTTGTATATTCCAATGATGGGCTTCCTCAAAATGCCCTAGGTCTTCGTGAGCAAGTGAGTTGGATGCACACCCACTTAGTTTCTTTTGTTGAGCTTTCATATATTTATAGCTCTAGTGCATCCGTTGCATGGCAATCCCTACTCACTCACATTGATATCTATTAATGGGCATCTCCATATCCCGTTGATACACCTAGTTGATGTGAGACTATCTTCTCCCTTTTTGTCTTCTCCACAACCACCATTCTACTCCACATATAGTGCTATGTCCATGGCTCACGCTCATGTATTGCGTGAAAGTTGAAAGAGTTTGAGATTATTAAAGTATGAAACAATTACTTGGCTTGTCATCGGGGTTGTGCATGATTAAATACTTTGTGTGATGAAGATAGAGCACCAGTCAGACTATATGATTTTGTAGGGATAACTTTCTTTGGCCATGTTACTTTGAGAAGACATGATTACTTTGATTAGTATGCTTGAAGTATCACCATTTTCATGTTAATATGAACTTTTCTTTTGTATCATTTGGATCTGAACATTCAAGCCACAATAAGGAAAATTACATTGAGAATTATGCTAGGTAGCATTCCACATCAAAAATTTCTTTTTTATCATTTACCTACTTGAGGACGAGCAGGAATTAAGCTTGGGGATGCTTGATACGTCTCCAACTTATCTATAATTTTTGATTGTTCCATGCTATTATATTACCCCTTTTGGATGTTTATGGGCTTTATTTTACACATTTATATCATTTTGGGACTAACCTACTAACCGAAGGCCCAACCGTATTGCTGTTTTTTTTGCCTATGTATTTCGAAGAAAAGTAATATCAAACGGGGTCCAAACGGAATGAAACCTTCGGGAGCGTGATTTTTGGAACGAACATGATCCAGAGGACTTGGAGTGCAAGTCAAGAAGCAGCCGAGGCCTCCATGAGATAGGAGGGCGCCCCCACCCCTCTATAGGGCGCGCCCCCTGTCTCGTGGGCCCCTCGGGAGGCCACCGACGTACTTCTTCCTCCTATATAAGCCTACGTACCCCGAAAACATCCAGGGAGCCAACGAAACACAATTTCCACTGCAGTAACCTTCTGTATCCGCGAGATCCCATCTTGGAGCCTTCACCGGCGTTCTGCCGGAGGGGGAATCGACCACAGAGGGCTTCTACATCAACATCCTTGCCCATCCGATGAGTTGTGAGTAGTTTACCACAGACCTACGGGTCCATAGTTATTAGCTAGATGGCTTCTTCTCTCTTTTTGGATCTCAATACAATGTTCTCCCCCTCTCTTGTGGAGATCTATTCGATGTAAACTCTTTTTGCGGTGTGTTTGTCGAGATCCGATGAATTGTGGGTTTATGATCAAGTTTATCTATGAGAAATATTTGAATCTCCTCTAAATTCTTTGATGTATGATTGAGTTATCTTTGCAAGTCTCTTCGAATTATCAGTTGGGTTGGGCCTACTAGATTGATCTTTCTTGCCATGGGAGAAGTGCTTAGCTTTGGGTTCAATCTTGCGGTGTCCTTACCCAGTGACAGAAAGGGTTGCAAGGCATGTATTGTATTGTTGCCATTGAGGATAAAAAGATGGGGTTTATATCATATTGCATGAGTTTATCCCTCTACATCATGTCATCTTGCTTAAGGCGTTACTCTGTTCTTATGAACTTAATACTCTAGATGCAGGCAGGAGTCGGTCAATGTGTGGAGTAATAGTAGTAGATGCAGGCAGGAGTCAGTCCACTTGTTGTGGACGTGATGCCTATATACATTATCATGCCTAGATAATGTCATAATTATTTGCTTTTCTATCAATTGCTCGACAGTAATTTGTTCACCCATCGTAATACTTATGCTATCTTGAGAGAAGCCACTAGTGAAACCTATCGCCCCCGGGTCTATCTCTTATCATATTTTCTTTCAATCTACTTTTATTTGCATCTTTACGTTTTGCATCTATATTATAAAATACCAAAAATATATTTATCTTATCATACTATCTCTATTAGATCTCACTTCCGCAAGTGGTCGTGAAGGGATTGATAACCCCTTTACTGCGTTGGTTGCGAGTTCTTTGTTTGTTTATGTAGGTGCGTGGGACTTTTGAGGAGCCTCCTACTGGATTCATGCCTTGGTTCTCAAACTGAGGGAAATACTTACGCTACTATTGCTGCATCACCCTTTCCTCTTCAAGGAAAACCAACGCAAGCTCAAGACGTAGCATCTACAATAGTTGGGGTGTGTTGTGGGTCAGATGATATTGCAACTACACCAAATGGGCTATTTGATTTATCATGTGTCACTACCTTTTCTAAATACTTTGCTCGTGCTCCTCCGCGATCAGCAATCACCCTCTTCCTTTTGAATGTCTGATACACAAGAACAACATTTGAATGGATAAATATGGTATGATGACAGATGGAATATGTACTGAAAATGGATAGGCAGGGTGTATTCACATACACAATGTGTAAACTAAGCTAATGGCAGTGCAACAAAGTAGAAGCAATGCCAAGCATCAGGTGCAAGATATGTGCGACCAATATGACTTTGGAAAGTTAGAGCAAGCACCTTGATGGGTGAATAAGATAGGGCATCTGCCTCTGACTCCTCCACTAGGGAGCTACATTGACTTAGGTCTCCCTCTAGCTCAGAATCACTGTTAGGATCATATTATGAGCATGAATCTGTAGGTGGAGAGCGTTTGCATTGCATTGCATCCATACTTGATTTCAGTCCCTTAATGCCAAGTTTGACAGCCATGGCATTGTTCAGCTTTATTCTTTTCATGCGTGCAAGATCATAATCATTATGATGTTGTTCAGAATCTGAGATTAATGAAAACAAAAACTAGTCAGGTTATCTACGGAATGCATTGTGGATTCAACTCGAAGAGTGTCTCCCTATAAACCCCTGCATATGCGAAGTTCAACCCCCCAACCATGTTGACTAGACCACACACAGAAATACAAACCTCTTATGTCTGTATAACAGGCAGACACACATTTCAAAACTGGAGTAGGAACATTAGAATCATACCAAATTCGTATTTGAACAAATAAACTAAGGAATTATCAGTGGCATAATGTTTAGCTTCAAGGGTGGAGTGCTAGTAGTGCGACACAAAGCAAGTAGGCAGATTGTATTCCATGTAAAAGATTCTAGTCTATGTAAAAGCTAGAAATGACACTTTCTTTCTATACAATGCAGTGCTCATTGCCCACACATGATGGAAGAGATCACACAAAGAAACCCTAAAAGAATACTGACAACAAATACGACAAGGCAAGCATAGATGTAGTGAATCAATCATTTACTTGTGAGCTTACTAGGATAGGTATGCAGGATTGTAACTGCAGTAAGAGACCGTCCAAAATCTGATCCAAGAATTTTGTCTAGCACTTATTGTTTGCAACTAATCGACATGAATAATTGGATATCATATCGAATGAGTAAGAAAGACAAGTAAAATTGTCAACAAACCTGACCTGCAGTAGTAATCTAGGTCAATGTCACTACGACCAACAATCCAAAATGACTAGTGTCTGTTCCTAGGACTGGAATTTTGAAACCCTGTGAACTTTACAGGTACTAAAGATTACTGAAATACATCTGAACCATTAAGTGTAGGTAGCACTCAGCACACAACAAACCCTAACGACAGTCATGCCTAATGAGTAATGAGTAAATTAGAAAATGGGTGATGAGGAGTGGTTGCTTAGTGTTGAGGACGTATCTTAGGATAAATGGGGTTGGCTTAGTGGGTGCTGCATGGCTGAGGCCTGAATGGACTGGGAAGGTAGGCACGGCGGCACGCCCGGGCAGCGGTGACGCTGTTGGGCAAGCGGCTCCTGACCTCCTGTTAGTCCGTCATCTCCTCCTAGAGTCATGTCGTCCGCGGACGGCAAGTCGCCGGCGAGGAAGGCGGCTGGGGGCGAGTAGAGATCGAAAGCTCACAGCAGAATAGAGGGGAATCGGGGCCTGGGCCGACCCAAAATCCCAGGGTGGGCCACGGCCCATCATGGGCACCCTGTAGAGATACACACCCAAGCGATGAACATGCATTTTCGAAACTAAATTAGGAACATTTAGCTGACCAATTAAAAGACTCTGTTTTAATAATATCAGATTCGTATTTGAACAACTAAGCTTGTTTAGCTTGATGGGTGGAGCAATGCTATTATGACATGAAGCATGAATGTTGATCGTATAGTGATCATAAAAGGGGGAAACCCTAAGCATTTTTTGAGCAAAAGAGGGTTTCCCCTCCGATTTCTATTAAAGAAACCACCACGGAACCAACATGATCAATTAAACCCTAAGCATGATCAATTAAACCCTATTATGACTGTGCCATGGCAGATTTAAATATGCAAACTGTGGAAATGCTATTTAGCATCCATTGTTTGCTTCCAACTAAGAACTAAATTCTAAGAGCTGAAAAGAAAGTATAGTAACCAAGTTACGATCTATTTTCTGGTTGAGATCAAAAAGTTGTGGAGATATGAAATACCACCTCTCTTGCGGCGCTATGTAGGCATCGGGGGTGCGATGGCTGTCGGTGGTGTTGAAGCAGATCTGTGATGGTAGACAGGTGCATCGGGTGATAAGTCCCGTTGCGGTGGAAGAGAAGGTCATGTGAGCGGCAATGACAAAGAGGATGACGATGCCGATGAAGCGAGAGGAAACGATGCAAGGTTCTTGGTCCATCACCATGGATGATAAACGTCCATCTCTAGCAGTGGACGACGCGGTCTTGGTAGGCGCTTCGGCATGGTGGAGGACGTGGCGATGGATGGGGTGGAGGACGGCGGCGATGGATGGGTTGGAGGACGGCGGCAATGGATGGGGTGGAGGACGGCGGCGATGGATGGGGTGGTGGATGGAGGAGGCTGGTGTGGGGATGGTGTTCTAGCGTGGATGGTGTATGGATGGGAAAATGGAGGGAGAGGTACGGCGAACCATGTTTTTGGGACGCGCCTGTCTGAAATATGGGAAAGTTACAAACTTAGCCCCCGTTTAAAATTTGGACGTCTCGTTGGTTGTGGATAGGACGGTAATCTCGCATCTCGCAAATATTTGCCCAGAGTGATTTCGGGCAGGAGAGGGTGTTTTGGCACCCATGGTTAGCACCCACGGTGTAGGGCGGATGTGTCACGTTTGAGTGAAGTTACAAACCTGCCCCTATTTAAATTATTTGCCTACATCGATTTAGTCGAGTTTGTTTTGCCGCCCAGCGTGTATGAATGGGGAGATGGAGGGAGAAATAGAGGTCTTTCAGACGAGCTTGAATCAAATGTGTTTTGTCGCCCATCGTGTCGAAATGGGCTCAGATGTGGTCGTGTCACGTCTAATTGAAGTTACTAACCTACCTCTATTGAGAGAAGTGGAAATCGGGATGATGGATTGTCCGTGTAAGGGGTAGACAGTAATTTCCATCTCCCAAACACTTGGCTTCAGGCAGCCGACATGGGAGTGGACATTTTGCCGCTTCTTTCAAATTTTGGGACAATAAGCATCCACGTTTACCCTAGCAACTAAATTCAAATCCATTTTGTATTCCTATACGAATCTTTATAAATCGTTCTATGTGTTTTTATATATCTTCAAAAGCACGACAAAGATGTATTCCACTGTCATATATGAATATGATTTACAAATGCCGATACTCGAATTCAGAAGCTAGAATCCAGTTTAAGGTGAATTCGAATATTTGGAACACTTTATGTCCAACTCAAATGTCACATGCAGCATAATGTGTACTCCCATTTAGATATGTACACAAGCGATGTATCAAGATTCAAATATCGAGTCAATCAACCAATAATGTACAAAACTAACAGACATATAAACACTTCTAGAGTATATGGATCAATAATATCAACTAACATACATAAGCCAGGCCGCTATACTTTTATTTGTTAGAAGAGCATCTTTTTTTAGCGAAGCTAGTACAACATCTTGGCCATTTCCGATGCGTGCCACTTATGGTCCATCTATACTACTATTATTGTTGAATGCACATTCAGCCCGATTGGCATATTTGTAGGTCTGGCACAGCAATCAAAATGAAATGTCTCCGAGTCTTATCAATTAATACAGACTTGTGCTCAAATAAAATTACAAACCAAAAAACAAAAAACAATTATTACATGATCTCTAAAACAAATGGTTTGATCGATTACATGAACAAACAACACAAAGGTTAATCAACGATGGAAAGAACATTTCACCTATGATTTATCAAGTGGGAATTTAATTTCCTTTTTTTTCCTTCAGGACCTTAACAATGCGGTCAGTCTTAGCTTGCTTCGTTTTGAAATCCACCAAATATTTGATGGTTGTCTTGAGTACTGCTTGTGAATGTGTTGTTTGCTTCCTCAACATGTCAACTTCATCTCTAAGTGCAGAAGAAGAATCTCTTTCTACCACTAGTTTAGCCTCGATAGCATCAGCAGCTAGCAATTCATGATGCATGATTGGCATCAGCAGCTGGCAATTCATGATGCATGATTGGGCCGGTGCCACTGCTGTGGGATGATACAACGTCCATGGGTACCTCGCTCTTTGATCTTGGGCTAACCTGTTTTGCCATTAAAGTTCCGATTGGATTCTGAAAATTTGAAGTTGGCAAAACATCTCAACGGGGAGTTATAACAACAAACTAGTTAAACAAAAAAGGAAATAAAGAGTTTCAATTGGATGCTGAAAAGTAGTTATTAACATTATTGTAACCGGTTGTTGCAGCAGCAAAGCAGTTAAACAAAAAAGTTTTGCAAAAGGTACTTGTTGTGGCATTGAAGTTTCTTGTCGGTGTTCTGGGAACGGGGGTCCCCAGAATTGCCTGCCTGCGGCCTGCGGCGTGGCTCGAGAAGTGGCCCAGTATGGCCCATCTTCATCAGCGCAAACTGAAGACTCTCGCGAGGGGCCAAGCCTCGCGGGATAGACGACGCAAGGCTTCCTCATGAGTGGCCTGGCCGGGCAGGCTCGCGAGGAGGCGGAGAGATCAATGCAAGGGTACCTCGCGAGGTGCTCGTGACGCAAGCCGTGACGATCGAGACCAGGCGGGTGCCAGGCGGGCGTCGGCCTAAGCAGTGTCCTTGTTTCCTCTTTGGTGGAAAGGGGGCGAGCACAGGCATGGAGTACCGAGGCATCAGGCAAAGGTTGCCATTTCAGTTCAACAAGACCAAGACCAGCAGAGCGGCAGGATGGAGGTCACCGTGGAGCCCAAGACGGCGTCATCACCAGTGCCTTTGGCAGCCGAAGACCAACTTTAGTCAGGATAACTTGTACTAGATGTTCCCCTTCAAAATGGCCATTGTTGGCGCCCTTCCCGCTCAATATTTGGGAAGAGGACCAGGGCCTCTATAAACACGGCTAGCCATCTCATGGATAGGCATCGGACCAGGTGAGAACTAGAACAAGCAGAGCACCACATCAGCTCAAGAACACCTCTCGCAAGGCAGTTCTTCCCTGTTCTGTTCATCATATGCCCCTGAGGCAATCCACCACACCACACACTGGAGTAGGGTATTACACCACAACGGTGGCCCGAACCATTATAAATCTTTTTTCCCTTGAGTTGGTCATCGTTTATCTTAGATTCTCGCGAGGCAATCAGTCGCGGATAGGTAGGGGGAAGATCTTCGCGCGCACCCCAGAGTTCGAACCTTAAGGGTCTGCTGGAACCCAACATTCGACATTTGGCGCGCCAGGCAGGGGTGCGCCGGAATCTTTCTTCCACTGTTCCGTGTTCGATCACCCGTCGTGTCCATGGCTGACGCTCGTCGGGCTCGCGCCGAGCGTCGGCGGCTCTCGCCGCCTGCGTCACCCAGATGGCTCCCGTTGGCGGATGTCCCCGTCGTTCCCCATCGCCTATCCGCCAACGCCCCCACTAGCCCAGCGGGGAAAGATCAGCAGGCCTCCTCGCTGCATCCTTTGGTGCGGCGGGAAGGCCGCACCGCCACCCCGTCGCTGACTCCAGCTGGTTTTTCGTCCCACACTCGTCGCGCCCCCACGGACGCGCACGCCGTGTTGCTCCTGGCGCATGAGCTCCTGCACTACCGTCCCATTGACGACCTCTACGAGGAGTGGCTCGCTCGCATCACCGAGGTCATCAGTGCTGCAGGGGGCTCCCCTGCGCCATCCCTCTTGCTGCCTCGCCCTCCGTCCTACGCAGATGGCGCAGATCAGGAGGCGCCTCCGCCACCTCCTCCCCAAGAAGGCACCCTGGCACCAAGGCGCGCGGCCCCAGCACCTGCACGACAAGAAAGGAGCTGCCAAGAAATCCCTTGTCTCCAAGAAGGTGCACGCGTGCTCCTGGCACCGGTGCACCACGACCGCATCCCTGCGCCAGCACGTCATCAAGACCCCGTGCTGCTCCAAGCAGTGGCACGCGGGAATCCCCAGGAGCAAGCCCCGCATCAGCAGAGAGCTCCAGTGGCCACCGCAGGCTGCCGCGCCTTCACCACCGAGCTATGCAGTGTCCCTGGCCAGGCAAGTTCAAACCTGACCTGCCTCCTCGCTACGACGGCACTGCCAACCCCGCAGATTTCCTACAGCTCTACGAGCTGGGCATCGAAGCTACCAACGGGGACGAAAAGGTCATGGCGAACTGGTTTCCCATGGCACTCAAGGACGGTGCCCGCACCTGGCTCCTGAACCTGCCCCCTGGCACAATCTCCTCCTGGGATGAGATGCACACTCGCTTCATTGCCAACTTTCAAGGCACTCGCGACCGTCCGCCGGCCGTGGGTGACCTGTGCCGCATCAAGCAGCAGCCCGGAGAGACCTTGCAGAAGTACATCCAGCGCTTCAACAGCGCTCGCCTCAAGATTCCCAAGGTGACTGAGGAGGCCATCGTCTCGGCGTTCTCTGACGGCGTCCACGATGTCAAGATGAAGGAGGAACTGGCAATCCGCGAAGATCTGTGCATTTCTCTGGAGTTGTTCAACCTGGCGACCAAGTGCGCAAGGGCTAAGGAGGGACACCTTTCCCTTCTCGAGCTCCCGGCTGCAGATCCAGAAGAGAATAAAGCCAAGGGCAAGGATGTGAAGCGCAAGGGAGCAGCTGTGCTCGCAGCGGAGCTGGACATGAAGCACGGCAGGGATCAGCCGGAGTCGTCCAAGGGCAGCCGGTACTGAGTATACCATGATCTCCATACCCACAACACCAACGAATGCCAAGAGCTCAGGGCCGTGCAAGAAGGCCGTGTCGGTCGATGCCCCAAGCGCAACGACCGGGGCTACGACTGAGGCGGAGGAATAGGTGGAGGACGATGGGACGACCGTGGTCCTCGCCAAGGGTGGCATGACCGGCCTCGCGAGGACTGCTGGCAGGACCAGCCTCACAAGGGGGCTTGGAGGGATCAACCTCGTGAGGATCGCCTGCAAGGCAACGCAGGACTTCCTCCTCTGCCACCACCACCAAGAAGGAATGAAGATCATCATCAGGATGAGGGGGCTGGGGGCTTCCAGGAGCCGCGTGCTATCGCTTGCATCTTGGGCAGCACTCAGGCCCCAGCCTCTCAGCGCATCTTCAAGCAGTTTGCTCGCGAAGTGAATGTAGTCCTCCCCAAGCTTGAGGCCATGCACCCTCTCAGGTGGTCCGCATGCGCCATCACGTTCAGCTCGGCCGATCAGCTCAAATGCGCGGCAATAGCTGGTGTCCTCCCGATGCTCTGTTCCCCAGTCATCAGCAATGTGCAAGTTACCAGGACCCTCATTGACGGCAGGGTAGGGCTCAACATCCTGTCCATCGAGACGTTCAACAACCTCCAAGTGCCATACGATCAGCTTCAACCAACCAAGCCTTTCTCAGGAGTCACTGATGGTTCCACTGTCCTGATAGGGCAGGTCCGCCTCCCTGTCACCTTTGGGCAGCACAAGAACTACCGTACCAAGCTCATTGACTTCGACGTCGCCCACATTCGCCTGCCATACAATGCCATCCTCGGGTATCCCGCCCTGGCCAAGTTTATGGCAGTGACTCACCATGGCTACAACGTCCTCAAGATGCCAGGAGGTGGCGGAGTCATCACGGTCCCGTGTGAAGAGAAGGATGCGGTGTGCTCTCTCGAGCGCGCCTTCCAAGCCGCGTCAATCGAGGACCCAGACAACAAGAGTGGAAACCTTCCTGAAGCAGCCCCCAAGAAGAAGAAGACATCACCTGACTCAAGGCCTTAGGAGGTAGGCACCTCCGGAGGCGCCACATCCGGACATGCGCCCATCCAAGGGGTGCCACCCTCCGTCTCATAGGGAGGCGCACCCGGCGCCCTCCTCGGGCAAGGCTTGGGGGCTCTCTCTTGGGGAGCCACTGACCTTGCCAAGATCACAAGTGAGGCGCTCGGGCACCACTTGGAGGTATGCTTCACGGCACGTTCCCCTCAGGAAGGCATAAGGCAAGGAGGGCCCAACCCTTAGGAGTTCATCACCAAGGTCGCTCAGGAGTTGCAGGAATCGAGAGTCATGCGCGGCAACCGCTGCCTGGCCAGCGTAGCTCCCCATCCAGGCGAGGATGGCGGGCTGCGCGTCTGCATCGACTACCCAGGGCTCAATCGATTCGCATCGCAAGAGCGCTTCTGGCCTTCGCGCATGGGACGTTGGAAGGGTCCACCTCACATCTACGTTTGCATGCCCTTCGGCCTGCTGAACGAGGCTGCTGCTCACCAGCGCCTAATGAGGAGCATTCTAGAAGCTTAGGTGGCCAAGCATCACACGCTCCTGGAGGAAATGGAGATGGATCTCGCCGAGCCGCCCGGACCTCCCGAGCCTCCCGAGGCTCGGAGCACTGAGGGCTCGTGAGGATCGGCTTCCTCACCACGCACCAACAGCTACTCTGACACTCGCTCTGCAATGGTATCAGGTGAATTCTCTCAAGTTCCGTTTCAGCTGGGAGCGCCCTCAGGGCTGCATCATTCCCACGTCGCGTGGGTCTGTCCCCGCGGCATGTATCCGTTTTGCTTATGTCTTCAGCTTACCTTGTTGGGGGCGCCCCCCGGGCTGCATCATCCCCAAGCCGCTCGGGCCTGACCCAGCGGCGTGTGCCTTTCTCTGCATCTATCTAAGTTGATTTGCTTCTTCATGCTTAACCTGCTTGAGATAATCGCCTGCTCGATTGACACCTACCTTTGGAGACGCTCGCTCTGGCATGATGCTTGCGCATGGGTCCGTCCCTGCAACGTCAACAAAACTGAGTGGTCAAGCTCTGGCCGCGGCATCCCCGCAAAGCGCTACCTCACCAGGCCCTCAGTGCCTCAATCACTCCCTCGGAGCAACAAATGGCTGGCTGGCAATCATAATGGCAGTCCTTGTTTTCCTCATGCTGGTGTATAGGATCCTCCTAAGGAATAGCGTGGAGGCGTCGTGATCTCCCTCTCTCTCTCTCCCGTGCGATCCGCTCGCGTGTTAAAAGGGGGGCGCCTGAGCATCGCGACTCAGGGGCTCTTACTGGCTCTCCAGCCCTCACCCCCTGGCCTTGACCCACGGCATCGCGACTTGTCATACCAGCGGCGGCTGAGCTCGCTCGAGGGCCGGGAACTGAGGACGTAGAGCATGAAGGAAAGTGCGGGGAAGAGGGGAGAAGCTCACGAGGACCTGACCCAGCGACACCCCAGCTGCAGGCGCACAGGCCCGGCACCTCACCCAAGAACAACTCCAAGCTCACGAGATAAGTCACGCCCCTGCAAAAGCTAAATCAACGTGATGCTAAAACCTCGCCCAGTGCGGCTCTGTCACGGTGACGTTGCCTTCCTTTCTTGCCCAGCAGAGGCTTCTTGAGCACTAAAGGGGACCTCCTGAGCATCGCGCCTCGGGGGCTCCTACTGGACCTTGGGCCGCTCACCTCCTGGCCTTGACCACGACATCGCGACCTGGCATACCACCGATGCCTGAAGCCTGCCTGGGGACCGGGACCTGTCAGCTTAGAGCACCAAGCCCTCGTGTGGATAGAAAGGGGGGGCGAGCCGAGATAGGACAAGCATCTCGCCTCGCTTCATAATAAGGATAATATGCACAAAAGATATAGCAGACGATTTACATACCCCCACGGGGCGTTTCTCTGATTCCTCGCAGGGAACAAAAGGTGCTAATCCTAAGGAACGCTAACTATGCGCGCCTCCATAGGAGACGCCATCATCAACAGTGGGCCGCCAAGCACCGGCGCCAACCCCATCCAGATCAGCAGCGTCGGCGGCCAGATGCAGTTGCCTGCTCCAAGCGCGACGTGAGCTTGGGGGCTCGTACTGTCGTCGCTCGTCTCCGGAGTCACAAGAAGCTCGGGGGAGTCACTGGACCCTCCGGCTTCTCTGCTGCTACCAGAGGAGCTGCTGGGGAAGCAGTTGGCAGGCCTGGCCCTCGCCACTTTGATGCCCCGACCGCCTTCCTCGGGGTAGCACTCCAGTCGGCGTCCTTCCGCATCGAAGACCTTGAAGAACATCAAGGAGGCGCCATACTATTCAAGATGAATTACGAGGGCACCCCCTGTCCGGAAGACCCGGGCGATCTCGGCCCAACCCCGGGCCATGCAGACCTTGCCTAGAGAGATCACCTCGACCTCCGCTCCGTTTGCATGGGTGCTGCAGTCAGCATGCTACAGCCATAGTTCAAGGGGCCCCCTCGGCAGCATCTCGAAGGTGAAGGAGGGAGGAAGGCGAATCCAAGAGCGTGGAGGCACAGCGGCGTGAAGCACAAGCTCGCGAGAATAGCCCTCTGCATGGACCCCAGGGGAGACGACGTGCACCGCCGTGACTCGTCGGCGCCGCCGGTGGCATAGGCGGTGCCGCTCGGCGTCTTCTTCTCCAGGGCCCTCAGCCTGGGCGTACAAGGGCAGCGGAAACCTAGGCGGCGGCCACTCATACCAGGGCCTCGATGTCTCCTGCCACGCGACCACGTCGTGGCGGCCGGGGACTGGCAGCTTCTTCGGCGGAAGCGGGTTGGGACCCTCCCGGGGGGGCTTCCCCTTCTCTTCCGCTGAAAACCGACGGATCGGCACCATTGGCGTAAAGTGGAGCAAGGGTGAGGAAGAAAGAGTGAAGCAGGAAGGGATGGACTGCGGGGGCTCTTGCCCATCCGTACTTATAGTCCGGAGGAGGCCAACCGTCGGCCTCCACGATCACAGGTAATCATGACTCATTTCTGCATGCAGGGACTTGTCAAGTCGGGCAGTTGCCGAGGCAGCATGGGGAAGCGGAGGCGCCCACATCCAATCAACCGCCATGCGGCGCCCAAGGCCGCATGCTGATGGGGCCCGCGGGCGCTCCGCACTTGCCCCTTCGCATCTCTGCTAAGCCAAGTCCGAGCGCGCCTTGGGCCCGGGGGCTACTATCGGCGTTCTGGGAACGGGGGTCCCCAGACTTGCCTGCCTGCGGCCTGCGGCGTGGCTCGAGCAGTGGCCCAGTACGGCCCATCTTCATCAGCGCAAACTCAAGACCCTCGCGAGGGTCCAAGCCTCGCGGGGCAGACGACGCAAGGCTTCCTCAGGAGCGGCCTCGCCGGGCAGGCTCGCGAGGAGGCATAGAGATCAAGGCAAGGGTACCTCACGAGGTGCTCATGATGCAAGCCGTGACGATCGAGACCAGGCGGGCGCTGGCCTGCGCAGTGTCTTGTTTCCTCTTTGGTGCAAAGGAGGCAAGCAGAGGCGTGGAGTACCGAGGCATCAGGCAAAGGTTGCCATTTCAGTGCAACGAGACCAAGACCAGCAGAGCGGCAGGATGGAGGTCACCGTGGAGCCCAAGACAGCGTCATCACCAGTGCCTTTGGCAGCCGAAGACTAACTTTAGTCAGGATAACTTGTACTAGATGTTCCCCTTCAAAATGGTCGTTGTTGGCGCCCTTCCCGCTCAATATTTGGGAAGAGGACCATGGCCTCCATAAATAGGGCTAGCCATCTCATGGATAGGCATCAGACCAGGGGGGAACCAGAACAAGTAGAGCACCACATCAGCTCAAGAACACGTCTCGCGAGGCAGTTCTTCCCTGTACTATTCATCATCTGCCCCTGAGGCAATCCACCACACCACACACTGTAGTAGGGTATTACACCACAACGGTGGCCCGAACCAGTATAAATCTTGTGTCCCTCGAGTTGTTCATCGTTTATCTTAGATTCTCACGAGGCGAGCAGACGCAGATAGGTAGGGGGAAGATCTTCGCGCGCACCCCAGAGTTCGAACCTTAAGGGTCTTCCGGAACCCAACATCCGACATTTCTCTTGGATCCTGAAAAGTTGAGTAGCCAGTAACGTGATTAGAGCAACCGGTTCAGCAGCAAACCAGTTAAACAAACAAGTTTTGCAAAAGGAACCTGTTGTGGCATTGGAGTTTCTCTTGGATCCTGAAAAGTTGAGTAGTCAGTAACTTGATTAGAGCAACGAGTTACAACAGCAAACCTATTACACAAATATATTTTTAAAAATATACCTGTTATGCAATTGGACTTCCATTTGGTTCCTGAAAACTTGAAGTTGGTAAGATGATTGCAGCAACAAGTTACAGCAGCAAACCAGGTAAACAAGGAAGTTTCTGAAAAGATACCTGTTGTGCTAGTGGAGTTTCAGTTGGATCCTGCAAACTTGAATGTTAGCAATCAATAAATAAAGTTTTGCAAGAACCATAAAAAACTAACATCAAACTAGTAAAACTAACCAGTTTTGGCAACGTATTTAATTACACATGAACTAGTGAAACTAACAAGTTCTTGGCAACGTATTAAAGTAACAAGTCGGTACCGTTTACCAGCAACATAGACATTTGTAAATTTGTTTGACATAAGTAAAATGCTTCCAACACATATATAAGTTAAAAAGATGGTGTCCCTCATATAAACCTGACAGTTGTCTATCTATGAACATGCAAACATTACTAGTGCTACAAGTGATAACAGCAAACCATTTAAACAAACATGGTATCAGAACGTAAATTACACATGAATTCTGCTGCACCCTAGAAGTACATATGACCAGCTATCTACGTGCTTAAGTAGCTATTTAAGTTCAGGCAAACAGGTAATTCTTAACAGTAAGTATCAAACACATAGATAGGCGCAGTCTATAATAGGATTAACATGCTATGGCATTATGTAATCAGTAGCAAACTAAATTAAGCCAAGCAACATAATTGAACAATTTTGCAATAAGTTGCTAAGTAAAATTCTGAGAAGTAGGTAACTGAACTTACGCTAGCTCTTTGTACAGTCACACTGCAACTTCTTTTTCGCTTACAAGGTTCTACAAAGGAGTCCATGGCATCAATTGCTTGGATACACAGTCCCAATACTTCTTCTTGTCCACACTGCACTGGTAAGTCGAATGGTTAATCCGGTAAGATGGTGCATCCTTGATATGTTATATGAGGACGTGTAGTCAGGCTAGTTGTAGCGACACACATCACACTGGCTTTTACTGTATATTTCATGCGATTACATTTGGCATATTGAGATCTAAGCAATCTACAACAGGATGAAAAGACTACCATCCTTCACATTATTGGAAAACTCATTTCATAGAAACAAGCAATTCAACCATTCTGTGGGCAAATCAAAAGCGCCACTAGAATATTTTTCACTACCCCAATAATACACGCAAAAAGGGGCGACACCACCGTAGGGGCTGGTATGGGTGGCTGCCTTGGGTGGCTAGAAAGTGTGCACCTAGTTTGAGTAGTCTAGGTTGGACCAGGCTAGTTATGTTCATCCCAACGCACGAGCAGGCAATGTAAAAAATGAAGAAAAATGTTTCAATTTGGATGGGCCAATAACATAAGTGGAAGGCAGGCCCTATAGCAGGCTCATGGCCCAAACGAGCGCCTCCCATATCGATCGACAGCAGGAAAAATCCCAATTCGTTCCCTCCGGCCTCCAGTCTGGTTCTCTCCTAACCTAGCTGCCGCTGGACAAACCAACACAGCACTTCCTCACACCCTCGTTGGAGGGCGGTCGCCGGGCTTCAAGCAAATGGAAGGACAAGAAGATGAAGATCCAGCCCTAGGTGTAGCCTGTGTGGGAGGCAGGCGGCGGCAGCACAGGCATGGCATCGAGCTTGCGCAAATAGAAAATCGCAGCTCGCAAGAGTAGCATGCGCAACGACCAGGTACATCACATCCCTGATTATATCTAATTCAACTGTTCAATTTTTGGCCAATAGTTAAACCTGACGGTGTTGTGAAACTGCTTGTATCTAGGGAATCTATGAGAAAATGAAAACAATTTCTGCTTATTTTATAACTCCCCCAATCAATACTGAACGGACTGAATCTGATGTATCTAATCAAGTTTCTGGTGCAAACATACAAGCTCATGTTGTTCTTGAGCCTGAAGTGTCTAAAGAACAAACTGCTAATGAAGGATTTGATGCAAGCATTTTACAAGCTCCCATTGAAGGATTTAGTGTCTAATGATGATCTTCTATGTTGAGAGAGACATAGAGATTTGCAGGCATTGATGACAAGCAAATTATAGTACATTTTCATGGCTTCGGGAAACGTCGATGCCATCTGCCAGAAAGTTCCCATATCATGACAACGTAGAACAAATACTTTTCTAATCTGTTGTTTGAAACTATTTGCATACTTGTGCAGGATAGATATATTGATATGCAGTTTGCGCACTGGTTATAGGTGCAATTACACTTTGATATTTTTAGCCAGAGAATGAATAATTCAAGCAGGTACAGACCATGTTAGTAGTCCTTGTACACCATGTTGCATTTTGTGTTTTTTGGTGCTTGCATCATTTAGTGTTTTATAATCTGAACTACTTTGGATCATTAGCTAGTTTTCAAAGTGCATGTAGCTTCACATTTCTCAAGTTATGTTGATTTCCGGAGTGCAAGTGCCTTCATATTTTTTAAGTTAAATGTTTGCCCCTGGTAATTTGAATTCGTGGACCTCCACTGCACACAAATCATACACACAGGCCAGTACGAATTCAATGAAATGCAGGGACTTACACTAGCTCGTTGTACAGGCTCACTACAGCTCTGCTTGCACTTGGGATGTTCCATGTACAAGTCCATGTTACCACTTGCTTGGATGTTTAGGCCTTGTTATCCTTGCATCCCCCTCTGCATTTTTGAGACGGTGAATGGTTGATCAAATAATAGGAATCGACCTTGCTGTTGTATCGGAGGACAGATACTTACAAGGTTATACGGGTGTGCAAGATGTGTACCAGATCCTGTAGCATCGTCATACGGGTTTTTCTTGCTTCAGATGATATCTCCAGAATATACAAGAGTTAAAGTCAGAGTTGCATAGGCGTGTAAGCTAAGAGAGCTATGAAGGAATATCCAAACATCGTCGGAAAAGTGCACAAGGGAGTGATGTGTGGATACCTAGTTTGGGCTGGCGTTTGGGCATGCTCGCTAGCTAGAGTGCCGGTCACTTCAGAGCCGTTGAGGGTGATGCGCTGGCGTTGGCTGGCCGCATACAGATGCAGATCTTGAGTGGCAGCGGAGCGCTACAATGCGGTGGATGAGACCGTTGGTGAAGCCCCAACGGCCTTGGGGGGGGGAGGTGCGATGATGTGCTCGATGAAGTAGCCCCGATGAGGTGGGAGCCAGCATCAGTGAAGCGCACCTGATGCGGTGGAAGCCGGTGTCTGTGAGGCACATTGGCTTCTGCGGCCGACGTTGTCGGTTGACCACCCGGTGCGGTGGACGAGGGCGTAGATGAGGTAGCTCCGGTGTGGTGGTTATCAATGTCAAAACCGGCGGACCTTGGGTAGGGGGTCCCGAACTGTGCGTCTAAGGCTAATGGTAATAGGAGGCGGGGGACACAATGTTTACCCAGGTTCGGGTCCTCTCGATGGAGGTAATACCCTACTTCCTGCTTGATTGATCTTGATGATATGAGCATTACAAGAGTTGATCTACCACTAGATCGTAGAGGCTAAACCCTAGAAGCTAGCCTATGGTTATGATTGCTGTTGTCCTACAGACTAAACCCTCCGGCTTATATAGACACCGGAGGTGGCTAGGGTTACACAGAGTTGGTTACATAGAAACTAATCTTCATATCCGAATCGCCAAGCTTGCCTTCCATGCAAAGGAGAGTCCCATCCGTACACGGGACGAAGTCTTCTATCTTGCATCTTCATAGTCCAACAGTTCAGCATACGCATATAGTCCGGCTGTCCGAGGACCCCTAAATCCAGGACTCCCTCAGTAGCCCCTGAACTAGGCTTCAATGACGATGAGTCCAACGCGTAGATTGTCTTCAGCATTGCAAGGCGGGTTCCTTCTCCGAATACTCCAAAGTAGATCTTGAACATAATAATCGTGTCCGGCTCTGCAAAACAAACTCCACATACCGCAGTAGAGAGTATAATATCCCACGAGTCCAATCTGCTGACAACTCATAGCGTGACACCAGGCCACGACCCGGTCTTTATTTGAACTATTTTTATCCTGCCTCTCTGTATTTCGAGGCGCGTTTTCGTTGGCACGTCTTGCCGAAGCAAAGACCATGTCCCCTTATCACAGGATTCTCATCAATGCGGGCATGGGTAACCTAACCGTGCCATCAGCATGGCCCTTGGGAAATAAGCGAGTTTTAGGGCGAGCGGGGAGGCGCATGATTTTTACTGCCTTTATAAAGGGATAAGGATTCCCCTCTTTCACCCACACCCTCTTATTCCTCTGCTCATTCACTCTTGAGCTCCAACGCCCAAGCACTCATCTCTTGCGCCCAAAAAGTGCTCCAATCATGTCTGGATCCGGAGCACAAGGCAAGTGGATGGCCTCCTCCGTCAAGGAGAAGGATATCAAGAAACTCTGGGAGGCCGAATACCTGGCCAAGAAGATCTCACACCGTCTCCCGGAGGCGGGACACATCGTCCCTACTCCGGAACCCCACGAGAGGGTTGTATTCCTCCCTCACTTCGTCCGCGGGCTGGGATTTCGCCTCCAGCCATTTGTTCGCGGCCTTATGTACTATTACGGGATAGATTTCCATGACCTATCCCCCAATTCTTTCCTCAACATCTTGACATTCATCGTCGTGTGTGTGTACTTCCTCCGCATCCCACCACACTTCGGGCTGTGGCTAAAGATTTCCAACGTGAAGCCAAAGGTGGTTGGCGGCGAACACGCCGAGTGCGGAGAAGCCATGGTGAGCAAGTTGCCCAACGTCAAATGGCCACCAGGCAAATTCAACGAGTCTGTCAAAGGTTGGCAACAATAGTGGTTCTATATTACCGAGCCACACGGCACCACATGGGCTGCCACCCCTGAGTTCAGATCTGGAGCCCCACTGTGGCTCACTACCTGGCCCGAAAAGGGCCTAGAATGGCCTTCATCTGACGGGCTGACGGCACTCCAAGCGTGTAGCAAGAGCATGGAGGACAAGAATATCAAACTTGTCGATGTGGTCCAGGTGATGCTAGTTCGCCGGATCCTTCCCTGCCAATGCCAGACTTGCCATCTATGGGAGTTTGATCTGGCCAAGCACCAAACCTTGCTAGAGTTCTTCGGCACGATGCATGAGGACATCTGGAAGATGCTATTCAAGCCCGGCAAGTCATGGCCGGACACCACCGAGGATCGCGGGCACAAAGCGTCCCGCCCCTCAAGTTCGGTGAGTCTTTATATGTTTTCAAGGTGTATCCTCTATTTGTATACCTTGGGGAAAACACCTAATATTTCCCTAACGATTCTCCCAGGACTAGACGAAGAAGGCAGAGTGGATCTACTGTCCGGCTCCGCTGCCTAAAGAACAACCCGGCCCACTTCTGATGAAGATGCTGGTCCCGACGCCATATAATGCGCCGAAGAAGAGGGCCAAGAAGGAGGCCAAGGAGACCAGGGGCGGGCTTCGTCGCAAGGGTACTTCAGACGTGGTGTCCGAAGAAACCGAGGCCCACTCCTCCGCCAAAAAAGACGAGGAAGAGGAGGAGGAAGAAGAGGAAAGCCTGTCCCCCCCCCCCCCGCCCGTGAGGGGGAGCAAGAAGAGGACGGCCTCCACGCATTTGGAGGACAAAACGTCTAAGAAGGGGAAAGCCTCCCCTCCAGACGAATCCACCGCAGCCACCGATAGCAGCCCGGAGTGGGAACCCAGGGTCAAGCCCTTGGCCAAATCGTGAGTACAAAGAAAACCCGGACACCTTCATATATCCACACTTTTGCATAGCATTAATGTATCGAGTCACATATTCTACAGTCCGACCGGGTCTGACATCGAGCGATCTTCGTCAGAAGATTTGTTGGGCCTGGATGCAATGAACAGCGAGACCCTCCCGATGGCCTTTCCCCCAAAGGCATGAACAACACTGAGGTGTCATCTCAAAGGGGCCCAGGCCAGGGCAAAGCTCGGGAGACCGTCGAGGAGGCGCCGGAGGGCCAAACCTCAGCAACCAGGCACATGGGGAAGCAAACCCCCATGGATGCTGAAGGCGGGGACCGTCCTGAATTTGGCCCCCAGCCAGAGAAAACTCCGGAGACCAATATGGCTCCGAAATCAGGCGAGCAACCTTCTTCAACAGAAGATGGTGCGCCTATTCCACCGGCGACCTCAGTCCACACGGACCTGCCGGATGCTTTATTGGCGGCGCTGCAAATCGCTTCCATCGTTGAAGAGCACAATACCCTTATGGGTGCGGTGATTGAGAAGGTCCAGTCCACCAAAAGCAGGCTGACCGAAGCCTGCGCCAGCCTTCTAACAGGATTTGAGGTAAGTAATGAAGTTAAAAGAATGTCATGATATAGATAGTAGCCCCTGATGCACAGTTCGGTGTTTGGAAAAGAAAGTCGGGCAACGGATCAAATATATTTCGCAGGAGACTAATTAGGAAATACCTATGTGAATGATCAAGTGTCGTTATTGACTGCAACCGCTCATACTGTGGAGGTCTCCGGACTGAAGCAGAGACTGGAGAGGGCTGAAAAGTAACTCGGCCAAGTAAAAAAGCAATTGGAGGATAACCAAGTTATGGGATAACCTTGCTTGTATTTAAATACAAGTGAATAGTTATTTTGACTAAAAAATGTCGTGCTATGTAATAGGAGCAACGACCGAGTCGAGGCTCTGAACAAGGCGGCAGCCGAGGCCGAGAAAAGGGCGGCCAAGGAGCAGGCCCCTCGTGAAAACCACGAGGCCCGGGTCATTGAAGTTCAACAAGAGCTCCAAGAAGCCATAGGGAAGTGCGAGACCTTGGAGAAGAGTATAAAGGATCAAGAATCCGAACTGACCAAGGCTCGCCAATCGGCACACGATGCCCGGGCTGAAGCCCAAGGTGCCCTCCAGGAGATACAGGAGGCCCGAGAGATCGCCGCGGGTAAGGCCTTTATTATGCAGAGCAAATATGCGAAGGAAATATTTCGTTTACTGACCCAGATTCGGAGTTCTCCAGGGGTCTTTGCGGATCTGCCATGCAGCTTGTCTGACGCCGCAAAGTTCTACCGAGCCGAAGAGGGGAGCTCTACGGAGAAGCTATTCTGGTCGCAATATCTTGCACTGGAATACCCAGTACCCTTTACCGATCAGCTGAAGCAGTTGATCGAGCTGCATAGGGCGGCCGAACTAGCCCTCAAGGATTTGATTATCCGGCTATGGCCTACCGAAGCGATTCCCAGCAGCTACTTCGGACTCGTGAAGCGGCTGGTTAGTGCCTGCCCTCGGCTTGATGCCATCAAGCGATCGGTCTGCATCGAAGGTGCGCGAATGGCTTTTGCCCGCGCCAAGGTGCATTGGGCGAAGATGGATGCTGTGAAGCTGATGACCGAAGGACTGCCCGAAGCGAAAGAGCACCGCAAGCCTGAGCTGTATTATGACAGTGTCCTGGAGGGATCCCGCCTTGTGGCGAATAAATGTGCCAAGGATATTATATTCCCATGAATGTATGCACGGTATCCTGTGCTGTAATATGAAACAAGGTCGTTATGTAAAATAATGCTTGTTATTTGTATTATTACCTCCCGTGCGGCCGTTTTTAAATTAATTCTGAGAGTTAGCCAGTCGTCAGTTTCTGCCCCCACGTAGGAAGTACGGGGGTGTTTGGGATAAATCTAAACACTCTTTACTCCAGATTTCTGGTCCTTAAAGGAGGTGTTTAGCGTGACGAACCAGGCAATTGGACTATAAGGCTTTATCACTCTCACTTAGCCATAGGAGTTTGAATAAAGGAAGGTAGGCGCAGCCCCTAGTGTTCGGAAGACCGAACTTGGGGTATTGAAAACACCTGATCGAATAAAAACCGATCCCTCGCATGATGCATTAGTTATCGCATAATGCAAAAGAAATCATTAAAGATTTTGTGACCTCTCGAACAGCTTTCTCTACTGATGTGCTCGTCCGGAAGAACCGGGACACAATCGCAGTAGTTCTCCCTTTACTACCCTAGCCGATATAGAGGAACGCAAGGTAGCAAGCACAGGAGCCGGGCAATCCAACTGTTGACCAAAGACATGATTCAGAGCCAATGCAAATAATGGTATAAGTTCGGGGTGCCGAACTGCACTGTAAAAGTGTTCGGACTTTCTTGTCGTATTATGGGGCACAATGAAGCCCCTGGCGAATGAAGGCATACCAGAATGTACGGGTGCAATTGAAAATAAATAGACAAGGAAAAGATAAGTGATGAGCTGACGCTGCAAATTATTTTTTGTTGTAATTTAATTAATAAGTGAAGGCATATGTGTACAAGTAGTGCGATAAGCAAATAAGGCTATTTAACATGCCACGACCAAGAGTGAGCTGCGTGCGGGTATTTAAAACAGGTATGACAATCGTTATCAGAGACCACCTGGGTATTCCCTTGTACGTTCAAGCCCCTAGCTTTCTTGGTGTATCTGTCCCGCTATGGGTCCGATGAGTATGTTTATCAGAAAAGGCCTCGGAAGGAGGAAAACCCTGAAAGAAAGAGAAAAAGTGAATGTATACGGACCCAGGAGCGGTTGAGCCGCATTATGGACCGAGGTCTAGCTGTGCCTCTATCCATGCCCATGGTATTTTAAGTGCGTAGTTATGTACGCGCGGCACGAATTTTACCGCTTTATTGGGGCTGGGACGAGGGCCGAATTGCTAGCTGAGCTCTGGATGAGCCGGACGGTCCTGTTACAGAGTAGCTCGGACTCGCTTGGCCGTGTCCAGGGCCTTTATTGCCGAATTGAGGTTTTGCCTGAGAAGGCTATTCTGTACTTCTGCTGCGAGGGCCGCGGTGTGCTCCTCAGTACGGAGGGAGCGCTCCGTATTTCCATTGAGTGTTATAACACCGCAAGGTCCGGGTATCTTAAGTTTAAGGTATGCATAGTGCGGCACCATGTTGAAACGAGCAAATGCGATTCGTCCGAGCAGTGCATGATAACCACTTTGAAAGGGGACGATGTCGAAGATTAATTCTTCGCTTCGGAAATTGTCCAGGGATCCGAAGACCACTTCTAGTGTGATTGATCCTATACAGCAGGCCTCTACACCTGGTATGACACCTTTAAAGGTGGTTTTTGTGGGCTTGATCCTTGAGGGATCGATACCCATTTTGCGCACTGTATCCTGATAGAGCAGGTTCAGGCTGCTACCACCGTCCATGAGGACGCGTGTGAGGTGGAATCCGTTGATGATGGGGTCAAGCACCAGTGCGGCTGAACCGCCGTGACGGATGCTGGTCGGATGGCCCCTTCGATCGAAGGTGATCGAATAGGAGAACCACGGGTTGTATTTTGGGGCGACTGGCTCCATTGCGTAGACGTCCCTTAGTGCGCGCTTCCGCTCCCTTTTGGGGATATGGGTAGCATATATCATATTCACCATTTTCAGTTGGGGAGGAAACTTCTTCTATCCCCCTGTGTTCGGCTGCTGGGGTTCCTCGTCGCCATCGCTTTGCCATCCTTTTTCTCTGTTTTTGGCGTTTAACTTGCTGGCCTGTTTAAAGACCCAACATTCTCTGTTGGTATGATTGGCTGGTTTATCGGCGGTGCCATGGATTTTGCATGGACGATCGAGTATGCGGTCCAGACTGGACGGACCCAGATTGTTTCTATTAAATGCCTTTTTCCGCTGACCGGACTTGGAGCCACTGAATCCGGCATTGATAGTCGTGTCTTCAGAGTTATCGCCATTATTTCGATGCTTGTGTCTACTGCGTCGAGGCTTGCCGTTACTGTCTCTGGCTTCAGAAGTGCCAGGTTTACTTGAGGCGCTGTCGCTACGAGCTAGCCAGCTATCCTCGCTCGCACAAAAGCGAGTCATGAGCGTCGTAAGGGCTTCCATGGACTTTGACTTCTCTTGGCCGAGGTGTCGGGCAAGCCATTCATCGCGGATGTTATGCTTAAAGGCCGCTAGGGCTTCGGCATCCAGACAATCGACGATTTGGTTCTTTTTAGTTAAGAACCGAGTCTAGAATTTCCTGGCTGACTCTCCGGGCTGTTGGATTATATGACTTAAGTCATCGGCATCCGGAGGACGGACGTAAGTGCCCTAGAAGTTGTCAAGGAATGCATCTTCCAGGTTCTCCCAACTGCCAATGGAGTTTTCAGGCAGACTGTTCAACCCGTGTCTGGCTGGTCCCTTGAGTCTTAGTGGGAGATACTTGTTGGCATGGAGGTCATCGCCGGGCCATATGTATATGGAGAAGGAAATCTTCGATCCATACCGCGGGATCCATTGTTCCATCATATGATTCGATGTTTATGGGTTTGAATCCTTCTGGGATTTCATGTTCCATTACTTCATCAGTGAAGCACTGGGGGTGTGCAGCGCCTCTGTGTCGGGCTACATCGCGACGCAGCTCGGATGGAGCTGGTCCATGGTATTCGGCCCAGACAGGTATGTATTTGTGATATCCAGCATGGTGGCCACCGTCGTGCGTTGGGGTGCGCTGCTGCGATCCATAGATCGATCTGGTCTGGCCTGCTATATTCTCCAAGTCATACCGTAGGTCATGTGTGTATCCCCGAGTTGTTGTGTTTCGATTTGTTCGGCGGCGTGGTGTCGGTGGTCGGGTTCAGGGTGTGGTGATAGGGTGTCGTGCCAGGGTGTCGGAGTGTCGTTTCGGGGTCGGGGTGTCAGGGTGTTGGGGTCGGGCTCGGGGTTGGGGTGTGGGTCGGGGTGTGGTGTCAGGGTGTCAGGGTCGGGGTGTCTTTTTCTTCTTCTTCTTCTTCTTTCAATTTTTTCCTTTTCTTCTTCTTCTTCTTCTTTCTGTTTTTTCCTTTTCTTCTTCTTCTTCTTCTTCTTCTTCTTCTTCTTCTTCT
>NC_041387.1:190606558-190613718 GCF_002162155.2 Triticum dicoccoides | reverse complement strand
ACTAAACCTAAACCTAGCACTAACCTAAAAAAACAGGAAAAAATAGAACAAAAAATATGAAAAAAAAGAAAAAGGAAGACTAACTTGCTTGCTCCGGCGAGGTCAGCCGGTGGGGCGGGGCAGCGCAGGGGCCGCGGGAAGGAGTCCGGCAGCGGGGCGGGGCGGCGCAGGGGCCGCGGGGAGGGGTCCGGCACCAGGCGGGCCGGCGCAGGCCTCTCCAGCGACGGGGCGGAGCGAGGCGGCCGCCGTGACCTGGCTCCTGCTCACGCGGGGGGAGGGGAAGAGCTGGACGGCGACGGGGCGGCGCAGGGGCCACGGGGAGGGGTCCGACATCGTGGCGGGCCGGCGCAGGCCTCTCCGGCAAAATTAGTAGAGCAAAAGTTCGTTTATAGCAAAAAAATTAGTTTAGAGCAAAGGATGTTATGAAGTAGATGTTAGAGCAAAAATTAGTTTAGAGCAAAAAAATTGGTTTACAGCAAAGTTTAGTTAGGGCAGTAGGGTTTAATTAGGGTAGATGCTGCTTGTAGTATACAGTGATACTAGTAGATGTTAATTAGGTTAGGGCAGTAGTGGTACTAGTAGATGTTAATTAGATGTTTTTCAGTTAGGGCAGTAGAGTTTTGCTAGGTTAATTAGGTTAGTAGTGCTACTAGTAGTAGTGGTACAATAGGTTAATTAAGTGAAGTTAAATGAATAACCTAAATGAATGAAATTAGTAGTTAACTGAATTTTTTTCCTTTCATCATTATAGAGCACTAATTAACTGAATTTGGTTCTATTAGTAGTTAAATGAATTTTCTTCTACACTTTGTTTTTCAATCAGCTTGTGAAATTTGGACATGTGGTTGCTCGTGTATATTTGGACATGTGGTTCAGTGTCGAAGAGGGATATTTGAACACTGTTTCCAGGGAATGAAGCTGAGTGGCTTATGTTTTGTCGAAATGTTGATTCATTTCTGTTCCAGCAAATTTGAGGTTCTCGATTTGTCCACTTTTTAGCAAAGGTCATGCCGAAATTTTCCGTGAATTTCGGCATGACTTGTGCTACAAACTAGGACATATCGAGTGCCCGGGATTTGCCGCACCGGGAAGGAGTCAACATTCCTGCAAAACAATAGGCCTTTTTATGTCATTATTCATTTTATTAGGTCTAGAATTAATTGACTAGATTTAATCATAGGAAACATGGCTAGCAACGATGAAGGACAGGGTTCTGGTGATTGCGATGACGTCTACCGGGCGGCAGATGATTTTTTGAGCCTTGCCGACGATCAACCGATGTTGTTGCTGGGCCCACCGGTGGCATCGGGGACTGAGACCGACACACAGACCGGTGCTGAGACTAAGACCGGCGCTGAGACTCAGACCGACATCGAGACCTGCGCCGAGACTAAGACCGGCGCTGCCTCGGGAACCGAAAGCAAAGAGGCAACGACTTCCTAACAAACTCATGACTACTAGACTGGTGGTCACGGAGGTGGACGACGGCAATTTTGAGCCAAAGGCGCCCGAGGAAGCGCGCTCGTGCTACAGCAATCAAATAGGCTGCATCATACGGACAACCGCCACCATCAACGATGAGAAACTACAGAAGATAGATAATATGAGGCCCTCCCTCCTAAAGAAGTTTCACCAGATATTCTCGTTCCCAGGCTGGAATGAAAAGGATTATGAAGATCTAGATAAGGACTCGGCAATGAAGAAGATAAACAAACATGCCATGACCAAGTTTAGCGACGCGTTGGCCGCCTGGGAAACAAGGGTGAAAGCAAGGATCATCGACAAGGAACCCTACTCCGAGATTGTAAAGGATAATCCGACAATCACGGAAGGGCAGTTTCAAATATTCAAGGAGGCTTGTGAGGCCGAAGCTGCCAAAAAAAGTCTAAGTACATGAAGGGGCTTCAAGAGAGGAACATTGGGAGCCACCACCTCGGAAGCCGTGGTTACGGCGGGAAGAGGTCCAAATGGGCCAAGGAGGACGCGGAAGCCGCGAGTCTGGGCATCCCAGACCCCTTGGCGGAGTTCACCATCCCGCAGGAGCGTGACGTCCTTAGGGCCCATACACCGTTGGGACCCAGTGAAGAAGGTTTACGAGACAAACCCGGTCACGATGGAGTTCATTAGACTGCTGGTAATTTTAGTTTCTGATCAATTCGACTGCACACGTTAGTCATATTTGTAAACGATCCTTGTGCCTTTTGCAGAGAGAGCAGCACAGGATTGCGGCCGAAAGTGACTCCCCGTCTGAGGCATTGGCGAGGCCCAAGTGGGACACTCCATTCAACCAAGCGTTGAACATATTGGAACGACTCCCGGTGGATACTCGACCGTCATATGGACACGTGCACGGTGTCGGAGACGGCGCCACGTGGAAGAAGTACTACCATGAGACCACAGAGGATAGAAAGGAAAGATGGAGGTTAACTGAAGAAAACATCGACAAGAAGGTTGAGATTGCGGTTGAAAAGAAATCATCTCAGACAGTCGCAAAAGCGGTAGCTGCCACAAAACAGGTGGTTGCAGATATGTCTACTTCCTTGGTTCCGACCATTTACACTTGGACCAGGTAAAATCCAGAAAAAATGAAGCGGACTTTCCCCTTGCTGACTTCTTGGGGAGCAGCCTGACTAGCGTTGCACTAGTACTTGCTCCCACACTGGCTCCGGCACCGGACGTGCTCTGCGGTGCTTCGCCTTTGGTTGAGCTCGACACCCTCACGGTATCTGTCACACCGGCCCCCTTCAATAAATGTGTAATCTCCCGTTTTCGTTGCCTTTCGGATGTCTCACGTCGCAGACTTTTCTTTGCAGGCCGACGAAACCCTGTGCACCATATTGTACACCATCGGCGACCGGAAGTTGGACATGGGGAAGTCGATGATAATGGAGCCAAAGGAACCATTGTTCCACAGCCGGCCGATCCCCCCGAACGTCTTCAAGGTTTCCGTGGCCAGTGTCAAACCAGGCCACGAGAATTGCCTCCTCTGATACTAGTGGGGGATGACGACGAGACCCCATGACGGCTTGGTGATTGTTGCAATGGGTGGGTCCTGTTGTGGCCAAAGAGTCTGCTTCGTCTAGAGGCGGCCGGGAGCACACCCACGAGCATGCAGCCTCAGCAAGGTATGAACATCAACACCCCACCTACCCAATTAGCGTCGGGTGTCGGGTTGGGTGATAGCGGATGGGGTAAGGAGGAGGCTCCATTAGTCGCTGATGATGTCGCCATGGATGAGGATGAGGATGACGATGGCACTCAACAGTATGTCTATACTGGCGCCTACTCAGGGTTTGAGCGTCATGAGTCGGTGCCTGAATTGCCGTCTCCGGAGGCTGAACGTATTATGGGTGACCTTCGAGTAGTAAAGAAGTCTAGGAAGAGAGCGAGGAAAGGCAAAAAAAGCTGATTCTATATTCCAGCCGCCTCAGCAGCCTCGGCTTCAGGACCGTATAGATATTCCCGATGCGGATAAATGGCATATCCCCGGTCAACCAATCGTGCCGATCAACCAATCCTACCTGCAAGAGCGCTAGGGGCTAGATTCGGCGATCTAAGGAGACTTCATGATGATGTGATGCGGATAGAGAAAGGCCTCATCGCCTCGAAAGATCCAGGATACCCACTCTACATGGTTAATGTTCCGCGGCAAATGTCGTACATCGACTGCTTCCCCGCGGATAGTTCTTCCTTCGATTCGATTACATATTCGACATGTTTCACTTGAAGAAGCTGGATTTTACGTTTGTCCACCTTTATGCCTTGCACATGAACTACATCATCGGGGTTGAGAAGATACCTCATATCTGTGTCGCTGACCCGTACTACATGCACGAGGTCTTCTTGGGAGTCTGCGCAAAGCACTGTGAATACACAAGGGAATACATCATTAGATTCATGCTCGCCAATAAGGACAAGGAGGCGATTCACGTGCCTTATCATCCCATGTAAGTCATCTGCGCGGCTATCCTTCCTTTGATTTCAATCATTCATTTGCATGGTGGAGGCTAATTAATTTGAGGTGTACTTATTTTGCACAGCGGTGGACGCACCGTCCTCATCATCCTCTACCCCCGATACTCCCACGCTCTTTACTTGGACTCATCGAAGAACATTTACAAAAAGGATTACACTCACATCAAGGATGTTCTCGACAGTGCTATGTTTTACTACCAAGCACAGGGTGGAGAGGTCAAGGACAAGAAGAGAAGGGGCGGCAGGCTCGCCTTCAGCCATAAGACCGACTTCTGTTGCATCCAGCAACCGAGCAATTCTCTTAATGATGGATTATATGTCCTACACCACATGCTAGAGTACAGACAGGATCACTAGAACCTTCGCATGTCACCTAGATCCGGCGATGCCCATATTCTGCAATGGGCAAAGGACGTAGGAGATATCGAGGATCATTGACTTCGAGCTTAGTTCTATAACGTCCAGCACGAACTTGCCCAAATCATCATGAAGGAGGTCGTCGGAAAAACAGGGATGTTCTACGGAGAAGGACAAATGTTGCAGGAAGACGTCCGAACATGGGTAGCCTCTCAGCGTCTCGACATGAAGCCTTTCACTAAGCTCGGGGACTATCTCCATGACATGGATGGGTGGCACGACATGTTGGAGTGATTGTCGACAAAACTTTGAGTTATGCATGGCAAAACTTTATTTGTGATGTAATTAAACTGTCCTCCTCCTCGACTAGCGAAGATCACTCTAGTTAGGGCATTTTGGGTACGATGAACTTTGTTATTTATGCTTATGATATGTTGTTTCTATTTTTGCCAAGTTTGTCTCTTTCTGTTGCTCAACTATAAATGTTGCATATCATCGACTCATGTGACGATGCAGGCACATAGATCATCGATGGCAAAGAAGTGCTACGCCAGGAGTATATATACGACGAGTGGCCGGAGTGTCAGGCCCAGGTGTACCGGTTTTCGATTTTTGAGCGACAGGAAGTAGTTAGTTTAGGTTCACGCTAATGCGAGGGAGGGATACGAACTCATGTACTGCATAGTTCCGCTCTCACTCAAAGTGATAGCTCTTCTCGCATATATCATTGTTTAGATGGATGACGATGTATTTGCATGTAATCGAGACTTGTATCGCTATTTTTGAGATGATGACGAGAGACCACTATGTGTTGGATGATGATTATGATGATGACATGATTTGATGAGATTAGTTGTATGTATATGCTATGATTACATTTGTATGTGTATGATAGGCTAAAGATTATCGTATAAAGCCTATTCAAATACAAAACAAATATGCAGAAAAAAAACTAATAAAACTAGTAGTAGTGAGGGGAAAAAAGTTAGCAGTAGTGCCGCCTTACCAGTAGCGCGTCCCTGTAGAAAGCGCTGCAGATAATATCAGCAGTGCTCTTCTCTGAAGCGCGCTACAGCTATCCATGTATAGCAGTAGCGTGGGACGACAGACGCTACTACTATACGTTAGCTGTAGCGCATCATCCCGCGCTACTGATAGGCCTAAAACCCGCACTGCTGCTAGGCTTTTCCCTAGTAGTGCTGCTTATTCAACCTCTGATTTTCTTGCTCCAGCCGTCCAAACCACCACGTACTCTTGCCTCCTGTGGTCGCATGTGCTGCTGCGGAGGCCACACCGCCCCCTACTACTCCTGCCGCTAGCCATGTCACCCTCTACTCACCCACACCACCTGTTATTTTGCGGCGACGGCAGGCTAACATCGCAGCCGAACTAGTGAACCCTCGTACTCTTGTCCATGTGGTCTTCAACTGTCACGTCTTCCCTAGCTCCACGCCGTCCCCTTCCTAGGCCTTGCCGTCGTCCACCGCCCTGCTGCTCTCAGCGCGGCACGGTCAATATGGTCAAGGCACGACTTCCATTGGAAGAGTACTGTACGTGGAGAGGCTGACAGCTGGGTCCACGGCCGCGGCAAGGAAGTGCCTCCTTATTAAGCGGAAAATAATGATTCCTCCACCTGGCAGCAGGGACCCACCAGATGGGCCACCGTATTTCATGAAAAAAACGTTTCCCCCCTAACTGCTATGACCCACCAGCTATATCTTCGCACGCAAGGAAGTGCGTCCATATTATGGGCAAAAAAATGATTCGCCCCCTGACTGTTGGGACCCACCAACTACATCTTCGCACGCAAGGAAGTGCCTGACAGTTGGGACCCACCTGGTTGAAGCATACGTAGCATTGTCATACTAGTCGATGTAGAGGCCCGCACGTGTCATAGTAGAGGCGCCCACGTGTCATAGTAGAGGCGGGCACATAGCATGTACACGTACGTACAACGGCCAGGGTGCAAGAAAGAAAATACGGCCATGTACGTACATACGGGCGGGGTCTCGAAGGCCTACTCGCACATACGTACGGCCAGGGCTCGTGTACATGGCTGCGTCAGAACGAAGAAGCTGCGCCGTCGTCGTGTTCATGGGGAGGCAACGGCATGCATCGTGTTCATCGGGAGGCAACGAAATACGTCGTGTTCATCGGGAGCCAACCGGCTTGGACGGAGCAACCGATGGAAACGAGGCCTAGCGTATAGCAGAACATAGGAAACAGCCTTGTGTTCGACCGGCCACGGTCGAAACGAGATCCTGTTCATCGGGAGGGGTCTGGCATACCGCAAAACGAAGGAAACAGACCTCCTACGTTGGAAACGGAGTCCTGTTGATCGGGAGGGGTGTGGCGTACCGCAAAATGGAGGAAACGGACTTGTGTTGGAGCGCTACGGTCGAAACGGGGGTCATGTTCATCGGGAGGGGTGTGGCATACCGCAAAACAGGACTCCACGGGATACTGTTCATCTCCACCGTCGATTGCCTCCACGGGCTACTGTTCATCCACCGTCGACCTCCTCGAGCCTCCACCTGTGACTGTTCATCCACGGGCTCCTGGTCATCCAGCCTCCACCGCGCGCTCCTCCACCGGCTATTGTTCAACCAGCCCTCTCCACGGGGTCCTATTCAACCACCCCTCAATGGGCTACTGTTCATCCAGCCCTCCACCGGCTACTGTTCAACCAGCCCTCCATGGGGTCGTCCTGTTCATCCAGCCCTCCACGGGGTCCTGTTCGTCCACCTCCCAACCGGCTCGATCGATCGAGGTACTGTACATCCAGCGGCAACGGCCTCTACTAGCACGGGGTCATGTTCATCCAACCC
>NC_041387.1:190580359-190606147 GCF_002162155.2 Triticum dicoccoides | reverse complement strand
AACGCTCACTATTCATCCAGAGGCAGCATCGATCGGCTTCAGTTAGCAGCAGTAGCAAAGGAATCACTTGGGTTCAGTTAACATCAAGGGATCGATCGCTCGGGTTCAGTAACATAGCTAGTGCAATCCCTCGGGTTCAGTTAGAGCCCAACGCCGTGCTCGGTTTAGTTAGAGCCCAACGCCTCGCACACACGTGCGTACGTACGAGAGAAATGCGCATCGCTCGGCCCACGACCACCCACCGTAACCGGGAACTCCCCCGATATTTTCCTCGCCCTCGCTTCTACCACGGTTTTTTTCCGTCACGGACGGCCCAAAGAATGTCATGCAACTGCGTCTCCGACCCGCCCAGGACGAAAAGCCCATTTTCTATCATGATTTTTTTCTCATAGAAGTAGGACCCCATCACATTTATGATGATACTAGGTTTTGTCAAAATTATCATCATAGAAGTGTCATAAGCATGATAGAAAAAAATTCATTCGGCTCAAAATGTCACAGATCTGTCTTTTTTTTGTAGTGTGTAGTGTTATATCCATGGCTCACGCTCATGTATTGCGTGAAAGTTGAAAAGGTTTGAGAACATTAAAAGTATGAAACAATTGCTTCTCTTGTCATCAGGGTTGTTCATGATGAAATACTTTGTGTGATGAAGATGGAGCATAGCCAGACTATATGATTTTGTAGGGATAACTTTCTTGGGCCATGTCATTTTGAGATGACATGATTGCTTTATTAGTATGCTTGAAGTATAATTGTCTTAATGTCAAGTGATAGACTATTGCTTTGAATCACTCGTGTCTTAATATTGATGCCATGATTAGATTATATGATCAAGATTATGCTAGGTAGCATTCCACCTCAAAAATTATCTTTTTTTATCATTTACCTACTCGAGGACAAGCAGGAATTAGCTTGGGCATGCTGATACGTCACCATCGTATCTATAATTTTTCATCGTTCCATGCCAATATTCTACAACTTTTACATACTTTTGGCAACTTTTTGTACTATTTTTTGGACTAACATATTGATCCAGTGCCTAGTGCCAGTTCATGTTTGTTGCATGTTTTTTGTTTCGTAGAAAAACCATATCAAACAGAGTCCAAACAGGATGAAAACTTACGGAGATTTTTTATGGACTATATGTGAATTTTGGGAAAAAGAATCAATGTGAGACGATGCCCGAGGGGGCCACAAGGCAGGGGGCGCCCCAGGGGGTAGGGCGCACCCTGGGCCCTTGTGGTCACCCCGTAAGGCGGTTGGTGCCCTTCTTCTCGCGCAAGAAAGCTAATATTCGGATAAAAATTGTGTTAAAATTTCAGCCCAGTCGGAGTTATGGATCGCCCCCTCTATGCAGCGGTGTAACACCCCTTCTCCCCGTTGTAATCTCTACTTGATCATGGTGCTCAATGCTATATATATATATATATATATATATATATATATATATATATATATATATATATATATATTTCCCAATGATGTATGGCTATCCTATGATGTTTGAGTAGATCCGTCTTGTCCTATGGTTTGATTGATGATCGTGATTGGTTGGAGTTGCATGTTTTATTATTGGTGTTGTCCCATGGTGCTCTCCGTGTCGCGCAAGAGTGAGGGTTCCCCGTTGTAGGGTTTGCAATATGCTCATGATTCGCTTATGGTAGGTTGCTAGAGTGACAGGAGCTTAAACCCGAGTAAGTAGGTTATTTGCGTATGGGAGTAAAGAGGACTTGATACCTCATAATGCTATGGTTGGGTTTCACCTTAATGATATTTAGTAGTTGCGGATGCTTGCTAGAGTTCCAATCATAAGTGCATATGATCCAAGCAGAAAAAGTATTTTAGCTTATGCCTCTCCCTCATATAAAATTGCAATAATGATTACCGGTCTAGTTATCAATTGCCTAGGGACAAATAACTTTCTTGCGTGACAAAAAGCTCTCTACTAAAACTAACTTAGTTGTGTCTTTATCTAAACAACCCCTAGTTTTAATTTGTGTGCTCTTTATTATCTTTCCAACCTATCCTATCACACCTACAAAGTACTTCTAGTTCCATACTTGTTCTCGGTAAAGTGAACGTTAAGCGTGCGTAGAGTTGTATCGGTGGTCGATAGAACTTGAGGGAATATTTGTTCTACCTTTAGCTCCTTGTTGGGTTCGACACTCTTACTTATCGAGAAAGGCTACAATTGATCCCATATACTTGTGGGTTATCACCACTGATCTCCTCTGGCTCGTTGTCAAGAATTTGCCATCCTACATCGCCATCGAGCCCCTTTTGTCATTTTTGAAGGACACGTTCTGCAACACTGGCTTGGGATCCATAGCTTCTAATTCATACCTCATCGACGGAGACCACGAGGAGGGCACCTTGTCCAGCTCTTCCAAGGGGAAAGAGCCCATCTGCAACATCAGGGAGGGCACCCTATAGCCGTGCTTTTCCAAGGGGAAGGAGCCCATCTACCACAACATGGAGCGCATCCAGGGTCCGTGCTCTTCCCACGGGAACGAGCCCATCTGTGAAAAGTGAGGAAACCCATGATTTGTTTTGTCATGCCTCTTCACAGGGGGGAACCCATGATTTTTTTGTCGAGTCCCTTTTGTAGTGTAGTGAGAATATGTCCAGTTTTAATTGCTATATTTGGTTGTTTGCAGTATGCCTTGCTTATTCCAGGCTTCACAATGTGATGCTCTATATGTGCAATTATTTACTGTGCAGTACATTTCATCAATCCAGCTTTAAACATCCCGATAGGAATGCATATATTTGCTTGTTGTTAAGCCTGTTCACTACAAAAAAAAGACATATCCGTGACATTTTGGGCCGAAGGATTTTTTTTTCATACATAGATGTGGTGGGCTCCTACTTCTATGACAAAATATCATGATAGAAAATGGGCTTTTCGTCTTGGGCGGGGTGGAGACGCAGCTGCATGACATTCTTTTGGACGTCCATGACGGAAAAAGCCGTGGTAGAAGCGAGGGCGAGGAAAATTTCGGGGAGTTCCCAGTTATGGTGGGAGGTCGGGGGCCAAGCGATGCGCGTTTCTCTCGTACACGTACCCGCGTGTGTGCGAGGCGTTGGCTCTAACTGAACCCGAGCGAGGCGTTGGGCTCTAACTGAACCCGAGCGATTGCACTGCAGGCTACGCGTTACTGAACCCGAGCGATCGATCGATGGCTGTTAACTGAACCCGATCGAGCGATTCCTTCGCTACTGCTGCTAACTGAAGCCGATCGATGCTGCCTCTCTGGATGAACAATGAGCGTTGCGGGGGGGTGGATGAACAATGAGCAGTGGGGGTGGATGTAGGACCCCGTGGCGTTGCCTCTGGATGAACAGGACCCCGTGGTGTGGAGGGCTAGATGAACAGTAGACGGTGGAGGGGTGCCCATGGAGGGTTGGTTGAACAGTAGCCGGTGGAGTAGCGCGCGGTGGAGGCTGGATGAACAGTATCCCTTGGAGTCTTGTTTTGCGGTATGCCACACCCCTCCCGATGAACAGGACCCACGTTTCGACTGTAGCGCTCCAACACTAGTCCGTTTAGTCTGTTTTGCGGTATGCCACACCCCTCCTGATCAACAGGACCCCCGTTTCGACCGTAGGAGGTCTGTTTCGTCCGTTTTGCGGTACGCCACACCCCTGTCGATCAACAAGACCCCCGTTTCGACCGTAGGAGGTCCATTTACTCCGTTTTCCGGTACGCCACACCCCTCCCAATCAATAGGACCCCCGTTTCGAACGTAGGAGGTCTGTTTCCTCCGTTCTGCGGTACACCACACCCCTCCCGATCAACAGGACCCCCGTTTCGACCATAGGAGGTCTGTTTCCTCCGTTCTGCGGTACGCCATGCCTCGTTTCCATCGCCTGTTCCATCCAAGCCCTCCCGATGAACACGACCACACATTCCGTTCCGACCCAAACGGTTGGCTCCCCATGAACACGACGACGACGCTGTTTCTCCGTTCCGACCCAGCCATGTACACGAGCCCTGGCCGTACATATGCACGAGTAGGCGTTCGAGACCCTGCCCGTATGTACACATACGTGGCCGTATTTTCTTTCTTGCACACTGGCTGTTGTACGTACGTGTACATGCTACGTGTGCGCCTCTACTACGACACATGCGCGCCTCTACATCGACCAGTATATATGTACGTACACGTTCAAGACTAGAATGACAATGCTACGTACACTTCGACCAGGTGGGTCCCGACTGTCAGGCACTTCCTTGCGTGCGAAGATATAGCTGGTGGGTCCCAGCAGTCAGGGGGGCGAATCATTTTTTTGCCCGGACGCACTTCCTTGTGTGCGAAGGTGTAGCTGGTGGGTCCCAGCAGTCAGGGGAGAAACATTTTTTTCGCAAAATATGGTGGCCCGTCCAGTGGGTCCCTGCTGTCATGTGAAGGAATAATTATTTTGCGCGTAATAAGGAGGCACTTTCTTGCGGCCACCGTGGACCCAGCTGTCAGCCTCTCCACGCACAATACTCTTCCAATGTAAGTCGGTCGTTGACCACATTGACCATGTTGCGCCGAGAGCACCACGACGGTGGAAGACGGCGAGGCCTAGGAAGGGGACGACGCGGGGCCGGAAAAGACGCAGCAGTGGATGCCCACGCGAAGAGGAGTACGAGGGTTCACTGGTTCGGCTGCGGTGTGAGGCTACCGTCGCTGCAGAATAACAGGGGGTGTGGGTGAGTAGAGGGATGGCCTAGCCAGCGGTGGGAGTAGTAGGGGGCGGTGAGGCCTCCGCGGCATCATAGCCGGCCATGGGAGGCAGGAGCATGCGGCACGACCGGCGCTGCTTTGGGCGGCTAGAGCACGAAGACCAGAGGTTGAAGAAGCACTACAGCCGTTGGATGGACATCGTACGGTCACTGGAGCTAGAATTGTTCATATTGACTAAGTTGACAAAGCCCTCCGTCCCTGTAAACTTAGTAGGCCCACAAGTCAGCCTCCCACCAAGGTGAGTCCCAGCTAGCAGGGGGAGTATTCATTTTTTGTGCGTAATAAGGAGGCATTTCCGGTGGGTCCGAGCTGACAGTGGGGGGGACGTTTTTTCGCGAAATACAGAGGCCCTTCCTGTGGGTCCCAGCTATCAGGTGGAGGAATCATTATTTTGCGCGTAATAAGGAGGCATTTTCCCGTGTGGGCCCCTACTGTCAGCCTCTTCCGATGGCTGTTGTTTGTTGACCATGTTGACCTCGCCGCGCCGAGAGCACAAACGCGGTGGACGAGGGCAAGGCCCAGGAAGAGAACCACCCGGAGCCGGCGAAGCCACCGCAGCGGTTGCCCATGCTGAGGGGAGAATGAGCGCTGACTGGTCGGCTGCGGGGTGAGGCTGACGTCGCCGGAAAATAACAGGATGTGTGGGTGGTTAGAGGGATGGCCTGGCGGCAGCACAGCCAGCCACGGAAGGAGGGAGCAGGCAGTCCCACCGGCGCTGGTTTGGGCGGCTGGAGCAGGAAGATCAGAGATTGAAGAAGCACGGCGGACGTTGGATGGACATCCAACAGTCACTGCTGTGTGTTGACTAAGTTGACAAAGCCTTGCGTACGCGTAAAAAAAATTTAGGACAGCGTCATCGTCAACCTAGTAGGCCCAGAAGTCAGCCTCCAAATTTGTGGAAAACAGCATACAACCCATTAGCCATTATTTTCAATAATTTACAGCCCATTTGCTAATTCTTAAGGATATTTGAAGCTCATATTCTTTTTATTAGCATTACAGACCATATGTTTTGAGCACTACTAAAAATTCAATGAAATTTTGCATATTTTGGTCGGGTCCGAACTCTTTTAATCACGAAATTTCGAGTCACGTTAAAAATAATTTTCAAAAAATTATATCAAAATAAAATTCAAAAAACAATTCTCCGCAAAAAATGAATGAAATTTAGAATCTTAACTAGCAAGATGCCCGTTCGTTGCACGGAACATGAAGATGCATTTGTATGAATAGTTTATCTTGTGGGAGAAAAGATGATATTTTAATGTAATTGCCAGTTGGCTTTGGTTTTTATAAGAGTAGAGAGTAGAGAAATCTTGAAAAAATGATATTTTAATGCAATTGTCGGTTGGCTTTGGTTTAAAAATTTACAACCCATTTCTTACAACTTATAGCCTGTTTTCTGGGGAAGCCCATTTCTTACTACTTACATCCCTCCTCGTCTTGAAAGATTTGCAGCCCAGCAGGGCTGAGAAAAGCAAGTAGGCCTCAATTTTGGTATTCTCCAAAAAAAAGAACTCGGCTAGCAAATTCCAGAAAGAAAAAATATATCAAATGGGCTCGTCATGTACTTAATAAAAGCGTAAGCGTGGGCTAGACGGGCCACAGCCCCCGCATAGCGCGCAGTTGAGCTACATCTCTGAAACTGAAAAACAACTGGGCGAGCTACTGGGTCCCTGGTGTTATCCGCTCATTGTGTAATTTTCTCGTGTATTGACTACATTGACAATGGCGTGGAACCTAGTTGTCAAACAATTAAGAGGAAGTGTTTTTTGGGCTTCTAATAACGAGGCACCTGCTTGCGAAATGCAATGACCCTAGTGGGTCCCTACTGTCAGCCTCTCCACATACAGTCCTCTCCTGATTCCTCTTGGTTGTTGACCATGTTGACAACGCCAGACGGCGGCGGGCACAGCGAGCTAACCAAGGCAAAGAACGACGGCAAGGCCTCGGACGGGAACGAACAGCAGCCATGGAAGATGCGACAGTGTGGTGACAGGTGGAGGGGAGTACGAGGGCAACAACATGCAAGTCAAGCATACAAATGGTACAAAAAGCCCAAGGATTAATTGTTCATCAAATTTTTAGACAAAACCCAGATTGAACATGACAGTAACATCTAACCCAACCACTCTTTTTTGCATTCACAAACAAATGGATTGGTCTGATCCATAAAATCAACATCCTGTGCAAAAAAACTTATTTCAGGATGTCTACAACTTATTGTAAATAGAAGCCGAGAACGTTTAGAAGCCCATTTGTCCACGTGAAACTTCTTTTTTTGCTGTTCAACATGTTCGTCTGTGAGAAATCTCTTCCTGTAAAAATTAAGCCTCATGGACAATAGTAACCTCGCATTAACAGGAAGAATGTGACAAAACTTCTGTTTGCCTGGTTGGATGCATATCGTCCATCGTTATTGTCCTCAAACGAATGTCATGAGAACTGAGAAAATCCTTGTGCTTATTACGCCATCGATTGGTTATATGTTTTTCTGCATGTGGTTCTGCCTAAGTAGACATGAAGATTTAAAATAGTTGAGGTCTGGAAAAAGAGTATGTTGAAAGAACGACAGATGAACAGTTAATTCTAGTACAATATATACGGGCTTTCAATGTGCATGAAATCATCACCTCTATGTATAAATTCTCCAGAGATCGAAAGCATCACAGCAAACCAATAATTATGTCCAGATCAAAACTATACATTCTGATATATATGATCTTGACAGAATCCAGCAGCATTGATAGGCTATCAATAGACGAACTCTTCATTGAGCATATAACATAATATTAGTACCCAAAGTGTACTCCAAGATGATATAAAACTTATGCGCACAAATGAAAAATGCAGCATATGATTACAAATGTGTAGATGATAATATACGGTACCTGAAAAAGTGAGGAGCCAAACACCAACTCCTTGTGATTATTAAACGGGTCGGGAATTACACCCAAGGTCTCCAGTTTGGGCACAGAGACGACAGTTATTTCTGAAGGTGTATAACAATTATGAAGGAGCAACCTTTCAAGTGAAGGGGCATCTTCGATGATGAGTTGCTGTCCTTTAAAACAAATTCCAATGCTTTTAAGGTGAGGCGACTTTATTTGTAGACAACTGATACCGATTTCTATTCCCAAAACAATCAGCAAGCGCTCCAGGGCAGGGCAACTGGAGTGGATGATGTTGTGCAGTCAGGCCTCCGACAGATAAACCACCACAAGCGAAAGCTTTTTTAGCAGTGGGAGTTGAAGCATTTGTACCAGATCATCTGGTAGATGGCACCGGGCAAAGGTGGCGGTGTGGAGAGAGGAGGAAAACCGCGAGATGGACAACGATGGTGTGGGCACGAATTCTTGGTATGTTCGTGGTATGAAACTTTGGTGATAATGATAGAGCTCAAACTGCTGGAGTTTTCCGAATTCAGGGGATGTCAGCCAAGTGTCCACCTTGCCGGGTCTGGACAGCAGGTAGCTTGTCGGGGTGCAGAGGCATTGAACGGGGCCCTGCTGGTGAGAAGAGACGATGGCTCTGAGGAGATCAAATTTAGGCAGGACAGATATCTGACGACAGTCG
Source organism: Triticum dicoccoides (assembly GCF_002162155.2). Lineage (NCBI taxonomy): Eukaryota > Viridiplantae > Streptophyta > Magnoliopsida > Poales > Poaceae > Triticum > Triticum dicoccoides. The sequence continues at coordinate 190,597,835 of NC_041387.1, read as the reverse complement.
AGATTGAGGGGCGCGGTGCGCCATAGAGGGCGCCACCGAGTTGAGAGGACTTGTGTGCGGCAGCAATCCTTGGTGGGGAGAAGCGAGATGATCTCCTCAAGGATGACGCCCGGGAGATCACTGATGCGGTCCACTGGAGATTCCACCGGTTCCTCAGATCCGGGTGGGGGGGGGGCTCACCGCTTCTCCCTGCGCTACCGGGTGCAGGATCTACAACTGGCGTCGCCGCTGGCGGGAGCCTCGTCTTCTTGGCGCTGGGGCCAGTCGACTCCATTTTCCTTGTGGGCATCGCGCCGAGCTCACGGGTTTGAGCAGAGTAGCCAGAGACGAGCCTAGTGGCAGTGCGACTGGGGAAGAAGGAGGGCTGAGGATTTCTGTAGGAGTGGAAGAAGAGGAGCAGGCGTTTTCTGTACGAGTGAGGAAGAAGGTGAGCGGGGTTTTCTGGACGAGTGAGGAAGATTGGGGAGCGAGGGGAATTGGGTGGGGAGACGGAAGAGGGAGAGCGAGTTGTTCGTGTTTATAAGGCCCGCTGCACTAACTACTCGCTTTTTCCCAAGAACCGCTCTCTTCTTTTGCGTTGCTGCATTAGAGCTGGCGCATGGGCTTGGCTGACTGGCCATGCATGCAGGATGCATGTGCCCGCCGGCCACTGCATGCGCCTGGTTTGTTACTAGGCCTATTTAATATGGTGGTTATGGAGTAAATTAAGGAGATTTATTTTCTCTGTGTGCATCCACCAAATTAGAGGATGCGGTACTGGATGCAGACATTCACATTAAACTAACATTCAGAAGAACAAAAGTTCAGCATGTCTATGCATCTCAATGATTCACCATACTATAACCAATACAAAGCTGTGAGAAGGTGTGGAAATAAAGAAAATCGGTTGATGCTTCTCTGAGCAAAGGGCCTCCCTGCGCATGCATTAATTTCCTGGGCATGCTTGTTTCTTCTCAATGTTGTGAGCACTTTGAGCATGTTGGCAACTCCAAGCTAGCTAGCTGCCTCATCTTGCAATTGATGCTGACACATTTGCTGTAAACACATGAGGCAATAGAGATGACTCAACATGGGTCCATATTGTGCAGTTCCCCTGAAATCATATTCATTTTCCTGAATCTGAAAAGATAGGAAAACAGTAGCTATACTTAAATGGTGTTGCAAAATAGTAGCACATATCAATAGCTCAGCATGACAAAACACGATCGTATTGACGAAGAGCACACTGACCTGCCTGAGGAAGATTATATATAATTTCATAAGTCCTTGGTTGATTTCCACCTTCGGCTGCACTACTTGTTTGCTCCTCCACACATGACAGGATCGTTCCGCACTGCATTCAGCAAGTCAACGTACGAATAAGCTAATTTCATCTTGCGGTGGTCATTGTACCTAGTTACGAATGTAGGAATACCTGGAGCACCATGAGGTTAGCTGACAGTCGGTAGATGCACCATATAAATTTTGTGCGGTGCTACCAAAATTGAGGTATGTATCCCTTCCCATTATAAGAATTCTTCTTGAAGTTGGTAGAATGTGACGGCTTGTTCTTTGCATCAAACTTGCCTTTCCCCTGATATTTTTTCTTGTTGTTTTGGGGCTGGTTGGGCTCAAAGTTCTTCTCGTGTACCATGTGGGCACTAGAAGCTCCCTCAGCGACCCAAGCACATGTGTCTTTTGCTCTCGCCTTCTCCTCAAAATCAAGAGTGCTAATGAGATCCAAAACAAAAAACCCATGTATCTTGTTTTTCAGAGAAGTAGCAAAATCGTTCCATGAAGGTGGAAGCTTGGCAATTATGGTCCCAGCAACAAATTTTTCCGGCAACACACACTTAAAGTACTCAAGTTCCTTAGAGAGTGACTGTATCTCATGAGTCTGCTGAACAACAGAGCGCTCATCAGTCATCTTGTAGTCACAGAATTGCTCCATGACGTACAACTCGCTGCTAGCGCCCGAGGGCCCAAACGTGGCCTCGAGCACATCCCACATGTCTTTGCCGCTGTCAAACAACATATATGAATCCACAATGGAATCATCAAGAACACTCAGCAGGGCGGCTTTGAAGAGGGTATCCATGTTCTGGAAAGCTTCCTGCTGTGTAGGATTAAGATCGCCCTTAGGCTTACCCTTAGTAGCGTGATAGCAGTACATGATCTGAAACCAATATACTTCTCTTGTGCACCACCTTTTATATTGCACCCCCTTAAAAGTAGGCGGCTTCAAAAGCGCAGCAAAACCACTCGGAGTAAATTGCCTGTAATCAGGTTTTTGGATTGGATTGTTGAATATATGAGCAATTTAGTATGAGATTTAATCCGAATCAGCAGTAAACATATCATGATGACAATTGCAAACATCAAAGTAATGATGCGGACTAAACCAGGAGGACAGAATCACATACTGTACAGCGGGAGCAGAACCGATGTGGTTGATGTTGTCACTCATGTCGTTAATGAAGTGGTTACCAAGGTCCGGGAAGAAGCCTGTCGTTGAGGAATTCGTCGCTGGCTGCAGTCACAGGAGTGTGCTCCCGAAAAACCTGATCACCCCTCTCCCGTACAGGATCAAGAAAGGCGGGGTTCGGAGGACTGTTGTCCCTTCTCGCGGTGCACGCCAGAAGGAGGCTGGAGAAGAATTGTGTGGTGGCACTAAGATTTGGAACAGTGCGAAACCATATGATACAGCGGCGGATAGGGTAGAGCATGTCAGGTCGGTCGTGCAAGTATAATAGTAGGCCTTTGGCCCCCAAACCCCACGTCCAAGTCAATAATAGCTCAAAAAAAGTCAATAATAGCCCCACCAAGGTTTGTCTCAAAAAAACAGAGTAATTAAGGCGTTCGTTAGTCCCTTTAGTATAAATACAATATCATTAATATTGGCCCGACCTTTTGTCTCACAAAGTACGTTGGAGTACAACCGGCTACACGTTTACAATCCGCTTTTCTTCTCTCTCCTCTTCTCTCTCCTTCAACTAAGCAGAAATACTATATTTAAATCCTTATAGCCTACTTATGTCATCTAATTGTAGTACTTGCTCTAAAGTTACTATCCACTGTGTAGTCTGAAATGTTGGGCGTGCAGCAGGCGGTGCCCTCGGTCGGCGTGTTTCTTCAACGGCGGAAGCAGTGAGAGGTCGCGTCGCCTTGACTTGCCATCAATGTGGAGCGGCGGGCTCAGCTGGCGCCGGGCGGGAAGCGCGCGTGGGAGGGGGGAATGGTTTTTGTTGGGCCAAGAAGGTGAGAAGCCAACTTGGGATCGGTCCGGGCAGGGAAATATCATGTGCTCCCATACTCTGCATATGACACTAGTCTATGTTACTACTCCCTCCTTTTCGGTTTATAGAGATGTTTAGAGTAACATAGTAATATGTTACAGTATAAGTTACTCCCCACTATGACCAGCCTTGGCCTCTCCTAGTGCTCCACCATGTATAGCTGCTAAGCTTGCCACGTAGGCATTAAATATGATGTGGCACCAATAAACTAAGCACCTATGCATTGAAGACTTGAGTTACTAAGCCATTTAATGCACTTAGCACCTCATCTAAAGAGCATTAATAGTATAGCCAGCTGCTGGCTATAAGCTAGTGCCATGTCATCTACAGCCCATCTTATAGTCAACATGTACAATAATAGATCAAAAGAGTGTACTACTTTTTTATTATGTGGCCCACCTTTCATTCTCACAAAGTGCCTAGGAGCACGTGCTAGAGCTGGCTCTTCACGAAGAGCCCGCTTACCTTCTATCTCCTCTTCTCTTTCCTCCAACTAAGCAGAAATATACTAGTTTATTCCTTATATCCCGCTGACTCAGCTCTATTTTACTTGCTCTAAGCACATCTAAGCACTTACTAGCACCCCCTTGACCGTGGACCTTGACGGTGTACGTCACCTTATGTCTCATAATTTTCCTCGTCATCATTTGAGTCCTAGAAGATCTCACCCACATCATCATTAGCATGCAGCCGCCTTGATAGACAACGTGCGCAGAAGGAGTAGAGGCGACTGGGTACGCACCACCACCACGTCGTGGGCACTCCGTATGTGCTCGTGTGCATGCAGCGCGCGTGTTTTTCCATCGGTGCTAGCTCTAAGGCCGAGGCTGCGGTCGTCTTTGTCTCCGACTAGTAGTTGAGGATCAACGGAAAAGAGGTGCTGCAAGAGATGCGTATGCGCTGTTGCATGTGAGCTTCACCGTAGCACGATGAACCGGACATCACCACGGATGGCGCACACCTCCATGCAACCGAGTGTGTGCGCATGCATGTGTTATTCGCGTGCATTCTGCGGCCGAGCGTGTGTGCATGCATGTCTTTGTGTGTGTGCATTGTGTCCTCCATGCTGTGCGCGTATGTGCATGAGTTGGATCGGATGGAGTTAGTGCGTTGGCTTGTATACATGCGTGGCTGCATGCATCATGTACATGCGTGGCTTGTTGTGTGGTTATCAATAATTCAATATAAACTACTCCCTCCGTTCCTAAATATAAGTCTTTCTAGCCATTTCAAATAGACTACAACATACAGATGTATGTAGACATATTTTAGAGTGTAGATTCACTCATTTTGTTTCGTATGTAGTCCCTTATTGAAATATCTAAAAAGACTTATATTTGGGAACGGAGGGAGTATAAAACTTCTTCAACTTAGCATCCTGATTTACTGTTTCTAGTGATTAGCTAAAAGTTCATGTTCTTTTCTTTGTTTATAGATGGGCAGGTGGCAAAAAACAGGGGAAAACGCGCAAGGTTCCTTGCAGACGCTCCACCGCGAGGTTCCTTGCTCCTCTTCGGTTGTCGGGAATCTATGATCTTTAACTCTTTTCTTTATGTGAGCTTTGTTCATCCTTTTCCCAACAAGCGAGACATCTAGCATCAAGGTGCATGTGTCATGCAAGAAAATGGAGATAATCAGATAAGCAGTGCGTAAGTGAGTCGTGCACGGTAAAAAGCAGGGGGAAACCCTTTTTCGTAAGTGAGTCGTGCACTTCGATGGCACCTATGCAATATTTTTTTCTCCTTCATGGCACGTGAATAGTGCATGTACTCAACGACGGAGCACGAGATGGTAGCAATGACATGGTCAGCCTTTTTTGGAGAGAGTACGTACTACTAGTAAATAACTTTGATGTGTCCCGTCAACTCGCAGAATGACGAGAAGCTTGATTACGCCTTCTCCCTCGCCAACGCGTGCGCGGTGGCTCGCAGCACGAGGAGAAACTTTTGCTTACAAGCGGTGGACGTGCAACAGTTCATTTGGTGTCAGATTGCCAGAAGCACTACTGTAGAACCATCGACTTCCGGAAGAGGCGAAGAGCCAAGCGCAAGGTCACCTACTAACCTTAGGCTAGGCGTAGTGGGAGTAACATAAGTAGGGGTACCTCCTTTTTTTATTCTAGAAACAACCACACGCGAATATCAAGGTGCTGGTTACGTAGAACAAATTTCCCGCAGTCCGTGCTCAGCCCTCCTCTATCTCTCTTCTCAGCCAGCCAGCGGACGCGCGGAGCCCATCATCTATTTGCTCACATGCGGGCCCACATGTCAGTGAAAATGCAAGAGGACCCACTGAACCTGCACATCTTTCACCTCGACATGCTGGTGATGAAAAACAAATCCAATAAAGATCTTCGGTGGCCGCTTTTGGAGTTACTCAAGAGTAGTAAGATTCTATTTACAGTTTAACCCAAGATGCACATCTCATGGCTTCAACTACCACTCTATTTTCTTTCTTGACACGACCTGGATGCTGGATGTCCCACGTGTCGGCAAAAGGAGGAAGAACCCGACCAAATCTTTGGTTGTGCTCTCGGATTAGACTAGTTGTGCTAACTTAAAATTTTTATTGTGTGCTCCCTCCGTTCCAAAATACTTGACTTCCATTTGTCCAAAAATGGATGTACCTATATACTAAAACATGTCTAGATACATATATATTTTGACAAATAGGAGGCATGTATTGTGCAAAGAAGGGAGTAGAATGGATGCAAGTTTTTGTATTGGGAAGAAGAGTACATCCATATATTGATAGAGTGTTGGAGTTGGCCTTACAAGTGGGACCGCAGTTGAGGAAACCGACTATCAGCAAACCCCCACCTCGCCCGCCGCGCGATGGCTGAGTTAGAGAAACGATGAGGTTGAAGAGATTGCTCTAGCACGGACTCCAAGAAATATGGTGTCAGATGGAAGTCGTGCTGGTGGCGTGTGCCATACTCCTCGACATGAATGCTTGTTCTGGCCCATGCCACCCTACTACTCCTACTACTTACTATATAGTACTAGTATGGAGGATTCGAGGTGCTGGTTACGTACAATATGGCTACAATAAAAACACCTGCACGACGCGCAAAGCATGTGAAGCTAGTACAAATAGTGTACTACTATTGTTGATTGGCCTCATCCGATAACCTGTTGCAATGCACGTACAATTATGTATTCGGAAAATATATTTTTGCCTCGTCGCACCACTCACTCACAGAAGCAACTCGAAAGCCATTCATAAATTTAGTAAGTTTATCACAGGCATATCATTTTATTACATACAATAGGTCATCAACCCACATTGACAACGAGGATACATTATAAATACGAAAGTTTTCACCACACAACAAATAACAAGCAATGAAATGAACTTCAACTCAACCAATCCTCTGCATTGGAAACGCTTGCTTTGAACCACAAGTGATTCACTGGGACGGGCCATCTATTGTTGATCTCGAGAACAACGCAGGACTGATCATCCAGGCTGAAGCGGCCTACTATATCAGTACCAGGGTAGGGAACCACCCTAATGTCCGAGGTATAGACACAATTGCTTCTCATAAATGGTAGTAGTAATGTTGTTTCAACAGCAGTTGGATAGCCTTTCACCATCATCGGATAGTTTTTGTCCAAGGAAGAGCGAGTTTTCTCCAAGACTATCAATTCTGTACTAGGGAGAAGGTGTTGGCACTAGCACACTAGTATCAATCCCGAATACCATGCAACGGGTGTTGGAATAGGTCCGGAGAGTGCGACCATGGGAGACTACACCTGCTTCCTTAGTAGTAACATCATCAGTGGATTGTATACACACAAGAAGAGGTGATCCATCGGAATTAGTTGCCATGCACCACAGAGTATATGGGCGCTGCTCGTCCTCATGCTCGTGATCATCACCATCGTCATCTCCCCCTTGGTTATAAAAATTTTCAAGTATAGGTGGTGGAATGTTCACATGACCTTGGAAACACAAGAAGAAGGTTAATTAGTAAAGGGAAACTTGCTAACCCACATGCATGTGGATGAAACAATTATAATTACGGTGGAAGACAAATGTACCGAAACTACAAGGATCCCATGCAAAAACAGTGCCATGAGCGGTGGAAGCAAACACAAGACCCTCGTATTGAATTGCATCACAGTACACATCCGTGTATAGAAACTGATTTTTGAGCAATATCCATCGAGTCGAACAACAAAGGACGGTAACAAGCTTGTCGAAGATAGCAACAACTTCATAGTTGTTGTAATTCCAAGAGCGGTTGGGAACTCGACAAATTGCTATCTTCCGTAGAAGACAGTCACCATGATCTTATTTGAACGTGCGTACAATATCGGTGTGCTCAACCTCTGGGCTGTCTGCTGAGATTTTTGGAAGTGGAACCCGGTCATGAGTGTACACATTCACAAGTTCCCACTCGTAGTTGGACCCAGTGTAAACAACCCAATCTCCATTTGCGCCTGCCCAAGCCTTGCCCTCAAGCGATGGCATCTTAACATCATATGTATCATTATCAAGCGGCATCAACTTGCACAGGGCGAGGCCTCCCTTGTTGTCAGGACCCCGACTCAATGCCACATCGATAGCATGTAACACCTCATATCACTTTGCGGCCTCACGCACGGTATTCCCACGGGTGTCGCCTTACCTTTGCCCGGGACCGTTTGCGCCTTTTGGCACACATATATGACAGTGTCGCTAGCATCCATATGATAAGGATCCCGGGCTGACATGGCTAGTCGTAAACCCAAAGTGGCACTAACTTACAGGGACAGGCACCCATGACCCAGCATCGAACGTGTCGATCATCAGCGAGTGAATCCAGGCTGTAGCACTGGGCTAGCAGGACTCCGGTGAACCGGGCTGTAGCGGGCTAACAGGACTCCGGTATTCATCGCGTGACATTTCCCCGAAGGGACAGACACAGGAACGAAGAAGGACACATGCCGGCCAGCCTAAGTGTTCCGGAGCAGTAGCAAGCTACCATGGCTCGGTGGAAACACTAGGAGACATTTCCCGGTAAGAGAGGCTACTAAGGATAAACAACTAGATAGCCAGATCCCACACATACCAAGCATTTCAATAACATACACACAATATGCTCGATATGTGCAAATACAACATGGCATCACAACATGACTCTACGACTCAAGTATTAATTCAATAGGCTCCGAGGAGCGAGATATTACAAACATGGGTCTCATGACCCAACAATCAGAGCATACAAGTCAAAGCACATGCGGAAGCTTAACATGTCTGAGTACAGACAACTATAAATGAAAAAGGCTAAGAAGCCTGACTATCTACCAGATCCTGCCGAGGGCACAAGATCGTAGCTGAGGTAACAAGCTAAACGTCGAAGACCACGCGGAACTACTAACGAGACTGAGGTCTCTCTCCAAAAACATAAAATAGGCAAACGTGAGTACAAATGTACCCAGCAAGACTTATATCAGAACTAACTACATATGCATCATTATCAACAAAGGGGATGGTGGGTTTAACTGCAGCAAGCCAGCTCTGACTCAGTGGCTATCCTGAACTACGACTGCAAGTAACTCTTTTGAGGTGCCGCACACGAGTCCACATATTCACCATATCAATACACCACTATGGATCCGCTCCCGTCTCCCTACGAGAACGCCATCCATAGCACTCACGCTTATCTTGCGTATTTTAGGGTATCCACTTTCACTTGTCTATGAACTGATATAAGCAACCCAGAAGTCCTTTTCCGCGGACACGGCTATTCGAATAGATGATGTTAACCCTGCAGGGGTGTACTTCTTCACACACGCTCTCACCACTTACCGCCGTTTACACGACATGTACTCGGCAACCTTCAAGCGGAAGCCCAACGTGGGTGTCGGCCACGGCCTACCTAAACACTCGAGTCTCTAGTCCAGGTTTATCGCCTATTCGGGTTCCATCCATGAGGAGATCCGGCCGGAGTTTCGCTCACAGCCCCAAACGATGTGTACAGGGTTCCCGAGACACCAAACGGGCGCCCGGTACACCGTGCCACGTGCCTACCGCATCACAGCCCACCCCTACAGTCAGCGCTGCGCACGGCCTCCAGCATACTACAAACACCAGAAACTACTTGCAACTCCTGGACAGAGGACAAGGGTGATTAAGAAGCCGAGAGGGTCCATTGGTTTCGGGCCCAATGCGTGGTAGTAGCTGAATCATGGATCACAAACACAGAACTCAGTTCCTGAGGACGGCTGCAATGAGACAACCCACCATGTACTCCTACATGGCCTCTCACCGCTGCCTTTACCAAATCGTGTTCACACACTTAGCTCACACACAGTAGGACATATTCACACACCTCCGATTCATTTCCAATGAATCAGACCTGACTCAACTCTAAGAAGTAGCAGGCATGACAAACAAGCATGAATGAGTAGGCACATCAGGGCTCAAACAACTCCTACTCATGCTAGTGGGTTTCATCTATTTACTGTGGCAATGACAGGTCATGCAGATGATAAAGGGGTTCAGCTACCGCAGCAAGTAACAGATGAATCGTTGTTGTCCTAATGCAGTAAAAGAGAGCAGGAGCGAGAGAGTAGGATTGTATCGGAATGAACAAGGGGGTTTTGCTTGCCTGGCACTTCTGAAGATAACATAGTTCTTCATCGGTGTCATCGAAGTCATCGTCGGAACCATGTCTATCTAGGGGGAACAACACCGACAAACACAGAGGAAACACGATCAATGCAATGCAGAATATGATGCATGCTATGACATGGCAATATGAATGTGTTTTGGGCTAATGCACTTAGCTATGATTTAAATGAAGTTGGTTTGAATACATGATTCAAACTCCAACTCCATATATGATTATTTGAATGCCCTTTATATGATTTGTGCTAAAAAGCAGCTATAAGTTGTTCTAACATGCATGAAAATGGTACAGATGGATAGATTGGATTTTTCTGATCATTTTTCATATATAAATTATTTAATTTGGAGTTACGGTTAATTTTCTATGATTTATTGAAGTTTTAGCTATTTTCTGGATTTTCTGAATTATTTTAAATCCAGAAAGAAATAATTGCGTCAGCCTGACGCCAGCATGATGTCAACGAGTCAATGGCCAGGTCTAGGTCAAACCTGACGTGCGGGGTCCACACGTCAGTGACACAGGAACTAATCCCAGTCAAACCCAGCGCTGACTGGGGTTTGACCAAGGGTGGCGCCCACTGTCAGTGGCTGTAGGTTGTCTAACTAGCTGGGTTAGCTCCTAATGACGGAGCCACGTCAGCTCCCGCCGGAGTTTCGCCGGCGACGACCTAAACTGCGGCGGAGATGCACCGGGGTGGCTCGGGTTTCGTCTATACTGCACCGTTCAGTGCGCCCTTTGGCCCTACGGAGAGCTGGCGCGATGGCGCGTCGGATGGTCGTGGTCTCCGGGCCTGGGGTGGCCAGAGTCGACGGCGGCGAGCTCGGTTGCGGCCGCCGGAGCTCGGGTGAGACACGGGCGACCACTAGGGGGCACGAGAGGGCGAACTGCGGCATGCAACGGGCTCGTGGAGACGTTCTGAGCACGATGGTGTACTCGGGTGGGAGCTCCAGTGGCTGCAGTGACGGCGGCGACGAGGTCAGCGGCGGCCGGAGTTCGGCCGCGACGGAGCTATGGCCTAGAGCTCGCAAACGCGAGGGGAAAGAGAGGGGTTCTGCACGGAGGCTCACAGTGAGGTCGATGAGCAGCTCGGTGGTCTCGGGGAGGTGTCGGAGGCGGCGAATCGACAAGCGGCATCCGGCGGCCGTGCGTGAAGAAGACGGCTCGATGACGGCGATGCAGGGCGTCCGAGGTCGCTTGACTCGGCGGAGAGGATGAGGGCGAGGTAGCCGAGCTACTAGGCACACCGAGGGGTCGAGGGGGAGGCTCTGGGTCTGGCAACGGCGAGCGGCGGCGATGAGCTCTGCTCGGGCTGCACGAGAGAGAGAGCAGAGGAGGGGGGAGGGGTCGAGAGAGAGCAGAGAGCGAGGGGAGAGACAGAGGGGGCTTCGGGCGTATCTAGACGCGTCGGGGCGCCTCGGTGGCAAGCAGGAGGTGGCCAGGGCGGCGTCGGCGCTCGCCACCGAGCTGCTTCGGTGCGAGGGGAGGAAGACGACACGAAAAGGGTGGGCTGGGCCGCGCTGGGCCGGTCCTGTTGGGCTACCAGGTGGGCTTCACAGGTAAGATTCTCTCTCTCTTGTTTTATATTTCTGTTCTGTTTTCTTTTATTTAATCTTTTGCCACTGTTTTGAATTTAAAATAATCCAAACAATGCCAAAAACTCCTCTGAATATTTTTATTTTGCTAGATGGACTTTCCCAAAAGCTCATAAAATATTTCAGGGGTATCTGAAATTATATTCTAATTATATGAATATAATTCAAATTCAAATAGCTAATGATTTAAATTCAAAGTCCCAAGATTAAGTCCTTAAAAATGTTCAATATTTTGGTTGGGACCAGAACCCTTGCCAAAAATTATCAAACATTTAAGAAGAGCATTTTGGAACAATGAATGAGATTTTAGGGTTTTTGCCCTTCTTTTATTTAGGGTTTTGAGGCTTCCAAATTTCCCCAGTTCAAGTTCAAAATTTTAAACATGATGCAAACACTAGGCAGCACCAGAAGCTAGGGATGTGACAGTTGTCCCCGTGCCAGTAGTCATCGGGGTCACGGCAAAGAAGATAGGGGAGATCAAACCGCTCCTTGACTCTTGGGTTCCTTGTAATGATGTTATTAGTTGAGTCGAGAATGGGCTTGAACGAACCTGCCATGCTAGCCGAGGTGATGACGTCGCACCGATCAATGAGTTCTTCCACCACGTCATCTTTCAGATCGGGGCAAGAATAACAGGGTCGTTTCCGGCCTGTTCCCTCCATGGAGAAGACGATTGAACAATGGCAGGAGAAAGGGTGAAGGGCTGAAGGAAAATGGAGGAGGGAGAGGAAGAGCTTGCGACAACAGTTCCAAATCGAGAGGGAAAGGCGAAGAGTCGGTGGACGGTTGCCAGATTGCCACGGTTCACGAAGAGGCGCCCTGGCCTACACGTCCGTTCCGAAATACCACTACTCGCCATCGTCTCACTGATATGTTGGAACGGGACCACATGTCAATGAAACATGGTGTGTAATTTCTCGTGCGAAATGCGATCTGGCCGCGTTGGCCCGAGGTGCCGCATTAGTTTTTTTTTTGAAAGTTTGCCGCATTAGTTATTGACCTTTATTTATTTTTAACATGCAATTTGAATGGATAGCTCCTGTGGTCATCACACGTGAGCGGATATAGTGATGGTTGATTCGCCCGAGCAACTTATTACTATGGGAATATGGGAGTACCAGCGGATTCAAGGAACAGAGAAATGATGGTTGCTTCGTCCGAGCAACTTACTGTGGCGAAGGTGGGGCTCTGTGATTTGACTGCTCACTAGTCATTACTACTGCGGTGCAACGACCGAGGTGAATCTTTCCCTGAAGTTGTGTTGTGCACTCAATATTGCTGCATTGCAGGTGGAGCCGAATGAAGGATGTCCAACATGTCGGCGAAAGAAAGTTGAATTGTTTCTGGCATTGCTGTCAATCCTTCAGGATTTGTTTATATGTACGCATAATTTTGATGAAATTGTACTATGATGCTATGAAGGTTTCAACTTTGGTTCCCGCAGGAAAAAAAAGTTTCAACTTAGGATTCATGTGTCTTGCCTTGAGATTATCTCGTTACAACATTCCATCAAATACAAATGAAACTACCATGGCTAATGCATCTCAATGGTTCTCAGATCAGCGCCAATATTCACATCACAACTGAAGACAAAGTTGTGAGAAGGTGTACAAATAAAGAAAAAAATATAATTGATCGATGTTGTTCATAGGCATGGCTCCATTTCCTTGGCACAGTGTTCATTGCTTGGCAGCTAGTTTCACCCAGCTCTGTAGCCAAAAAAGAGGTGTATGAAGGACACCACAATCCTATCATTTTTTACAGCTCCACTAAAATCAAGCGGACCATCCCTGTTTGCAAAGATATCCAGTCAGTGTGATTACAATAATAGTGGAACTAGATGATGAAACATAACACACATAAATAGAAGCCGATCACCTCTACGATCTCTCTTTAGGACTAACTTCTTGTTGGAGAAGATTAGGCACAGAGTTGGATGAGGAGGATGGCAAAACCAATCTCCCTTTTCGCAGTCCCACAGAAATGTAAAAACTTTGCTCATGTGACATTTTGGCGGAACTGCACAAAACACTCTTCAGAAAAGTGATTTGTGCAGTTCACCAAAAGGTCGCAATAGCAACGAGGTGAAAATGGATAGCCCTATTTGCAAAAGGAGGTTGAAAGGAAACAATTACTGCCCAATAACACGAGTTGAAGACACATACGCCAACAAAAAAGAAGCATGTTCCATGTAATAAAGGAAAGATAGCACATGGTGGTTTATCAAAAATGGTTTGAGGACGAGATTGCAAGATGGAAAGTATGCCGGCCAAGATACGATTTAAGCAAACAACTAAAGAAGATCCACATGCAGCAACATGGTAAGATGGGCAGTGGAGCAAGGCCGAAGGAAGCTGTACCTGAGGGTCGTCGGGATGTTACTAGGAGGGCGCCGGCGGACGGGATCTGCCCATACTGCGGCAGCGAGCAAGTGGCGAAGGCCCTACCGCGCTGGAGCTTGGTCAGAGAGAACGGCGGGTACCGCAGATCGGGACGTGCTGCCACAACACCGTCGAACGGAGAGACGATGCACATCCTCCCTTTCCGCCGGTGGACGAGATGCGGCCGGATCACTGACCAACGCTGAGAGAGAGAGGCCACGGCGGCCTTGTGTGAGATGGTGTGACGAGAGACAAACCCATTTTTCCATTTTCCCCACATCAATCGTTTTATATTCTGTACGTGCCATTGAGGAATATATAACTTTATTTAATGATAATGCGTCAAGTCGAACTTTGTTCCGTCTAGGCGTGGTACCCGACCCTCCTTCGAGTAAGCAACCTCTACACGCGTCAAATTATCACGTGGGCTGCCTTTTCGTACAGAAACGAACTCCACCGTGTACCCGCGTGGGTGTGGCCGGGAACGAGACGTGAGTACGTGCGTCCTGTGTGCACTTCTTCTTTAGGTGCAGGTACGTACGTGGGTGGGTGTGAGAGAGATGGTTTGTGCGAAACAGAGGCAATGTGTTGATGATATATCAATCACAAAAACATAACATATGCAATGTGTGTGAAACGGAGTCATGGACGTGAGATATCAATAGAATTGGAAACAGGGATGAAGTGTGTGGCTGCGCGATCGATAAAGAGTGCCATCGAATTTGTGTTTTCCCACATCAAAGATATAGGGCGGCTGGCCTACTGGAATTTGAGAGGGTAGAGGTGCAGTTTTTCTCCGTGGCATGGATACCTACCTACAACCTTTGACTATCGGTGTGTGTGGGGGGGGAGGGGTAGAGACCGATCGACTAGTATATGTGTGGGGAAGGAGAGACCTTGCTATGTATTGAGAGAGATCGATCGACATCCATGGATATGTGTAGCAGTGGAATAAGGTTGGGAAAAAGACAAAGATAGAGCATCGGAGGGTTGGTGGTGGAGTGGCGTCTCACAAATGGTGGGAGAGGCCTGCTAGACAAACGGAGGGTATGACTGCAATATCAATAAGAGAGGGCGGGGGATGTCTATCTGTCTATGCACGTGCGCGTGAGAGACGGGTAGGGAGGTATTCAAGGATGATGAGGGGAGAAGATATGGTTGTGGTAAGCATACGTAACTACATAGGAAGATCAACCATCGTGTGTCTGAGAAAAGGAGAGACATAACTAGCGAGGTAAGTGTATCGGTGCTTGGTGAAAACGAATTATAGTCGACCTGGCTATATGTTGGGAGATCAGTTCATATACACGCCTACATGTGTTAGAAGCAAATAAGGTCCGGAGAGGCAGACAGGGGGAGAGGGTGTGGCTAGGAGGTGGTGCGAGAGGCCTACCATGTCGAGGGGGGAGGAGTGTGCGAGTATGTGATCAATGAAAAGAGGGGCGGGAGTGTGCACCTGCGTGGAATCGTATTGGACATATGGGGGCATGGACGGTGAGAAGAGAAGAGGGGAAGTATATATGTGTTTGTTGTAGGCACACTTGGCTAGAGAGGTATATCGACCGGTGTGTAGCGGAAAGGAGCAGGGGGCCTACACACACCGCTGGTGGACGACCTAAAGAGAAATAATGAACGTGCGCGATGGAGGGGGCGCTAAGGGTGTGTGAGAGGGGGGCGGGCGTGTGCATGCACGATAGAAAGTTAGAGCTAGCTAGCTACGAATAGAAGAGGATTGTGAAGGTGTAAAAGATGAACAACGATCATAATTCATTATAAAAAAGTGGATACGGATACTTGAAGAAGATATCATAATGTAGAACATTGATTATATTTTGGGCTAATGTGTGGCTTTTGCAACTCAGGTCTAAATACTTGTCATAATGTAGGGGGCAGGGCACTATACTTTGTGTGATAAACACGGTGTACGTATGGAACATGGTTTAGATTATGAATATATAGTTAGTACATCAAATGTACTATTATTTGGAATCAACATCAAGTGTATTCAAAAAATAGAATTCGAGTTCATGTAGTACACATAGTTCATATCTATCTCTATAGTAATCATGTGGTGTATTATTAAGGTAATACACGAATGATGGTTGAAGTTGGCAACAATCATGATTGTAGATTCTTATTGAAATAGAGAAACGAATTCAAATTTAGTTCAAATTGCAGCGGTAGTATAGACATTTGGAATGCACTAAAATGTTGGTATGAGTAGGTTACATGCATTATACAGCAAGCCAAAAAAATTAATCAGACATAACATGGATTCATACTCCCTCCTTCCATCTATATAGGGCGTAATGAGATTTTTCAGACTGCCTTTGACTATTGACAAGATTAATAGTACATGACATGCACAATGTGAAAATTATATCATTGAAAGAACCTTTCACAGACGAATTTTTAACGGTGTGCTCTGTGTAAGTTGCATGTCATATATCATTGCTCTAATATTTGGTCAAAGTTAGCATCGAAAAACGCATTAGGCCCTATATAGATGGAAGGAGGGAGTAGCTTTGAATAGCATTTGTATAGTAAAATGGGGCAAGACTCTCTCTTTGTGTGGTGTGAATAGTATTATTTTTTTCGTTTTCTTTTTGGTTGAGGGAAGTGTGAATTGATTTGGTACGTACAAGTACAATATTACTACACATTAGGCTTGTCCCTAAAATTCAACCCGCGTCTTGTTATATCCCGAAAATTCAGATATCGTTCTCCCAAAACTGGCGCCTTCACAACCCGCGCCTTGCTATCCCGAAATTACAACGCGCGCGAAAACTCCCTCCAGGTGCCAAATCCCGACACGCGAAATCCCCCTTCTAACCCTGAGCCGAAAGGGGCGCTAGTTCAAATCAGTGGGGGGTACATTTGTAACACACCCTACATTTTGGGCAAGTGCGTCCCTAAGTCATGCTTCACCCCCTCCCATCGCCCCCTTTTCGCCATTCAAAATCCCAAGCCGCCATAACCTCTCCGCTCCACCCGTGAAACCCCACCCTCCTCCGTCCGTCACGCCACCGTTGCCCAGCCGGAGCCTCTTCCACAACGATGTCGTCCACCGCAACAGCTCGACATCCCTCGTCCACCTCCCCAGATGAGGATCCGTCGTCCATCTCGTCGTCCCGCCGGTTCAGCCGCCCCGTCCTCCACCTCCAAGGAGCTGCTCCAACGATCGCCTCGTCTATCGCAGCTGCTCATTCCCCACAGTGCCACCTTAACCTGCTCCACCGAAACCGCAGCATCCTCACCGACTCCTCGGACGAAGCCGAGGCCTACTCGGCGCCACCAAAGAGGTTGTACACTCATCGCATCGCACCTTCTCCTTAACTCGACCTCCCGGCGCCGACGGTGCTCCATCCCACACCCCCATGGAGCGGCTACCTTGAAGCCGGCACCGCGGGCGACATCTCCACGGCGGCTCTCCCCAAGTGCGAGGCCCCTTCGGCGGCGGCGTCCATACCAGCTGGATCTGCTGCTGCTGCTCCGGCTCTTGCTCGATCGCTCCCTCGCCTAGCTGCTGCTGCTGCTCTCCCCCTCGCTCGTGCTGCTACTCTGTTCTGATTAAGCCACACTTCAGTCGACTGAATCGATTGTTGGGTC
>NC_041387.1:190574008-190579891 GCF_002162155.2 Triticum dicoccoides | reverse complement strand
GAATTAAGGAAGAACCACCGGCAGCGGGGACGGGGGCTCGCTGGAGAGGTACCCCACTATCTATCTTAGGGTTCAGGGTGGGGGCCGGGGGGCCTAGAGGGCTGGCCGGGGCGGCGGTGGCGAGTTGTTTCGGGCGGCGAGGCGGCGCTGGGGCCGGCGGTTTGGCCGGTGGTGGCTGGCGGCTCAGGGGGGTGCAGGTTGAAGATGAACTGCAGGCCCTCCCTAAACTACATGTCAAGTGCCTCTCTGCTACCATTGCGTTCAGTTTCGATAGTAGCATTCAGATTCCACAGTAAATTTCAGTTTTGACAGTTAAGTTCAGAGTCAACAGTTTTTACCTCATCTGTTGTAGTCAGGTGGTTTTTGGTGATGTTAATTTTACATCCATTTTACATCATCTATTGGAGATGCTATTAGAATCCCACTTGAGATTGATGATGTCTATCTTGTGCTGCTTCAGCCTTGATGTCTTACGGCTCACCGGAGCTGCTCCAACAACAGAACGATCCATCACAATAGAGCAGTGCCCTGGACGCCGTCTACAGATTCCTCAGATCTTCCTCCACACCTCCGACAGCCACCTCTGCCTCAACTACTTCAGCGACCAACCCAATGATGCTGAGGTCGACACGGCTACGGCAAATAGGTTGTACACTTGTTGCATCACATATTACTATACATTCACGTCGATCCATTAGGGATATTTTGGTTCAACGGAAAAACATAGCAATAGGGAATTTTCCAATGGCACTCTACTATTCAATTATTCATGCATTTTGTTGAAAGGAATGAAGCAAAACATCCACCTGGACCTATTTTTCAAAATCCTATGCATGAAAACAATACCAAGTGCATTAGTGCCAGAATAACATTCTAACTGTACACACTTTCATATGGTTTCACTTTATTTTGGCCATGTTTCTTTGCATTCCTCTGCTCTTCCACTTCCTGTAAACCAAACACCCAAGTTGACAGAAATCCTGTGTTTACAAATGCGTTGTTTACCATGTGCATTTTCCTATCCTATTCCGGTGTTTTTCCTATCACTGCGTTTTAGGAATCATGCAAGCCAAATGAGCCCTTACAAAATTACTTCAGTTATAGGTACGTGTTGAAGGGAACTTTGTGTGGTTTGTCCTGCTCCTGCCGCGACATCGTCCACCTCACCTGAGCTGCTCCATCGACAGAAGCATCCATCAAACCATACATCACGACTCCTGACCGTCTTTCGCCACCTCGGATCTCCTTCCCTGCCGCCGGCACCCACCGCAACGGCATCACCATCATCGACTCAGCAGATGAACCTGAGGAGTACACGGGTCCACAAGAGAGGTCGCACCCTTTTGTTTCTGCTTATGTTATGCATTGCTTAAACTTACCTGCTACTTTATCGTCCTGTTCAGCTCTTGGACTCCCAAGTCAGGTCCAAATTAATGTTCAAACTTGAGTTCTAAATTAGTTGTGGGGCATATATCGAGGCAGCAATGAATACTATGTTTATCTAATATATGGTTCACCTAGGGTATGCCTATGTTGTTCATCTTGAGTGGGAAACAAATAGTAAAGCAATCATCATCTGTCTTTTTATTAATTTAAAGCAATCATCAGCCTGCAATCATTATTTTTGGATCCATCCACTGGTTGTTACCATCACTCTAAATTTCGGCATGCTCTCCTTACATAATCTCACCATATTTTTTTGTATGCATGTCAGATATTGTACACAGTCATGCTGAACATGTAGAGAAAAAGAGAAGAGTTTTGCGCAGCAATACAATGTCATGCAGACTTCGCTCCATGGTGGGTTCAATGGCAAACCCTCCCCACCCCTCTCCAGATTGTAATCCAAAGGAAGATATCTGTTCTGAGGCGGATTCAGACGCCGCTGACCACTCCTATTTACCCCCCAAGGTGTTTGCTCTACCTTGGCATGATGATGTTAGTCATATCATGCATATGTTGCCTTGCAGTGCCTACTTTTGACATGATATATGTCATCTGCTTAGTTTAGACATGTTCTGTAATGCCACCTGTTTAGTTTCAATATCATATATGGGAATTATGATGTCTCATGTCTTTTAGCCAGCCATAATATATGTGAAATGTGCAATGCCATCCTGTTTAACCAGGCATCATATATTTGAATGATATCTTGCCCATCCTTTTCTTCATTACATTTCCATTTGTCGATAATGTTTGTACATTAAACTACTCTTCCTATGAATCAGTCATTTGGGTGGGAGATGGAAAAATCTGGAGTGAAAACAAGGCCTTCAGAGCAGACAGTGCTACCTGTTGAAGCAGATCTCTTGTTGGGTCCCGATAGCTCCTCAGAGATGGATTCAGAGATAGATGACCAGTCCTATTCCCCCACTGAGGTGTATGCTCTAACTTGGCACGGTTATACTGCTCATATCATGCATACGGTGTCTTGCATTGCATAGTTTAGACATCATATACACAATATTCAACACCATGTTCTTAGTTCAGACATCATATCGAATGCCCTCTGTTTAGCACATAAATCACATATGTGAATTAAATGATGTGATCCTGATTACTTAGATAACATGTAGGTGAATTATGTCATGCGATCCTGTTTAGTTATTCATCATATCTTTGAATTATATTATGCTATGCTATCCAGTTTAGATAGACATCATATATGTGAAATTATGTCATGCTATCCATTTTAGTTAACCAATATACATGTCAACTGTTTCATGCCCTCTTTTTTCCACACTATCTATTGCATCTGTCTCTCATACAATGTCTGTACATTCAACTATGTTTCCTATTTATCAGCCATTTGAATTGGAGAGGGTGATGCCAGTATCTAGCGGACTAAAAACATGGTCTTCAAATAAAACAGTGCTACCTCTTGGTAGAGATAGCACCCCGGTTGTACATGCACAAGAACCAACCCTACCACACATAACCCAAACTCTCGCAGATTGTACCCCTACTGCGAGGGACAGAGAACCAGCTTCACCCAATCTAAGCCCAACCCTAGCCGATAGTAACCCAGTTCCTGTTGACACATCACCATCTCCACCACAGAGCTCCCAAACAAGAGCAGTTAGTAAGGCAGCTCCAGTGCCCAAAGGGCCAGTACTATCACGGCGAACCCAAACTCCAACAATTAGTACGCCTATTCCTATGGAGGAAGCACAACCAGCTAGTCGTAGTTTAGCATCTATCGCATTTGATGTTGTTAAATCATATGTGCGTATCTTCCCATCTTGGAAATATTATACTGAAGATGAAGGGTCGTACTATTCGTGGACCATAATGGGCCGTTAATAGACCGTATTTGATAACTCTATGAAAACAGCCCAACGGGTTTTTTTTTGACATGAAAATGGCCGAACGTGTTAACGGTCCGCAAATGGGCCGACTGTAACGACGGGCTGAATTTGGCCCACAAGCAGAAAATGACAGTAACGGGTCGTATGTAACCGAATGCTGCAAAGGAGCCCAAGAATCAATGGGCCCTGAGAAGGCCGAAACATAACTTGGGCTGGAAACGGTCCAATAAAATAACGGGCCATTAATGGGTATAAAGTGATACACTGTTCATTACGGGCCAGTTTCACCATGGGCCGTTAATGGGCCAAGAGTTACAAAGGGCCTCATATGGGCCGAAAGAAGTCATGGGCCACACATGGGCCGGAAGTTAAAACGGGATGGAATCATATTGGACGGCCCAGATGACGCTACTAGGCCTAATTCGGATACGGCGTAACGGGCCCTAGGTTAGCGGGCTGTAAATGGGCTATATGCGAACAGGCCGTTAACAGGCTTTCCGTGGGCCGTCCCGCCACCTTTTGACCAAGTCAAACGGGCCGGCCTTTTCACAGGAATGGGCCTTTGTTGGGTCGTGCCACGTGTCGCCGTATCATACGCGCCTTCGGTCCAATGAGCGGATGACATCTGTCCCAATGGTGAGCCGACACGTGTTTCCTCCAGCCAATGATGATTTTACACGTGGAAAATCCCCATTGGTCGGGGCTGTTAATGGGTTATCAGATCCAAAACCCGACCCGATAGCTTAACGGCGTTCCGTTACGGTGGATGCCATGTGTCGGTCACCCTTGACGAAAGAACTTCTGTGACGCGCGATTTATCGTCATGGAAGTGGACACTTTTGTGATGATAATTTTGGTAATGTCATGGAACACTTCTACGACAGCACAGGTATGACTATCTTGATTCTGTCATAAAATCGTCATGGATGTACATGCATGAAAAAAACGCGACCTACTGTGACAAACACGTATCATAACGGAAGTGTATTTTTTTGTAGTGGTTATTGCTAGCATATGCCTCTTTTAAAGTTTTTTGATTGTTCGGTTGTTTGTTATTAGCATATGTCCAGTTTCAAATGCTATCTTTGGTTGTTCGTAGTATGCCTTGTTTATTCCAGTTATTCACAACGTGATGTTCTATATGTGCAAGTATGAAATGTGCAGTTCAATTTCATCAATACCAGTTTCAACAATACCACTATGAATGACTACATTTGGTTGCTGCGTCTTGTAGTTAACACGCCTTTCCATTTTTATTTAACAATAACCAGTGTACTTAGACCAGGACAATACCAGTTTGAATGACTATGTTTGCTTGTTGTTAAATGTTAGGCCTGTTGTAGTTAACACACCTTTCCACTTGTTTTGCTTTACTAGCGGGCTTAAACCTGCACACTGAAGCTATCTTTTGGAGATTATTTTGTCTGCCATGGATATATTTGGTTGATGTTTAGCCTGTTGTGCTTAACATGCCTCTCGATGTACTTACATAGGACAATTTTGGGAACGACTACTGTTTTCCATCGAGGTTATTTTCATCCCATGGCTTATATATACTCACTGTTTCAGGATATCGGTAGCTAGTACCATATAGGCCGGGGGCTGATAAGGGACTAATCGATGAATCGGACTTTTAACTGAAAATATATCTATAACCCATTTATCATTAGGTTAACTAGGGCCCTATGTAATATATCTGAGGCTACATAGCAACATGCACTGTACCTAATTTCTAAATATGCAATCCTATGTTACATAGCAACAAAGAGTGTTACCTTAATGTTCCGCTGATGTCTAGATATACGTAGAAGAGCAGCAGCAACAACAGCAACAACACAACCCTGTTTGGCTACTCAACTTAGCTAGAGTTTAGAGTTTATTTCTAGCTCATGACTAACCCTGAACTAACTCCATCCAAAGAGGTGTTTCGCTGACAGGGTTAGATTGACAATAAATGCACTAGGAGAACTAGCTCCAACTAGCACCTCTTGGGGTGGATAGTTTTTTTGGGTGGGTTATATGCAACTAGCTCAAACTAGCCCTCATGTTTGGATATACTTTCGGGATATTTGAGCCCGAACTAGATCAAACTAACTCTAACCCATGGATACAACAGAAGTTAATCAACCAATAATTTGTAAAAATGCATTAAACTCCTTCCGGCCCATAATATAAGATGTTAATGTTGGGAAACATAGCATGCATTTCAAAAATTTCCTACGCTCACACAAGATCTATCTAGGAGATTCATAGTAACGAGAGGGGGAGAGTGTCTCCACGTACCGTCATAGATCAAAAGCGGAAGCGTTTGACAACATGGTTGATGTAATCGAACTTCTTCTCGTTCCAACTGATCAAGCACCGAACAGACGACACCTCCGAGTTCTGCACATGTTCAGCTCGATGACATCCCTCGAGCTCTTGATCCAGCAAAGTGTTGAGGGAGAGTTCCGTCAGCATGACGGCGTGGTGACGGTGATGGTGAAGTGATCCGCGCAGGGCTTCGCCTAAGAAGTACGTGAATATGACCGGAGGCATAAACCGTGGAGGGGGGCGCCACACACGGCTAACAACT
>NC_041387.1:190456533-190573519 GCF_002162155.2 Triticum dicoccoides | reverse complement strand
GAACGAGAGTCAGCCAAGGGGGCGCCCCAAGTAGGAGGAATCCTACTTGGGGTCCTCCCAATTCGGCCTCCCCCTTTCCTATTCCTATTCGGAGTAGGAGGGGAAGATGGGGAAGGGGGAATCCTATTCCCTTTTTCCTTTCCTTCTTCCCCTTTCCTTCTCCAATTTAGCCAGCCCATATGGGGGGCGCACCAGCCCCTTTGTGGCTGTTGTGTTTTTCCTCTTGGCCCATAAGGCCCATATCTTTTGCCGGGGGTGCCCGGAACCCCTTCCGATGACCCGATAAGTACCAGGTGCATCCCGAAACACTTTAGGTGTCCGAATACCATCATGCTATATATCAATCTTTACCTCTTGACCATTTCGAGACTCCTCGTCATGTATGTGATCTCATTCGGGACTCCGAACAACATTCGGTCACCAAATCACAAACTCATATAATACAAAATCATCATCGAACGTTAAGCGTGAGGACCCTACGGGTTTGAGAACTATGTAGACATGACCGAGACACCTCTCCGGTCAATAACCAATAGCGGAACCTGGATGCTCATATTGGTTCCTACATATTCTACGAAGATCTTTATCGGTCGAACCGTTATGACAACATACGTTATTCCCTTTGTCATCGGTATGTTACTTGCCCGAGATTCAATCGCCGGTATTTTCATACCTAGTTCAATCTAGTTACCGGGAAGTCTCTTTACTCATTTCGTAATATATCATCCCGCAACTAACTCATTAGTCACATTGCTTGCAAGGCTTATTATGATGTGCATTACCGAGAGGGCCCAGAGATACCTCTCCGATACTCGGAGTGACAAATCCTAATCTTGATCTATGCCAACCCAACAAACACCTTCGGAGATACCTGTAGAGCATCTTTATAATCACCCAATTACATGGTGATGTTTGATAGCACACAAGGTATTCCTCCGGTATCCGGGAGTTGCATAATCTCATAGTCAAAGGAATATGTATATGACATGAAGAAAGAAATAGCAATAAAACTTAAGGATCATTATGCTAAACTAATGGATGGGTCTTGTCCATCACATCATTCTCCTAATGATGTGATCATGTTCATCAAATGACAACACATGTCTATGGTTAGGAAACTTAACCATCTTTGATTAGCGAGCTAGTCTAGTAGAGGCTTACTAGGGACGCTGTGTTTTGTCTATGTATCCACACATGTATCAAGTTTCCGGTTAATAAAATTCTAGCATGAATAATAAACATTTATCATCATATAAGGAAATATAAATAACAACTTTATTATTGCCTCTAGGGCATATTTCCTTCAGTCCCCCACTCGCACTAGAGTCAATAATCTAGTTCACATCGTCATGTGATTTAACACCAATAGTTCACATCTTTATGTGATTAGTTCACATCGCCATGTGTCGTGGAATTGTCACGACAGATGTCCTAGCGAAAGGACTTAGTCATGGAGCCATCGCAACTAGGTTAACTTAAAGGGGTTATATTGGTTTAGCCCTGTCGGATTTTGGGTTCCGGCAAAACCCTTAATTTTCAAACTCTAGGGTGCGGACCAAGATCTGTCCCTTCCCCTAGCTCACTCACTCACCACGACCTCAAAGATCGACACGTCGAAATCGAAGAACAAGGGACACAAGGGTTTATACTGGTTCGGGCCACCGATGTGGTGTACTACCCTACTCCAGTGTGGTGTGGTGGATTGCCTTGTAGGCTGAGTGAGGGAGTCCCGGATTAGGGGGTGTCCGGATAGCCGGACAATGACCATTGGTTGGACTCCTGGACTATGAAGATACAAGATTGAAGACTTCGTCCCGTGTCCGGATGGGACTTTCATTCGCCTGGAAGGCAAGCTTGGCGATACGGATATGTAGATATCCTACCATTGTAACCGACTCTGTGTAACCCTAACCCTCTTCGATGCCTATATAAACCGGAGGGTTTTAGTCCGTAGGATGAACAACAATCATACCATAGGCTAGCTTCTAGGGTTTAGCCTCTCTGATCTCGTGGTAGATCTACTCTTGTACTACCCATATCGTCAATATTAATCAAGCAGGAGTAGGGTTTTACCTCCATAGAGAGGGCCCAAACCTGGGTAAAAACATCGTGTCCCTTGTCTCCTGTTACCATCCGCCTAGACGCACAGTTCGGGACCCCCTACTCGAGATCCGCCGGTTTTGACACCGACATTGGTGCTTTCATTGAGAGTTCCTCTGTGTCGTCATCTTTAGGCCTGATGGCTCCTCCGATCATCAACAACGATGTGGTACAGGGTGAGACTTTTCTCCCCGGACAGATCTTCATATTCGGCGGCTTTGCACTGCGGGCCAATTCGCTTGGCCATCTAGAGCAGATTGAAAGCTACGCCCCTGGCCATCAGGTCAGATTTGGAAGTTTGAACTACACGGCTAATGTCCGCGGAGACTTGATCTTCGACGGGTTTGAGCCACAGCCAAGCGCGTCGCACTGTCACGATGGGCATGATCTAGCTCTGATGCCGTACAGTGCCCTGGAGGCCGCACCAGTGTCCGCTCCGACCCTTAGCTCGGAGCCGACTGCGCCGACCGAGGAGGGGTGGCTGGACACCGCCTCGCGGGCTGCGATCTCTACAGCGATTGAGCCGCACACTATCCCTATCCCTTGCAAGGCTCGTAACTCCAAGGTGCCGGACTCCTCTCCGGACTCCTAACCTTCCGCGCCCCTGCCAATCGAATCCGATTGGGCGCCGGTCATGGAGTTCACCGCCGCGGACATCTTTCAGCACTCGCCCTTTGGGGACATCCTGAATTCACTAAAGTCTCTCTCTTTATCAGGAGAGCCCTGGCCGGACTATGGTCAGGAAGGTTGGGATGCGGACGACGAAGAAATTCAAAGCCCACCCACCACCCACTTCGTAGCCACTGTCAATGATTTAACCGACGTGCTCGACTTCGACTCCGAAGACATCGACAGTATGGACGATGATGCAGGAGAGGACCAAGAACCAGTGCCTACAGGGCACTGGAAGGCCACCTCGTCATACGACATTTACATGGTGGACATCCCAAAAGATGGGAATGGCGATGGAACAACAGAGGATGACCCCTCCAAGAAACAGCCTAAGCGCCGGCGTCAGCGGCGCCACTCTAAATCCTGCCACAGCAAAAACGGTGATTCCGGCACGGGAGACAATAACACCCCGGACACTGCCGAAGACAACCCCCTCCAGCAGGATTCAGTGCAGGAGGATGGAGAAGCCAACCCTCATGAGAGAGCGGCAGGCAGAGAGGTAGAGGACGATAATTACATGCCTCCCTTTGAAGATGAGGCAAGCCTCGACGACGACGAATTTGTCATGCCTGAGGATCCCGTCGAACAAGAGTGTTTCAAACGCAGGCTTATGGCCACGGCAAGCAGCCTCAAGAAAAAGCAGCAATAGCTTAGAGCTAACCAAGACTTGCTAGCCGACAAATGGACTGAAGTCCTTGCGGCCGAAGAGTATGAACTCGAACGCCCCTCCAAGAGCTACCCAAAACGCAGGCTGCTACCCCGATTAGAGGAGGAAGCACCTAAACCTACATCACCAGGGCATGATACGGCCGACCGTCCACCTCGTGGCCGCGACAGAGAGGCCTCTCGGACCTCCACTCAAGCCGCACCCCGGCGCCACTCAAAAAATACCAAGGCATGGGAAAATGCGCCAGACCTGCGGGATATACTGGAGGACAAGGCAAGGCAAACAAGATCGATCTACGGATCGCGTGGGCACCCCACGATACGTGATGATAACCGTCACACCGGATATGGCAATTCCGGCCAGGCCGAACACAGTAGACAAAGCTCATTTGAGCTGCATCGTGATACAGCCCAATACAGAGGCGCCGCACACCCACTATGCTTCACAAACGAAGTGATGGATCATCAAATCCCTGAGGGTTTCAAACTCGTAAACATTGAATCATATGATGGCACAACAGATCTTGCGGTCTGGATCGAGGACTATCTCCTTCATATCCACATGGCCCGCGGTGATGATCTACACGCCATCAAATACCTCCCACTCAAGCTTAAAGGACCAGCTCGGCATGGGATTAATAGCTTGCCGACAGAGTGAATTGGTTGTTGGGAAGACCTGGAAGCCGCATTCCTCGACAACTTCCAGGGCACCTATGTGCGACCACCAGATGCCGATGACCTAAGCCACATAATTCAGCAGCCAGAGGAATCGGCCAGACAATTCTGGACACAGTTCCTAACCAAGAAAAATCAAATCATCGACTGTCCAGATGCAGAGGCCCTTGCAGCCTTCAAACATAACATCTGCAACGAGTGGCTTGCCCGGCACCTAGGACAGGAAAAGCCGAAATCCATGGCAGCCCTCACAACACTCATGACCCTCTTTTGCGCGGGAGAAGACAGCTGGCTAGCTCGTAGTAACAACATGACCAAGAGCCCTGGTAATTCGGATACCAAGGACAACAACGGCAGGTCGCGACGCAACAAGCACAAGCGCCGCATTAATGGCGATAATACTGAGGATACGACAGTCAATGCCGGATTCAGAGGGTCTAAACCCGGTCAGCGGAAAAAGCCATTCAAAAGAAATACTCCGGGCCCATCCAATTTGGACCGAATACTCGATCGCTCGTGCCAGATACACGGCACCCTCGAAAAACCAGCCAATCACACCAACAGGTATTGTTGGGTGTTCAAGCAGGCAGGCAAGTTAAATGCCGAAAACAATGACAAGGGGCTGCATAGCGACGACGAGGAGGAGCCCGGCCGCTGAACAATAGAGGATAGAAGGGCTTCCCCCTACAAGTGCGGACGGTGAACATGATATACGCAACCCACATACCCAAAAGGGAGCGGAAGCGTGCACTAAGGGACGTATATGCGATGGAGCCAGTCGCCCCAAAGTTCAATCCGTGGTCCTCCTGCCCGATCACTTTTGATCGAAGGGACCACCCCACTAGCATCCGCCATGGAGGATTCGCCGCATTGGTTCTAGACCCAATCGTTGACGGATTTCACCTCACTAGAGTCTTGATGGACGGCGGCAGCAGCCTGAACCTGCTTTATTAGGATACAGTGCGCAAAATGGGCATAGACCCCTCAAGGATTAAACCCACAAAGACGACCTTTAAAGGCGTCATACCAGGTGTAGAGGCCAACTGTACAGGCTCAGTTACACTTGAAATGGTCTTCGGATCCCCGGATAATTTCCGAAGCGAGGAGTTAATCTTCAACATAGTCCCGTTCCGCAGCGGCTATCACGCACTGCTCGGACGAATCACATTTGCAAAGTTCAATATGGTGCCGCACTATGCATACCTCAAGCTCAAGATGCCAGGCCCTCAAGGAGTCATTACGGTCAACGGAAACACCGAACACTCTCTCCGAACGGAGGAGCATACGGCGGCCCTCGCGGCGGAAATACAAAGCAGCCTCTCAAGGCAATTCTCGAGTTCGGCTAATAAACGTCCGGACACCATCAAGCGCGCCCGGAGTAACCTACAACAAGACCGCCTGGCACGTCCCGAGCATGTGTAGCAATGCGGCCTCAACCCCAGCCCTCGCGAAATTGTGAAACTAGTACTACGCGTACATAATTACGCTCTGGAAATACCATGGGCATAGGGGGATGGGCACGACCACGGCAGGCCCAGAATGCGGCTCAACCGCACCAGGGGCTCCCAATTGTGTCATTCTTTTTTTATCTTACTTTCAGGACTCCTTTCTCAGGAAGCCCTGTCCGGCAGTAGAATCGCCGAACACACGATGCAACAGCCAGGGAAGCAGAAAGCTACGTCGAGTGTCCAGGTGGTCTCTATAACGAGTAGTATACTTGTTTTACATATCATCCCGTAGCTCGCTTCTGGAGAGGGACATGTCAAATAGTCCCGTCCCTTGCTTATCGCACTATTTGTATCGTTCTGCTTTTACCGCAGCTTTTTTGAATAAACAATGCATAGCTTCTGCCTATTATTGCATTCCTTTTCTTATCTATATATGTTCACTTATGATATGTTGCATCCGTACGCTTTGGTACGGCCAAATACACCAGGGGCTTAAGTACCCCAAAATATGGTGTGATAAGTCCGAACACTTTCACAAGTGCGGCACCCTAAACTTATAGCATTATATGCATCGGCTCCTAATCATGTCTTGGGTCAATAGTTGGGTTTGCTCGGCTCCCATGTTTTGGTACCTTGCGTTCCGTTATATCGGCTAAGGTAGCGCTGGGAGAACCACTGCGATTGTGCCCCGGTTGAGCTAGGTTTAGCACCTCAGTGGAGAAAGCTAAAACTGACCGTCATGATAGGGCGAGAGCCGGTCGCTGTTCGAGAGGTTTTCGAGTCCCTAAAGACTTATGCCGCTTAGAGCGAGGAGTCGGTTTTGTCCGGCCCAGGCGTGGATAGCGCCCTGAATTCGGTCTTCCGAATACTAGGGGCTTCACCGAAATTTAAAATTATAGAATTCTATGGCTAAGTGAGAGTGTTCAAGCATTATAGTCCGGTGGCCTTGTTCGTTGCGTTGAGCACCTCCCTCGAAGGACCCAAGAATGGGAAAAAGAGTGCTCAAGTTTATCCCAAACACCCCAGCACTCGTGGCATTGGGGCAGAAGCCGACGACTCGCCATCTCTCAAATTTAATAAACGGCCGCACAGAAGGTAATATTTTAAATTCACAAGCGTTTCTTAGCGCATGTGAACAAGTTTTCAAGCGTACAGGATAACAAATGCGAGTTTACTCAAAAATTACATCTTTGGAGCATTCACCCGCTATAAGGCGGGCACCCTTCAGGACGCCCTCATAATACATCTCGGGCTTGCAATACTCCCTGCCCGGCGGTGGAGCGTCCGTCACAAGATTCTCAGCGTCCATCTTGCCCCAGTGTACTTTAGCACGGGCAAGGGCCCTACGGGCACCTTCGATAAAGATGGAGCGCTTGACGACTTCAATCCATGGACAGGCGTCCACCATCCTCCTCACCAGCCCGAAGTAGCTCCTAGGCATGGCTTCCTCAGGCCACAGCCGAACTATGAGGCCCTTCATGGCCTGTTCGGCCACCTTACGGAGCTCGACCAGCTGCTTCAGCTGGTCGCTCAAGGGCACCGGGTGTCCGGCCTCAGCATACTGAGACCAGAACACCTTCTCCGTCGAGCTCCCCTCCTCGGCCCGGTAGAATGTGGCAGCGTCGGACACACTGCGGGGCAGATCTGCGAATGCTCCTGGAGAGCTCCGGATTCGGGTAAGTAACAAGTAATTCACTTTCACGTGCTTGCTCTGCATGAAGAATGCCTTACCCACCACTATCTTCTTTATTGCCTCAATTTCCTGGAGGGCTTTTTGGGCTTCGCCCTTAGCGGCTTTGGCGCTCTCAAGAGCCGAGGCGAGCTCGGACTCTCGAGTCTTTGAGTCATGCTCCAAACTCTCGTGTTTTTCCACAAGAGCCTGCAGCTCTCGCCGCACCTCCGCCACCCGCGCCTCCTGCTTCTCTCGCTCGGTGCGCTCCGCGGCCGCATTGCTTTCGGCCTTGGACACCGCTTCCTTCAGGGTGGCCACCTCGTTCGTGGCCCCTGCAATTCTCACGTTATTCCTGTTATTTTTTTGCAACCACATCTTTTATATACTTCCATAAGGTATTACTTACCTTCCTTGTCCTCGATCTGCTTTTTGGCAAGGCCGAGCTCGTTCTCGCACCGCTCGAGGCTTTGCTTCAATGCATTGACCTCCGCAGTCGGTGTGGCAGAGGTCAGCAGCGCAGCCTGCATTCCCCATATTGACATACTTATGTTAGACTCCTGTGTACATCTTTTTAGATCATCAGTTTGGCTTTTCTTTCCGAACACCAAACTGAGCATCAGGGGCTACTATCTATGCGGTAATATTTTTACATATCTTAAATACATGCCTCAAAGCCTATTAGAAGGCTGGTATAGGCTTCAGTCAGCCCGCTCTTGGTGGACTGAACTTTCTGGATCACCACACTCATAACAGTGCGGTGCTCCTCGTCGATGGAGGCGCCGTTAAGCGCCTCCAGCAAATTATCCGGTGCCTCCAATTGGACGGAGGTCACCGGTGTCGCAGTCTCGCCCTTCTTACGAAGGGGACGCCTACCGGACTCCGGAACCACTAAAGGTTCCAGTACGGAGTCCGGCCCAGGGCCGGACTTATAGCCCTTTGGGGTTTGATCCCCCTTGTGCCTGGAGTCCGGGAGATTGCCTTGCGGCGCCTCCTGGACCTCCTCCTCCTGGCTGGGCCCCTTTTGGGACCCCACCTCGGCGTCATCCACAGCGCGAGGACAGGAGGCAGCCAGAAGTGAAGTGCTATTCACGTCCGACAAAGCCAGGGAGCTGCTCGTTGAAACGTCGAGCCCGTCCTTGGACGGGCTGCAGGGTTATATTCGGCGTTAGGAGATTCTATATGACAAACGAAACGCCATGAGTTATTCTGGTATCCGGACACTTACATGTCGCCAGGGGCTTAGTCCTCGGTGGCCACTCCTCTTCGCCGTCGTCGGCATTGGTGGAGTAGTCCGGAGGAAGGGTCCTTCCCTTCTTGGACCCTCCGGCCTCCCCAGTTGGGGCGGCCTTCCTTTTCTTCTCTCCCCCCGCTGGGGGACAGGCCTCTTTTTCCTCATGCTCGTCTTTGCGGGAGGAGTCCGCCTCAGAGTCATCAGACGATGAGTTCGACAACACCTGGCGCCGGGAACTCCTTCGAGTTCCCTGGCCTTCTTCTTGGCCTTCTTCTCTGGCACCACGTGAGGTGCCAGAACCAGCAGCCCCGTCAATCGGGCGTCCGCTGGGTCTTCTGGCAAGGGAGCCGGACAGTCAACCTGCCCGGACGTCTTCTGCTAGGCCTGTCAAAGGTAAGGGAGTTTAGATCCCGCATAGAGTCAAACTATGAAAAACAAGTGTCCTGTAAAGGGTAAAATAGCTTACCTCGCTGGCTTGACGCTGCGAGCTGAATCCGCGATCTTCGGTAGCGGATGCGGGAGCCTCAGCGCCCTTGAACAGCACCTTCCAGGCATCTTCGTACGTAGTGTCGAAGAGCCTGCTCAACGTTTGGTGATGTTCTGGATCAAACTCCCACAAGTTGAAGGCCCGTTGTTGGCACGGGAGGATCCGGCAGATGAGCATCACCTGGACTACGTTGAAAAGCTTGAGCTTCTTGTTCACCAGGTTTTGGACGCAGGTTTGGAGTCCGGTCAGCTCTTCCGAATTAACCCATGCCAGGCCCGTCTCTTTCCAAGAGGTGAGCTGTGTAGGGAAGCCAGATCGGAATTCGG
The DNA here is from genome assembly GCF_002162155.2 of Triticum dicoccoides. Lineage (NCBI taxonomy): Eukaryota > Viridiplantae > Streptophyta > Magnoliopsida > Poales > Poaceae > Triticum > Triticum dicoccoides. The sequence continues at coordinate 190,564,242 of NC_041387.1, read as the reverse complement.
GGGCCGCTGCCCATTTAGGGTCAAGCGGCTCGGTGATGTAGAACCACCCCGATTGCCACCCCTTTATGGTCTCCACGAAGGAGCCCTCGAGCCATAAGACGTTGGGCATCCTGCCCACCATGGCACCTCCGCACTCTGCTTGGCGGCCGCTCACTACCTTCAGCTTGACATTGAAGGTCTTCAGCCATAAGCCGAAGTGGGGCTGGATGCAGAGGAAGGCCTCGCACACGACGATGAACACCGAGATGTTGAGGATGAAATTCGGGGCCAGATCGTGGAAATCCAGGCCGTAGTAGAACATGAGCCCCCGGACAAATGGGTGAAGTGGAAAACCTAGTCCGCGGAGGAAGTGGGTGAGGAACACCACCCTCTCATGGGGCCTGGGGGTGGGGATAAGCTGCCCCTTGTCGGGGAGCCGATGCGCGACGTCGCTGGACAAGTATCCGGCCTTCCGCAGCTTTTTGATGTGCCCCTCCGTGACGGAGGAGACCATCCACTTGCCTCCCCCTCTGGACATGGCTGGCGAAGGTTGAGGCGAGATGTGCGGACTTGGGCGCTGGAGCTCGAGTGCACGGAAATGGATGAGCAAAGGAGGAAGAAGGCGTGTGTGAAAAAGTGGATCCTTATCCCCTTATATGGACGGACGAAGCTATGCGTCCCCACCAGCCTGGTAAAACTCGCTTATCTCCCAAGCGCCGTAATCGATGGCGCAGTTGGGTTACCACGCCCGTATTGATGAGAATCCCGGAATCAGGGGACACGATCTCTGCTTCGACAAGACGTGCCAAGGAAACCGCCTCGCTAAACGCGCTAAGGTGGGATAGTAAAAACGATTCGAATAAAGGCTTGGCCGTGGTGTGATGTCACGCCACGGAATACGTCAGCAGGTTGAATTTGTGTAAATATTATTCTCTCTACGGTCGTATGTGGAACTTATTTTGCAGAGCCGGACACTATCCTTGTGTTCAAAATCTTCTATGAAGTATTCGGAGGAGGAACCCGCCTTGCAATGCCGAAGACAATATGCGCGCCGGACTCATCGTCATTGAAGCCTGGTTCAGGGGCTACTGAGGGAGTCCCGGATTAGGGGGTGTCCGAATAGCCGGACTATGACCATTGGCCGGACTCCTGGACTATGAAGATACAAGATTGAAGACTTCATCCCGTGTCCGGATGGGACTTTCCTTGGCGTGGAAGGCAAGCTTGGCGATACGGATATGTAGATCTCCTACCATTATAACCGACTCTGTGTAACCCTAACCCTCATTGGTGCCTATATAAACCGGAGGGTTTTAATCCGTAGGACGAACAACAATCATACCATAGGCTAGCTTCTAGGGTTTAGCCTCTCTGATCTCGTGGTAGATCTACTCTTGTACTACCCATATCGTCAATATTAATCAAGCAGGAGTAGGGTTTTACCTCCATCGAGAGGGCCCGAACCTGGGTAAAAACATCGTGTCCCTTTTCTCCTGTTACCATCCGCCTAGACGCACAGTTCGGGACCCCCTACCCGAGATCCGCCGGTTTTGACACCGACACTGAGCATGAACAAGTACAGGGGAAGAACAGTCTCCTGAGGAGAGGTGTTCTTGCGCTCGGTGAGCTTGTGTGGTTGAGGATGGTCTGAATCCCTCTCACTAAGGTGATGTCTAGTCCTATTTATAGAGGCCCGGGTCCTCTCCCCAAATGTTAGGCGGGAAGGGATCCCACAAAGGCCAATTTGAAGGGGGACAGCTAGTACAAGCTATCCTGACAAAAGGTGGTCTTCGCCTGCCAAAAGGCTCTGGTGGTGACGTCGTCATGGGCTCCGTGGTGACCTACATCCTGCCGTCCTACTGGTCTTGGTCTAGTTGCACCAATATGGAAACCTTTGCCTGATGCCTCGGGACTCCTCGCCCGCGCTTGCCCCTTTAGCACCAAAGAGGAAACGGGTACTCTGCGCCTGCTGGCACCCGCCTGGCCATGGTCGTCATGGCTCACATCACGGGAAATTCACGAGGTGCCCCTCGCCTTGATCTCTCCACTCCTCACGAGCTAGCCTAGCGAGACCGCCCCTGAGGAGGTCTTGTGTTATCCGCCTCGCGAGGCTTGGCCCCTTGCGAGGGTCTTGACTGGTTGCTGGTGAGGATGGGCCGTACCAGGCCGCTGGGGGAGCCATGCCATGGGCCGCAGGCAGGCAAGTCTGGGGACCCCCTGTCAGGGATATACCCCGCGGTATGACCCGACTGGAGTTGTAAACCGGCTGGGACTTGGTAAACCGGCGGATGGTAAACCGGCGGAGAGTCAAGACAGATGGCTCAGACAGATGCTAAACCGGCGGAGAATTAAGACGGATGGCTAAGACAGACGGTAAACCGGCGAGTGTTAAACCGGCAGACAGTGTTAAACCGGCAGACAATGTTAAACCGGCAGACAATATTAAACCGACAGACAATGTTAAACCGGCAGACGTTAAGAAGCCCAGAAAGGGAAGTCAAAATAGTTTAAGTTAATGTCCGAGTTGGACTCTACATGTAACCCGCCCCTTCAACTTATATAAGGACGGGCAGGGCTCCCCAAAGAGGGACAAGCAAGAAACAATCTCTAGGGCTAGACACAACTAGAGGAGAGCCGGTTTACGGCGAGTCCCTCGTGATGATAATGAGATCTAGCCTCAAACAACATGTAGGGTTTTTACCGGATGATGTTTTCCGGGGCCCGAAGCTGTCTAAACCATTGTCTTGTGTTGCGTCTCTCGATTCCGCTCAACCCCTCTCAAGCTACCACATAGATGCGTTGGCCTCACGACTAAGTCCTCACACTAAGGACATCTGACGTGTTTATTCCACGACAGTTGGCGCCCATCGTAGGGCTTTCGCACGATGGTGTTGAGTTCTTGGAGGGATATCTCTAAGGGATCAAGAAATTCGCGATTTTTCAGATGAAGAAGAATCATCAACGAAAGATTTATATTGTTTCAATATCAAACAGTCAAAGCGACAGATATAAGATTTGTCCAAAGTCAAAGAAGTTAGGGCTACGGTCCCATCGTAGCTACTGTCCGGCGGTTTATCTGATCACTTTTGATCCGCCGAGATTGACTGAAGTCTTTTTTCTGAAGTCAGCATACCACCAGTCCACCGAGCCTGTAAGGATTTTCCACAATCAGCGGCCGATTACTATGCCACAAGCATCGGTCCGATCTGCCATGTTTGTGTTGCTGCTGTATATATATAGTTTCAAGTCCCAAGGCTATTTTTTCTGACGGGCCACCGTCTCGTGACGAAAGATCAAAGCGAAGTACTAGTACCGCTTAAACTAAACACTTTGCCACGTGAGAGCCAACATCAACTATTCCTTTTTTGGGAAGAGGGCTAATGCTACTCGAGTACTACTACCTCATATATATTTTGTCCTTGATTGTTACATCCATCCGAGTCAAAAGAGGTCAAGGACTGCTGGAGGAAGACTGATGGTCAAATTGAATACGACCCGAAAAATAGACTAGCAGGTTCGCCGCCGAGTTGCCGCTATGGCCTTCCATCGTGGACGTGACCGGTCTCGAGCTGCCATCAACATGCCCCGGCTCTGAGTCGCCATCGCCCTCAAAGTTGCAGCCAAACCGCCGCCATTGAAGTGCATGCCCACGGACAAGTCACCACTGCGCCTACGTTTGCCAGCCTATTGAGCCGTGGACCGCCAAGTCGTCGCCTATGCCAGGGCAGCCCGCCCATACCGCGATCCGCCGCGGATTGCTCCTGCTGCTGTGAGCGGGCCCATGGCCTCGGGTCTCTTCCGCAAAGTCACCGTCAGGCCGCCCCACAGCCGTTGCTGAACCGCCCCGCTGTCTCGGTGCTTAATGTCTCGCACCACCGTGCGCCTCGTGTCTTCAGCAAAGGCCGCACCGGGCCGGCCTCATTTTTCAAACCTGCCTCCAACACCTATCACCGCGCAAGTCGCCGACCGCGAGTAGGACTAATCAAATCACCAAGCCAAATCCGCCGGTCGCCGAGCTGCCGCTTGTGAGACGCCTCTACCAGGATCCATCTCTGACATCGCACGATCCGGAGGCCGATTCAACCAAGAACTCAGGTCTCCGAACCGCCCATGCTGAAGCCGCCAGCCTCGGCCGACTTGTCCCCGATTGAGAGCTGCTCGTGCCCGGCCTGACTTCGCCTCCGCCTCACTGGCAAACTGTCGGTCGCCTCTGATGGACTCGATTGAGCCGCCACACCTCGAACCGCCGACCGTGCTTCACCTCGCCTTAGAGTCGGCATCACCTGTTGCTGATCTGTTGTAGCCTGCTGCTGTTCTGCCGCGGTGAGTCGCCGGCCGCCTCGAAGCTCAAACCGCCGCGGCCCTCTGTGCCGCGCCTCCACTCAGGCGACCCGGCTCCCGATCTCCGTGACACTCCTGCCACCTTTGCCCCGACCGGAGTCTGTTGGCCGCAAGAGCCGGCCCTACTGCTGTTCACCGGTTTGCATCTGCAAACCGCCGACGCCTTAACCCGCCAGCATCCAAGCCTGAATCCGCCGCTGGCTCCTTCAGCAAGAATGACCGCGGGTCCAGGTCGTGGGTGGTCTCGCCTCGCCTCCAAGTCAGACTCGTTCTGCCTCGCCAAGTTGCCTTCGCCGCACCAAACTGGCCGGCCACCGCTGCGGACTGCTTCCGCCGTTGTTTCACCGAGCGGCCACAGTTCTCCTCACCGCGCCTCGCCGGTCCACTACCGGTGACCGCAGCCGTGCCGTGAACCGCCGACACAGCAAATCGCCGCTCCACCTCCAACACAGATGAATCACTGCCCGCGCTTCGGGCTTCCCGTTCCTGAATGGCTTTGCCTCTTCAAAACCAGCCTCGTCAGGTCGCCGGATCACCCCCGTCTCTGCAGCGATAAACCGCCGTTGTTCTTTGCCGGGTTGTCCACGGGCCGCTTTGCCACGGCCACGTCTCCGCTCGGCCGCCGTGGGTGGTGTAAATCGCCGCAGACGCCGTCTCGCCGTTTCGCTTCCGTGTTGCTCCACCACTAAACCGGCCACCACCGTAGTAGTCAGACCGCTGGAGAGCCTCCCTGCTCCTGTGGACAGCTCCACATCACATCGCTGCTGATGATGGCCCTTGCCTTGACGTGCCAGGTGCTACCTCAGCCGCAAGACGAGCTGTCACTAGGTGTTAAACCGCCCCTACGGTGTCTGCGGGTGCGCGCTGATTCGCTCCTGCCGTCGGCGAGCCGCCGCCCATTTCAAACTACAGCAGGAGAGCTACCGCACTGCTGGGACTCGCCGCACCACGACAGTTGGCTTCTACGACCCGGCCTTGTTACTTTAAACCGATGCCCCCGGGCTGCCTCCTCCAAATCGCCATGGCCGTGCGCCGTTCCGAGCTACAAGCCACCTCCCGCGTTGAACCGGCCATGGCCGCGCGCCATTCCGTCCGGCACCCTTTTACTTCAGGCCGCCGTGCTTTGGGTCACCTGTTGCCCATAAAATGCCCGCTGCTGCAGCCCACTTTCAACTCGTCGACTGTCGTCAAGACACACGGCCGGTCCGTTTCTGCCGCAAGGCTGCTGTCGTACTCAACTTCGTGGCCTCGTCAAACCGGCCGTGCCCGAGCGCCCGTGTGCATGCAAAGAGCAATCCAGGGGACCGGAGGAAGTACTAGTATTCCAAGTGCTAGCCTGTGTTTTAACCACAGCAATTGGTTTTCAAGCATCCATACGAGATATCAAAGTACTTCCTCCGTTCGAAATTACTTGTCTCGGAAATGGATGTATGTAGAACTAAAATACATATAGATACATCCATTTCTGCGACAAGTAATTCCGAACGGAGGGAGTACTATTTTATAAAGCGGACAAAGACAATGGATGAATACTAGTACTAGTATATACGTACTCACTTTCCAAGATCCAACTGCCTGTCATCAAATGTGGAGCCCGAGCACTATTTCGTCTGGAGAAAACCAAGGAGTCGTCAATTTTTCATCTGCTATCAAATAAACCAGCTGAAGCCTAAGAAGAGACAATTGATTGCAACAAGTGTTGCGATGATCAATCAGTTGACGGTCTAAATGACGTCACTCCATGGACATAGGTCTCATGCGTTCTTGATGGAGTTTGGGCCAGCGTTCACCCTGCAGGCACACGACTGAAGCCTGCTGAAAAAAAAGAAAGAAAGAAAGAAAGAAAAAGAGGGTCAAACATGACCCGGAGGGACCGTCTGAGCCGACCGGTGCAGTGTTTTAAGCCGCCGCCTCTGTTGCGGTGAGCGGATCATTCGTCATCCAAAGTTGTTTGCCATCCGCAAACATCAGGTGATATCCATCTAAAATTTATTTTATTAAACACATATTATTATTATCAAAGGATAAATTACTTTGATTTGTATATTTTTATATGCAGGACCATTATTCATTACAAATGTGGTTTACACCACGGATATGGAGCGCGGATTGATAATATCCCTCCTGGGGATAATCCGGAACATATCACCTAATGAAGGAACACACACAAGCTTCTGCCCTGGTGGTCTGGTCCACATCAGCTTGTTGGGATCACGTCTGCTCGCAATTCAAAGGACGTGCGCAAGTCACCGCCCTTGTGGCTTGATCTACATCAACTAGGCTGGACCGCGCCTGCAATTGACTCGCCCATCCGCACCGGCTTACAGTGCCACGACCGACTCATCTGTTTATGCCGTCTCTAAAGCCGCGGCCGTCTTTGTCGTCCGTCTCTCGTGGCCTGGTCTACATCAACACACTGGGCCGCACCTCTCTGCATGAGCTGTTTATTGAGTATGAGCAAGTCACTGCTTGGGTAGCCCGGTTTTTCTTCCAAATACCTTGGAGGCAAATTATCATTCAGCCACCGTCTGCACTGGATGGATCAATGGACATGCGCACAAATCGTTGCCACTATAGTTTGGTCAACTTCAAACAGCCAGTTGGAAGGAACCATTGGTCGAGTTGTTGACACGGCTCATATGGGATCATTTATAAACCCGCCGCAGTCACCTCAATCTTCTGTGGATTTACATCGTGTTATTAACACTGATGATATATATACCTTCTGCTACGGTCAAGTACGGAGAATCTCGAGACAACTCCTTGAGTCGTCTTATGATTCAGGGGCTACAATGATATGATTCAGTAAGTCTTGCCCGTTTCAGCAAATTCAAGTACCCCAGGATGTTGAAGGGAAAGATAACATGGTCCCAGAGGCTACTGTTATATTGATGAAAATTTAAAAGGCCGTCAGAAATATTCCGTCTCACAATGATGATTCTGGTTTATAATCCGGTTTAAGAGGAAACTATCTCTTGCAAAGCTCTAATGCTCTCAATATTCGGTTCAAAATCCCGGTTCAAGAAGAATTTATCTCTTGCAAAAAAGTTAAAGGTTGCCAAAGAGGACCTGCTGCCCTGACGCGCGGTTCAAACATGGGTATCCCGCCTTATTGGCTTATCATATTATTGGTTACATGGGGGCTTCAGCTGACAAAGTGGAGTTCTGTCCATTAATCCGGCTATCACGCCACAACATAGCTTGGGAGCTTCACACCCAAGGGGCCAAAGAGAGTCTGGATGCTATGCACAGCTCAAACATAGGCACCCAATGAGCACAACTCATCACATTACTTGGGGGCTCCTTGTGTCAAATACCAAGGAGTTTGAAAGGACCCTTGTAGCTGGGTATCGACCCACGGCTTAGAAGCCTGATATATTTACCTAAAACCCCGGGTTAACCTGCCTTCATCAAGTAAGACACCCCTATCCAGGTAATCCTGGCATGACCCTCCGAACATTTGACAGTTACTCTCATTGAGACCCTGCACTTGTCAAAGTTAAAACGGTGATTGGTTAGTTGGAGGTCCATCTTAAAAGGCTTTGTTAAATGGTTCAACTTAGCTGTCACACCCTAGCTAGTCATGCATTAGAGTGTTGCATCATGTTTACTCTTTCATCAGAAACTTGAAATGGGGATCTGTGAAACCCTCAGAATCATTTTGATAATGATCCAAATAAAAATTTCTCCAAAAGGGTCCAAGAAAATGCTCATGTTGATCTCTGAAAATATTGGACAGAGATAAAAATCAAACCAATATTTTTAGTGGCTCATGGACATTTATTTTGGGCATTTGGAATTAATGCATAAATATTTGCTTTGGAAATATATTTCTATATATATAAATATATGTCCAAATATTATGCCAATTATAAAGGAGCTCTGGAATAATATATCTAGCCCCTGCAAAAATTGGCATAAGTTAAATAAATGATTTAATATATTATTTAAATCAAAACAAATGTCAGAATTTAGAAAACAGAAAAAAAATAAAAGGGAGAAGCTTACCTGGGCTCCTCCCTGTGCAGCCCATCCAGCTGGCTGGCCCAGCCAGCAGGCGGCCCAGCCCGCCTCCCTCCTCTGTCGTCTTCGTCCCGACAGAGGGAGGGGAGTGTGGCCGGCGCGCGCGCGCGCCACCGCGCCACGCCACCTCTCTCCCTGCTTGCCTGCCCTCCCCTCCTCGCTCGATGCCCCGGACGATGCCACGCCTCCCCCCCTGCTCTCTCTCACTCTCCCCCGGCTCTCCCCTCCTCTCCCTCGCTCTCTCTCTCACACGGCCGAACACCACCGTCGCCGCCGTTCGCCATAGCAGCCATCTCCGGCCACCCCTCGCTCCCCCGACTAGCTCAGGAGCTCCGCCTCGACCTCCTCTTCCTCCCCACCGCTCCACGGGTCTCCGGAAGCCCTGCATCGCCGCCACGTCGCCGTTCCCCTCTTCGGGCTCCGACCATCATCGCCGACGAATTCGCCGTCTCCAGCGCGTCTCCGAGCCCGCTTCGACGCCCACTGCAACCGCGGTGAGCCCCCGAGTCGTTTCCCCCTTCTTCCCGGGTCTCTTTCGACCTCTAGGCCTTAGCCCCACCTTGGCCGAGAGCTCCACGCCGCCGGCGATGTCGCCGTCGTGGCCACGGTCACCGTAGCGCCCAACCGAGCACACTATCATGCTCCACGCCTCACTAGGAGCACGCAGCACGCACCAACGCCTCTCCAAACACCCTGCAACGCCGACTCCGACCGCACCCGAACTCCGGCCGCCGCTCACGAGCTTGCCATCGACGGCACCGGCCACCCCAGGCTCGGCCACCACCACCGTTCGACGCGCGGGAGCAAGAGCTCTCCAACGAGCCCAAGAACGGCCTCGCCCGTGCCCTGTAGCGCGATCCCGCATCGCGCCGCCGTCTCGGGCCTCGCCGGCGTCACGTCGCCGGTGGGTTTGACCCACCTTGACCACGGCAGGACCCCCCCTGAGTCCCTGACAGGTGGGCCCAGCCCTGTAGCTAATTAGGATTAGCGCTAACCACTGTTAGTTAACCCCCTGACACTGACCAGTGGGCCCCAGCGCCACTAATTAGTAATTAGGATTAATTTAACCCTGTTTAACCCCCCTGTCACTGACGTGTGGGCCCCACACGTCAGGTTTGACCTCAGCCAGCCGCAGTTGACCACTGACGTCATGATGACGTCATGCTGGCGCAATAACTATAATTTCTGGATTTAATTTAAATCAGGAAATTCCAGAATATAATTTAAACTTCAAAAATTCATAACTTTTATTCTGTAACTCCAAATTGGACAAATTATATATGAAAAATGATCAGAAAAATCCAATCTATCCATCTGTACTATTTTCATGCATGATCAAACAAGTTAAATTGATGTTTTAAGCAGAACAAGGAAAAGCACTTTAAAAGGTCATATTTGAATTTGAAATTTGAATCCTTGATTCAAATTTGCTCAAACCCTTCTGGTTTTAGTTGCATTAGCCCAACACACTCATATTGCCATGTTTCATGCATGCATCATATTGTTGCACATTGTTTGGTGATGGTTGTGTATCGGTGTACTTTGCGACAGGTTCTGCCTCCGAGGAGTACCGTGATTACCCTAACGAAGAACCGTATCAGTGCATCGAACCATCAGGCAAGCAACCAACCATTTGATCATATCGATACAATCCCATGTTCTCGCTCCTGCTCTCTTTTACTGCATTAAGACAATGCGATTCAAACTGCTGTGTGCTACGGTAGTTGAACCCATTTCCTCTGCATGACCTGTCATTGCCACAGTAACTAGATGAAACCCACTAGCATGTGTAGGAGTTGATTGAGCCATATGTATGTGTTGTTCCTACCTTGCTATGCCTGCTATGCTTAGAGTCGTGTCAGGTCTGGTTCATCTGGGTGATGGGCTAGAGTGAAATGATTATGTCGGTAATGAGAGTGGTATGGTGAACACGACTTGGTAAAGGTATCGATGAGAGGCCATGTAGGAGTACATGGTGGGTTGTTTCATTGAAGCCGACCTTAAGCACTGAGATCTGTATGCGTGATTTAAGATACAGCTACTACCATGCATTGGGCCCTGAAATATGACCCCGCTCGACTTCTTATTCACCCTAGCTCTCTGTCCAGGAGTTGCAAGTAGTTTCTGGTGTTTGTAGCCTACTGGAGGCCGTGGACAGCGCTGACCGTAGGGGTGGGCTGTGATGCGGTAGGTACGTGGCCGGGTGTACCGAATACCCGTTAGGTATCTCGGGAACCCTGTTCACATCGTTCGGGGCCGTATGGGAAACCCCGGCCGGACTCCCTGCGGATGGAACCTGAATAGGCGATAAACCTGGACTAGAGGCTTAAGTGTTTAGGTAGGTCGTGGTCTACACCCACGTCGGCTTTCGCTTGAAGTCTGCCGAGCACATGTCATGTGCAGACGCTAAGTGGTGGAAACATGTATGAAGAAGTACACCCCTGCAGGGTTATCATAATCTATTCGAATAGCCGCGTCCGCGGTAAAGGACTACTTGGTTGCCTATACAGTTCATAGACAAGTAAATGGAAACTGTTAAAAGCCTCAAGATAAGTGTGAGTGCCGAGGATGGCTCTTCCGTAGGAAGACGGAGGTGGATCCTCGGTAGTGTATTGAAGTGGTGAGTAGTGGACTCGTGTGCGCAAAACCATTTCAAGTTGGAGTATCGTAGGATAGCCTAGCCAAGAGTCAAAGCTGGCTTGCTGCAATAACTCCACCAACCCTTCTTGATACTAAGCATGTATGTAGGATCTGATGTAAGTCTTGCTGAGTACCTTTGTACTCATGTTGCTATAATTTACATTTTTTACAGAAGACGCCGCAACCCCTTCTGATGGGTTCTATGTAGACGTTGACATCAACGAGTAGGCTAAAGACCCAGGTGGTGACCCTGAGCTTGTGAAGGACCACGTAGTATAGCTAGGCTTTCCAAGCCTCTTTTATTTTACTAGTTGTCTGTACTCAGACAAGTTACTTCCGCTGCTGGTTTGTATGACTGTATGACTTGTATGTTGGGTCGTGAGACCCGTATCTTTGTGTATGTTATGTATGGCTCCCTGAGCCTTAAATAAAGTACTTGTGTCGTAGAGTCATGTTGTGATACTTCGTTGTATTTGCACATATCGAGCATATTGTGTGTATGATTGAAATGCTTGGTATGTGTGGGATCTGACTATCTAGTTGTTTATCTTTAGTAGCCTCTCTTACCGGGAAATGTCTCCTAGTGTTACCGCTGAGCCATGGTAGCTTGCTACTGCTCTGGAACACTTAGGCTGGCCGGCATGTGTCCTTCTTCGTTCCTGTGTCTGTCCCTTCGGGGAAATGTCACGCTTTGAGTACCGGAGTCCTGTTAGCCCGCTACAGCCCGGTTTACCGGAGTCCTGCTAGCCCAGTGCTACAGCCCGGACCCACTTGCTGATGACCGACACGTTCGAAGCTGGGTCATGGATGTCTGTCCCTGTAAGTCTGTGCCACTTTGGGTTTACGACTAGTCATGTCAGCCCGGGCTCTTTATCATATGGATGCTAGCGACACTATCATATACGTGAGCCAAAAGGCGCAAACGGTCCCGGGCAAAGGTAAGGCGACACCCGTGAGGATACCGTGCGTGAGGCCGCAAAGTGATATGAGGTGTTACCGGCTAGATCGATGTGACATCGAGTCGGGGTCCTGACAGCGTTGGCATCAGAGCCGGACTGCCTGTAGGTTCTCCAAGCCAAACTGGTCGATGTTGAGTCTAGAAATTCTTTAGTTATATGTAGGGGAATTGTTTGTGGGATGGAACGTAAGGCTCTTTTTACTCCTTTATCTTATGACATTCTGATCTGAGTCAGTCCATTCTTCTACCGGGGGATAAGGAATTAGGATCTATTCTCTCTATCAGGATCACGTGTTACTAATCAGTAGTATCTTATAAGTTTGATGGATACAAGCCTAGTTCAGTTCTACTACCACATTATGTTGTTAGAATGGATTCAGAACTTTGATATGATGATGTTGAGTGTGTATGAAATCCTTTGTCAAATGTCTCAAAATCCTTCTTGAGCATTTACAGCTGTTATGCTGCCGAAATTTCGCTAGAAATTCTAATGCCTTTGCATTATGATTGTGCTTTCAGATGGCCACTCGCGGCCTCAATCAAGTGGTTCGCCTGACTCGATGCCTAGATGTACTCGGCCATACTGCCAAGTTGGTCAGGGTAATGACTGAGGCTGGATACCGCTGGTATCCTGAGTACACGGTCGAAGAGCAATTCCGAGATTTTAATCAAAGTCAGTATCTCTGCACTGTCAGGATATTTCCATCTTATCCTGGATCCACCGAGCCTCTTCACTGCTCTTATGGACTCGGGGTTACCATTGAGATGGCTGTGCAGGACGCCGCCTACTCTATGATGACCATTATGCGAGTCAGATCTGGTATATTTCGGGACTCTGATTTCCGGTATATGCCAGGATCACTTCCGGGAGCACAAGGGTATCTCCAGGCTATCTATGCTGACCCCACTCAGGAGGATTCACGGACTCGCACCACTGCTGAGATGCTCGAGGATAAGGACCGTGAAAATCGGGCCTTAAGGTTAGAGCTCTTCAATACCCGTGCTGACCACTGGGCCACTTTGACTCGGTTCGCACCGGCGGTGCAAGCTGGATGTTCAGATATGCGCGATCTCTATCCTGTGAGATCTGCTCTGCCAGACGTGATGGTTTGGCGTGATGTAGGAGGCATCACCCCACCTCGCGGTCCCCGCAGGCCACCGTATGTTGGTCCAAGGCCTCATCCTAGCCCCTATGGTCCACAAGCTCCGCGAGATCGTCTGTTTCCGGATGATCATGTTGAGCTTCCAGGCTATGGAGGTGACTTCTACGAGGACTACTACGGATCGGTCTGAGTTAGTGATAGTATCACTAGTTCGCACTAGCTGTGTCGTCTATCGTCCCGCGTGACTCGTGGGATATGACCTAGTTTGTACTGCTTCCGGAGGTGTAGAAAAATAATGTATAGGAGCTTGGAATGCCTCCGATGAGATGTAATCCTCTTTTCACCATAATAGTACTTTGTTTGGTCTTGTACTAAACCCGGTATGGTGTGTATGACGATGGAATAAAGAAGCAGTTTCTGTATCTACCATGTCATACGGATGATCATCTTGCATTTCGAGTTATTCCTTACATTTTATCCTATGTCGGAATCTTATCATCCTGACTAAATCGTTGTCTTGTTTACCTAGGATGGTCAACACGCGCGCTAACCCTGCTTCTCAAGAGCAGGCCGAAGGCAGTGAAGCCAGGAATGAAAATCTGCCTCATCCTCCTTCCCTAGCCGAGGTTATGATGGAAGCTGAGAGAAACAAGCGGGAGACCAACCGTTTGTTGGAGCGTATTGAACAGAACACAGCACACCACACCATCAGAGGACTAACGTGGTGTCACTCAGTGATTTTATCAAATTGCATCCACCCACGTTCCACCACTCCGTCGAGCCTCTCGACGCTGATGACTGGCTTCGCAGTATCGCTCACAAACTGCGTTCCGCGCTGGTAGCGGAGGCTGACAAGGTCACCTTTGCTGCATATCATCTTGAAGGCCCCGCCAGTCTATGGTGGGAGAATTATGGAGCTATGCGCCCAGCGGGCCATGTCACTACTTGGGCTGAATTCAGCGAGGCTTTCCGTGAACTTCACATTCCGGAGGGTCTCATGGACCGTAAACGTGAAGAATTTTGCAGTTTCACCCAAGGCCGACTTTCTGTGGATGCTTACAGCAGGGAGTTTGGTAATCTCGCACGATATGCAACCGAGGAAGTGTCTACCGATGCCAAGAAGCAAGCAAGGTTCCGTAAGGGCCTTAGTCCTGAGCTTCGCCGCGACCTCCGTCTGCATGAGTGCACAACTTTTCAGAAACTTGTCAACAAAGCCATCAGTGCCGAAACTGGTCAGACTGACTATGACGCAACACGCAAGCATGGCCGTGACATGGGTTCCTCATCCGGTGCTGGTCCTCAGAAGTGCCGCGTGTGGGTACCCAACACCGCCCTGCCACCCAGGTTTACACCGAGGCCATCCTTCCAGGCGCCTCGCCCCGTTCAACAGTCTGCTCCAGCCAAGCCCTATGGGGGTCCAACTAACAATGCTCCTCCACGTACCAGTTCCGTGACTTGTTTCAAGTGTGGGGAATCTGGTCACTATATGCGTGAGTGTCCCCGGACCAACCCCAATCAATCTGCTAAAGCTGTTGGCCGTGGCAAGCCGACAGGAAAAATATTCCACGCCAAGCCGGTCACCGCTTCACGTGGCCATGTCAACTGTATCTCTGCCGAAGAAGCTCAAGAGGATCCCAACGTCGTTCTCGGTACGCTTCTTGTTAACTGCCACCCGGCATCTGTTCTTTTCGATACAGGAGCCTCTCATTCTTTTATATCCGAAAGTTATGCTCGTTTGCATAACGTTGCATTCTGTGACATGCCATCCACTATGGAAATTTCTACCCCTGGTTCTAGATGGCAGACCTCTAGGGTAAGTTATGGAAATGAAATCCAAGTCGACAGACTTGTTTTCCTCGCGTCTTTGATAGCCCTTAAATCTTCAGATATTAATATCATTCTGGGTATGGACTGGATGTCGGTTCATCATGCCCAAATCGATTGCTTCTCTAGGACTGTTCAACTCACCCATCCTTCGGGAAAGATAGTCAATGTCTTGACCCGAATAGCCAAGCGACAATTATATTCTCTTAACGCCAGCCCTTTGCCAGACCTTGAGGACGTTCCGGTAGTCCGTGACTTCCCGGATGTCTTTCCAGAGGAATTGCCAGGTGTTCCACCTGACAGGGATGTTGAGTTTGTAATAGACCTCATTCCAGGAACCGTTCCGATTGCTAGAAGACCTTATAAGATGGCACCCCTAGAACTAGCCGAGCTTAAGAAACAACTCGATGAGTCCTTGAAAAAGGGTTTCATCTGACCTAGCTCATCTCCGTGGGCTTGCCCCGTCCTATTCGTCAAGAAGAAGGATGGTACGGACCGGATGGTTGTAGATTACCGACCTGTCAATTTGGTCACAATCAAGAACAAATATCCGCTTCCCAGGATCAACGACCTGTACGATCAGCTCGCTGGATCCTCAGTCTTCTCCAAGATGGATTTGAGGTTGGGCTACCATCAAATCAAAATCAGAAACGG
Organism: Triticum dicoccoides; assembly: GCF_002162155.2. Taxonomy (NCBI): domain Eukaryota; kingdom Viridiplantae; phylum Streptophyta; class Magnoliopsida; order Poales; family Poaceae; genus Triticum; species Triticum dicoccoides. The sequence goes on along the minus strand of NC_041387.1, from coordinate 190,548,720 downwards.
GGACATTCCTAAAACGGCCTTTGTTACTCGTTATGGCCAATACGAGTACACCGTCATGTCCTTCGGTTTAACCAACGCTCCAGCCACCTTTTATCGGTTAATGAACTCAATCTTCATGGAGTATTTGGATAAATTCGTCGTGGTTTACCTCGATGATATACTCATCTACTCCAAGAACGAGGAAGAACATGCCGAACATCTAAGGCTAGTGTTGCAGAAACTTCGAGAGCATCGCCTTTATGCCAAATTTTCTAAATGTGAATTCTGGTTGTCAGAAGTGACCTATCTGGGTCATGTAATATCTGGTAAAGGTATTGCTGTTAACCCTGAGCGAGTTCAAGCCGTCCTTAATTGGACTCCACCTGAATCGGTCAAGCAAGTTCGGAGCTTTCTGGGCTTAGCGAGCTATTGTCGTCGCTTTGTCGAGAACTTCTCCAAGGTTGCTAAACCTCTAACCGAACTCCTCAAGAAAGATAAGAAGTTCGAGTGGACTCCACAATGTGAGCACAACTTTCAGGAACTGAAAAGACGCCTGACTTCTGCTCCCGTACTGGTACCGCCAGACTTCTCTAAGGACTTTGTTATCTACTGCGACGCCTCGCGACAAGGACTAGGTTGCATCCTCATGCAAGATCGACACGTAATTGCCTACGCTTCACGGCAATTGCACCCACATGAGGAGAATTATCCTACTCATGATCTAGAGCTTGCAGCCGTAGTCTATGCACTTAAGACCTGGCGACATTACCTCCTCGGTAATCGTTGCGAAATATTCACTGATCACCAAAGTCTGAAGTACATCTTCACCCAACCGGATTTGAATCTCAGGCAAAGACGTTGGGTCGAGTTGATCACAGATTTCGACTTAGGAATAACCTACACCCCAGGGAAAGCCAACGGCATGGCTGATGCGCTAAGTCGTAAATCTTATTGTAACAATCTGATGTTACAACAAAGTCAACCGCTTCTCCATGAGGAATTTCGGAAGCTTAACCTTCACATTGTTCCTCAAGGATTTCTTTCCACCTTGGTGGCGAAACCTACTCTTACGGATCAAATCATTGCTGCCCAAAAGCGAGATAAGGGAATAGCTAAGATCAAGGAGAACATTGCTAGCGGAGGTGCTAGTTGTTTCTCCACAAATGATCATGGTGTTGTGTACTTTGAGAACCGTCTAGTGGTTCCCAAGAACCAGCATCTACGGCAGTTGATCCTTAAGGAGGCTCATGAATCTCCTCTCACTATTCATCCCGGTAGTACTAAGATGTATCAGGACCTACGCCAGAGGTTCTGGTGGACTAGGATGAAGAGAGAAATTGCTCAGTATATTGCTAATTGCGACGTTTGTCGTCGTGTAAAAGCAGAGCACCAACGGCCTGCTGGCACCCTTCAACCCTTAGCTATTCCTGAATGGAAATGGGATAAAATTGGTATGGATTTCATTACCGGTTTTCCCAGGACTAAGAGAGGGAATAATGCTATCTTCGTCGTGGTTGATCGTCTTTCCAAAGTAGCCCATTTCTTACCTGTTCGTGAGAGTATAACCGCTAGTCAGCTGGCAGACTTATACATCTCCCGAATAGTGTCTCTCCATGGTGTTCCTTTGGAAATTAACTCGGATCGAGGAAGTCTTTTCACCTCTCGATTTTGGGAAAGTTTCCAAAATGCTATGGGAACCCGTCTCTCCTTTAGCACCGCCTTCCACCCTCAGTCGAGCGGTCAAGTGGAACGCGTCAACCAGATTCTAGAAGACATGCTTCGAGCCTCTGTTATCTCATTCGGAATGGATTGGGAGAAGTGCCTTCCATTTGCCGAATTCGCTTATAACAACAGCTATCAATCTAGCTTGGGCAAAGCCCCTTTTGAAGTTCTCTATGGACGACGGTGTCGAACACCCCTTAACTGGTCAGAGACCGGGGAAAGACAATTCTTTGGCCCGGATATGATTCAGGAAGCAGAAGAACAAGTTCGCATCGTTCGTGAAAAGTTGAAAACAGCCCAATCTCGTCAAAAGAGTCAATATGACCGAAAACATAAGGCTATGACTTTCGAGGTTGACGAGAAGGCTTATCTTCGGGTCACCCCTCTGAAGGGAACCCATCGTTTCGGTATCAAAGGCAAATTGGCTCCTCGTTACATTGGACCTTTTCGCATTCTCGCCAAACGAGGAGAAGTTGCCTACCAGTTGGAACTACCTCCGCATCTCTCCAGAGTCCACGATGTCTTCCATGTTTCTCAACTCAGGCTTTGCTTCTCGGATCCTATCCGTGAAGTGGACCATGAAACGCTTGATCTCCAGGATAATCTTACATATCGAGAGTACCCCATTCGTATCCTCGATCAGGCCGAGCGTACCACTCGACGCCAGAACATCAAGTTCCTCAAAGTACAATGGTCGCACCATTCTGAGGATGAAGCAACTTGGGAAAGGGAGGATCGTCTTCGACTCGAGTACCCCGCCTTCTTTCCGGAGGAACCCAAATCTCGGGACGAGATTCTTTTGAGTGGGGGTGAGTTGTCACACCCTAGCTAGTCATGCATTAGAGTGTTGCATCATGTTTACTCTTTCATCAGAAACTTGAAATGGGGATCTGTGAAACCCTCAGAATCATTTTGAAAATGATCCAAATAAAAATTTCTCCAAAAGGGTCCAAGAAAATGCTCATGTTGATCTCTGAAAATATTGGACAGAGATAAAAATCAAACCAATATTTTTAGTGGCTCATGGACAATTATTTTGGGCATTTGGAATTAATGCATAAATATTTGCTTTGGAAATATATTTCTATATATATAAATATATGTCCAAATATTATGCCAATTATAAAGGAGCTCTGGAATAATATATCTAGCCCCTGCAAAAATTGGCATAAGTTAAATAAATGATTTAATATATTATTTAAATCAAAACAAATGTCAGAAATTAGAAAACAGAAAAAAAATAAAAGGGAGAAGCTTACCTGGGCTCCTCCCTGTGCAGCCCATCCAGCTGGCCGGCCCAGCCAGCAGGCGGCCCAGCCCGCCTCCCTCCTCTGTCGTCTTCGTCCCGACAGAGGGAGGGGAGTGTGGCCGGCGCGCGCGCCCGCCACCGCGCCACGCCACCTCTCTCCCTGCCTGCCTGCCCTCCCCTCCTCGCCTCGATGCCCTGGACGACGCCACGCCTCCCCCCTGCTCTCTCTCACTCTCCCTCGGCTCTCCCCTCCTCTCCCTCGCTCTCTCTCTCACACGGCCGAACACCACCGTCGCCGCCGTTCGCCTTAGCAGCCGTCTCCGGCCACCCCTCGCTCCCCCGACTAGCTCAGAAGCTCCGCCACAACCCCCTCTTCCTCCCCACCGCTCCACGGGCCTCCGGAAGCCCTGCATCGCCGCCACGTCGCCGTTCCCCTCTTCGGGCTCCGACCATCATCGCCGTCGAATTCGCCGTCTCCAGCGCGTCTCCGAGCCCGCTTCGACGCCCACTGCAACCGCGGTGAGCCCCTGAGTCGTTTCCCCCTTCTCCCCTGGTCTCTTTCGACCTCTAGGCCTTAGCCCCACCTTGGTCGAGAGCTCCACGCCGCCGGCAATGTCGCCGTCGTGGCCACGATCACCGTAGCGCCCAACCGAGCACCCTATCGTGCTCCACGCCTCACTAGGAGCACGCAGCACGCACCAACGCCTCCCCAAACCCCCTGCAACGCCGACTCCGACCGCACCCGAACTCCGGCGGCCGCAGCCGAGCTCGCCGCCGTCGACTCCGGCCACCTCAGGCCCGGCCACCACCACCGTTCGACGCGCGGGAGCAAGAGCTCTCCAACGAGCCCAAGAACGGCCTCGCCCGTGCCCTGTAGCGCGATCCCGCATCGCGCCGCCGTCTCGGGCCTCGCCGGCGTCACGTCGCCGGTGGGTTTGACCCACTTTGACCACGGCAGGAACCCCCCCCTGAGTCCCTGACAGGTGGGCCCAGCCCTGTAGCTAATTAGGATTAGCGCTAACCACTGTTAGTTAACCCCCTGACACTGACCAGTGGGCCCCAGCGCCACTAATTAGTAATTAGGATTAAACTAACTCTGTTTAACCCCCCTGTCACTGACGTGTGGGCCCCACACGTCAGGTTTGACTCCAGCCAGCCGCAGTTGACCACTGACGTCATGCTGACATCATGCTGGCGCAATAATTATATTTCTGGATTTAATTTAAATCAGGAAATTCCAGAATATTATTTAAACTTCAAAAATTCATAACTTTTATTCTGTAACTCCAAATTGGACAAATTATATATGAAAAATGATCAGAAAAATCCAATCTATCCATCTGTACTATTTTCATGCATGATCAAACAAGTTAAATTGATGTTTTAAGCAGAACAAGGAAAAGCACTTTAAAAGGCCATATTTGAATTTGAAATTTGAATCCTTGATTCAAATTTGCTCAAACCCTTCTGGTTTTAGTTGCATTAGCCCAACACACTCATATTGCCATGTTTCATGCATGCATCATATTGTTGCACATTGTTTGAAGATGGTTGTGTATCGGTGTCCTTTGCGACAGGTTCTGCCTCCGAGGAGTACCGTGATTACCCTAACGAAGAACCGTATCAGTGCATCGAACCATCAGGCAAGCAACCAACCATTTGATCATATCGATACAATCCCATGTTCTCGCTCCTGCTCTCTTTTACTGCATTAAGACAACGCGTTTCAAACTGCTGTGTGCTACGGTAGTTGAACCCATTTCCTCTGCATGACCTGTCATTGCCACAGTAACTAGATGAAACCCACTAGCATGTGTAGGAGTTGATTGAGCCATACGTATGTGTTGTTCCTACCTTGCTATGCCTGCTATGCTTAGAGTCGTGTCAGGTCTGGTTCATCTGGGTGATGGGCTAGAGTGAAATGATTATGTCGGTAATGAGAGTGGTGTGGTGAACACGATTTGGTAAAGGTATCGATGAGAGGCCATGTAGGAGTACATGGTGGGTTGTTTCATTGAAGCCGACCTTAAGCACTGAGATCTGTATGCGTGATTTAAGATACAGCTACTACCATGCATTGGGCCCTGAAATATGACCCCGCTCGACTTCTTATTCACCCTAGCTCTCTGTCCAGGAGTTGCAAGTAGTTTCTGGTGTTTGTAGCCTACTGGAGGCCATGGACAGCGCTGACCGTAGGGGTGGGCTGTGATGCGGTAGGTATGTGGCCGGGTGTACCGAATACCCGTTAGGTATCTCGGGAACCCTGTTCACATCGTTCGGGGCCATATGGGAAACCCCGGCCGGACTCCCTGCGGATGGAACCTGAGTAGGCGATAAACCTGGACTAGAGGCTTAAGTGTTTAGGTAGGTCGTGGTCTACACCCACGTCGGCTTTCGCTTGAAGTCTGCCGAGCACATGTCGTGTGCAGACGCTAAGTGGTGGAAACATGTATGAAGAAGTACACCCCTGCAGGGTTATCATAATCTATTCGAATAGCCGCGTCCGCGGTAAAGGACTACTTGGTTGCCTATACAGTTCATAGACAAGTAAATGGAAACTGTTAAAAGCCTCAAGATAAGTGTGAGTGCCGAGGATGGCTCTTCCGTAGGAAGACGGAGGTGGATCCTCGGTAGTGTATTGAAGTGGTGAGTAGTGGACTCGTGTGCGCAAAACCATTTCAAGTTGGAGTATCATAGGATAGCCTAGCCAAGAGTCAAAGCTGGCTTGCTGCAATAACCCCACCAACCCTTCTTGATACTAAGCATGTATGTAGGATCTGATGTAAGTCTTGCTGAGTACCTTTGTACTCATGTTGCTATAATTTACATTTTTACAGAAGACGCTGCAACCCCTTCTGATGGGTTCTATGTAGACGTTGACATCAACGAGTAGGCTAAAGACCCAGGTGGTGACCCTGAGCTTGTGAAGGACCTTGTAGTATAGCTAGGCTTCCCAAGCCTCTTTTATTTTACTAGTTGTCTGTACTCAGACAAGTCACTTCCGCTGCTGGTTTGTATGACTGTATGACTTGTATGTTGGGTCGTGAGACCCGTACCTTTGTGTATGTTATGTATGGCTCCCTGAGCCTTAAATAAAGTACTTGTGTCGTAGAGTCATGTTGTGATGCTTCGTTGTATTTGCACATATCGAGCATATTGTGTGTATGATTGAAATGCTTGGTATGTGTGGGATCTGACTATCTAGTTGTTTATCTTTAGTAGCCTCTCTTACCGGGAAATGTCTTCTAGTGTTACCGCTGAGCCATGGTAGCTTGCTACTGCTCTGGAACACTTAGGCTGGCCGGCATGTGTCCTTCTTCGTTCCTGTGTCTGTCCCTTCTGGGAAATGTCACGCTTTGAGTACCGGAGTCCTGTTAGCCCGCTACAGCCCGGTTTACCGGAGTCCTGCTAGCCCAGTGCTACAGCCCGGACCCACTTGCTGATGACCGACACGTTCGAAGCTGGGTCATGGATGCCTGTCCCTGTAAGTCTGTGCCACTTTGGGTTTACGACTAGTCATGTCAGCCCGGGCTCTTTATCATATGGATGCTAGCGACACTATCATATACGTGAGCCAAAAGGCGCAAACGGTCCCGGGCAAAGGTAAGGCGACACCCGTGGGGATACCGTGCGTGAGGCCGCAAAGTGATATGAGGTGTTACCGGCTAGATCGATGTGACATCGAGTCGGGGTCCTGACATTAGCGGCCTGGCATCCCATGAAAAGCCTCGAATTTGGGCCTGGCAGCCCTCGAAAAGCCTCGACTACACGATTTTATTTGCCTTTGTCAAGATTTTTCTCTTTTGATAAATTTTATGTTGAACCGGTGTATATTGACCCTGCATGACTATCAGTCATCAAATTAACCTGGTGTTCATTAACCCGACTTGACTTTCAACTACAAGTTGTTAGTACATAATCACTTATAATCCGGTGTTTATTGACCCGACCTGGCTTTGGACTATAAGTCGCCAATATATATTTGGATTGCGCCATTGGAATTATGCGCTTATAAATCATTGGGTATATTATTCAAATAGCCAACATGGTTGGATTTTATTATGGTTATCAATAACCACTATTATGATCAAGGTTTCCAAAGTCGCTTTAGCGCAATGGCTATCATATTATCAATGGATATGATTTTTATTCTACAATTGAAGGAATAGTCCCAGGTTGCTGCAGGCTTACAACCCGACACTTGGGGGCTACATTATTCAGATTGAGATTACATCAAATATGCAAGTCTCATGTCACTGCAAGCATGCACCATGACACTTGGGGGCTAATGCAAAGTCATTTTTTGCTCACCTTATTGAAGACCCGACTCATCACATTGTAATGAGTCGGCCCTTGGGGGCTACCAATTGCCTCTGTCAACAATTTAAGGTACAAAGCTTTTTATTCATTATATTGAAGGGTCCACTACTCAGTTGGTAAAACACAAGGCTCTTAACCATGTGGACGTGGATTCAAGCCCCATGACGGGGTTACATCATATGATGTTATTTTCATTGAAGTATATATCAAGTCCCAGCTCAATATTATTTTATTGAGCCGGCCCTTGGGAGCTACAATGTTGTTGTTCAAGGTTTACATAATTATATTTACAAAGTCCCTGCTCATTATTACATAATGACCCGGCCCTTGGGGGCTACACTGGTTGAAGTTTTATGAGCATCAGGCAGTTACAAGTCCCAGGTTGCTGCAAGCATGACAACCCGACACTTGGGGGCTACATATGTGGAATACTCAATTCTGACTAGTGATTGAGATGAACAACATGGATTTCTTCAAGATTGTGATATTTATATTGAAGCAAGTCTTAAGCTGTTGCTATGCTACCTTTTTAAGACTTGGGGGCTACAAGTGATAGGCATATAAGAGGTATATTTTCAAGCTGGATGTTAACTACAAGCATGACCCGGTGCTATCAATATTTATAAACCGGTGATCTTGGTAAGGATAAATCGGCAAGTTCTACATTCTTAAACCGGCTGAAGATCAGATGAGTATTTCAAAGACCAATATTTTTTGTTAAGCATTGGGAGCTGAATCAAAGGAGTTATTTTTCACAATATATTTTCTATAAGAAACCAATGTCAGCAAGTTGATTATGAAGCTAGCCTATTAAACCAGATTTTCTAGAAGAAGGAAGTGACAAGGACTTAAGGATGATCAGAGTCAGTTTAACATGGATAAATCCAAATTAAACTAGGGGCTAATGTCGGGGATATACCCCGCGGTATGACCCGGCTGGAGTTGTAAACCGGCTGGGACTTGGTAAACTGGCGGATGGTAAACCGGCGGAGAGTCAAGACAGATGGTAAACCGGTGGAGAATTAAGACGGATGGCCAAGACAGACGGTAAACCGGCGAGTGTTAAACCGGCAGATAGTGTTAAACCGGTAGACAATGTTAAACCGGCAGACAATGTTAAACCGACAGACGTTAAGAATCCCAGGAAGTGAAGTCAAAATAGTTTAAGTTAAAGTCTGAGTTGGACTCTACATGTAACCCGCCCCTTCAACTTATATAAGGAGGGGCAGGGCTCCCAAAAGAGGGACAAGCAAGAAACAGTCTCTAGGGCTAGACACAACTAGAGGAGAGCCGGTTTACGGCGACTCCCTCGTGATGATAATGAGATCTAGCCTCAAACAGCATGTAGGGTTTTTACCGGATGATGTTTCCCGGGGCCCGAAGCTGTCTAAACCCTTGTCTTGTGTTGCGTCTCTCGATTCCGCTCAACCCCTCTCAAGCTACCACATAGATGTGTTGGCCGCGCGACTAAGTCCTCACACTAAGGACATCTGACGTGTTAATTCCACGACACCCCCATTCCCAGAACGCCGACAGTAGCCCCCGGGCCCAAGGCGCGCGCGGACTTGGCTTCGGGGCGAAGCCAAAGGGCAAGTGCGGAGCGCCGCGGGCCCCAACCGCTTGCGGCCTTGATTGACGCATGGCGACTGACAGGACGTGGGCGTCTCCGCTTCCCCACTCTGCCTCAGCAACTGCCCGACTTGACGAGTCCCTGGTGCATGCAGAAAAAACCGTCATTACCTGCGACCGTGGGGGTCGCCGGTTGGCCTTCTCCAGCTATAAATGAGGAGGGGGCCGGAGCCCCTGTCGCTCATCTCTTCCGGTTCTGCTTGTTTCTTCTTCCTTGTTTCTCTGATAGCAGCAACATCCATGGTGCCGATCCGGAGATTCTCAACCGCTGAGAAGGGAAAGGCACCCCGCGACGAGCCGGGGCCTCTCCCGCTGAAGAAGAGGCTGCCCCGCCGCCGCGACGTCGTTGTGAGGCTGAAGGTGACGAGGCCTTGGCATGAGTGGCCTCCTCCCGGATATCCACTGCCTTTGTACGCCCAGGGCCGACGGCGCTGGAGGAGGAGGTGGTGACCGATGCTGCCCATGATAACCCACAAGTGTAGGGGATCACAACAGCTTTCGAGGGTAAAGTATTCAACCCAAATTTATTGATTCGACACAAGGGGAGCCAAAGAATATTCTTGAGTATTAGAAAACCACACCTGGATAACTTAGTATCTGCAGCAAGGTATTTAGTAGCAAAGTAGTATGATAATAAAGGTAACGGTGGAAAAAGTAAAGATAATAGTTTTTCGGTTTTGTAGTGATTGTAACAGTAGCAACGGAAAAGTAAATAAGCAAAGAACAATATGTCAAAAGCTTGTAGGCAATGGATCAGTGATGGATAATTATGCCGGATGCGATTCCTCGTGTAATAGCTATAACATAGCGTGACACAGAACTAGCTCCAATTCATCAATGTAATGTAGGCATGTATTCCGTAAATAGTCATACATGCTTATGGAAAAGAACTTGCATGACATCTTTTGTCCTACCCTCCCGTGGCAGCGGGGTCCTAGCGGAAACTAAGGAATATTAAGGCCTCCTTTTAATAGAGAACCGGAACAAAGCATTAGCACATAGTGAATACATGAACTCCTCAAACTATGGTCATCATCGATAAGTATCCCGATTATTGTCACCTCGGGGTTGTCGGATCATAACACATAATAGGTGACTATAGACTTGCAAGATAGGATCAAGAACACACATATATTCATGAAAACATAATAGGTTCAGATCTAAAATCATGGCACGCAGGCCCTAGTGTCAAGCATTAAGCATAGCAAAGTCATAGCAACATCAATCTCAGAACATAGTGGATACTAGGGATCAAACCCTAACAAAACTAACTTGATTACATGGTAAATCTCATCCAACCCATCACCGTCCAGCAAGCCTACGATGGAATTACTCACGCACGGCGGTGAGCATCATGAAATTGGTGATGGAGGATGGTTGATGATGACGACGGCGACGAATCCCCCTCTCCGGAGCCCCGAACGGACTCCAGATCAGTCCTCCCGAGAGAGATTAGGGCTTGGCGGTGGCTCCGTGTCATAAAACGCGATGAAACTTTCTCCCTGATTTTTTTCTCCCTGAACGTGAATATATAGAGTTGGAGTTGAGGTCGGTAGAGGTCCAGGGGGCCCACGAGATAGGGGGGCGCGCCCCCCTGTCTCGTGGACAGGGTGTGGGCCCCCTGGTCTTGATTCTTTCGCCAGTATTTTTTATATTTTCCAAAAAGTGCCTCCGTGGATTTTCAGGACATTTCGAGAACTTTTTTTTTCTACACATAAAACAACATCACGGCAGTTCTGCTGAAAACAGCGTCAGTCCGGGTTAGTTTCATTCAAATCATGCAAGTTAGAGTCCAAAACAAGGGCAAAAGTGTTTGGAAAAGTAGATACGTTGGAGACGTATCAACTCCCCCAAGCTTAAACCTTTGCTTGTCCCCAAGCAATTCAGTTGATAAACTGAAAGTGATAAAGAAAAACTTTTACAAACTTTGTTTTCTCTTGTTGTTGTAAACATGAAAAGCAGCATTCAAGTTTCAGCAAATATTATGAACTAACCATACTCACAAGAACACTTAGGTCTCACAATTACTCATATCAATAGCATAATCAGCTAGCGAGCCATAATAATAAAACTCGGATGACAACACTTTCTCAAAACAATCATAACATGATATGACAAAATGGTATCTCGCTAGCCCTTTCTGAGACCGCAAAACATAAATGCAGAGCACCTTTAAAGAGCAAGGACTGACTAAACATTGTAATTCATGGTAAAAGAGATCCAGTCAAGTCATACCCAATATAAACCAATAGTAATGAATGCAAATGACAGTGTGCTCTCCAGCGGGTGCTTTTTAATAAGAAGGGTGATGACTCAACATAAAAGTAAATAGATAGGCCCTTCACAGAGGGAAGCGGAGATTTGTAGAGGTGCCAGAGCTCGATTTTAAAATAGAGATTGAATAACATTTTGAGCGGCATACTTTCACTGTCAACGCAACAACTATGAGATGGTTGTATCTTCCATACTACATGCATTATAGGTAGTTCCCAAACAGAATGGTAAAGGTTTATACTCCCCCAACCACCAACAAGCATCAATCCATGGCTTGCTCAAAACAATGAGTGCCTCCAACTAACAACAACCCTGGGGGAATTTTGTTTAATTATTTTGATTTGCTTTGATCTTTTTGGATCATGGGACTGGGCATCCCGGTTACCGGCCCTTTCTCGTGAATGAGGAGAGGAGTCCACTCCTCTTGAGAATAACCCACCTAGCATGGAAGATATAGGCAGCCCTAGTTGAAACATGAGCTGCTCGAGCATACAAAACAGAATTTCATTTGAAGGTTTGGAGTTTGGCACATACAAATTTACTTGGAACGGCAGGTAAATACCGCATATAGGAAGGTATAGTGGACTCATTGGAATGACTTTGGGGTTTAAGGAGTTTGGATGCACAAGCAGTATTCCCGCTTAGTACAAGTGAAGGATAGCAAAAGACTGGGAAGCGACCAACTGAGAGAGCGACAACAGTCGTAAGCATGCATTAAAATTAATTCACACCGAATACAAGCATGAGTAGGATATAATCTACCATGAACATAAATATCTTGAAGGCTATGTTGGTTTGATTCAACTACATGCGTGAACATGTGCCAAGTCGAGTCACTCAATTCATTCAAAGGAGGATACCATCCCATCATACCACATCATAATCATTCTAATAGCATGTTGGCATGCAAGGTAAACCATTATAACTCATAGCTAATCAAGCATCGCACAAGCAAATATAATCTCTAAATGTCATTGCAAATATGTTTACTTCATAATAAGCTGAATCAGAAACGATGAACTCATCATATTTACAAAGACAAGAGAGGTCGAGTTCATACCACCTTTTCTCATCTCAATAAGTCCATCATATATCGTCATTACTGCCTTTCACTTGCACGACCGAACGATGTGTATAATAATAAGAGTGCACGTGCATTGGACTAAGCTGGAATCTGCAAGCATTCAACTCAAAAGAGAAGACAAGATAATATGGGCTCTAAATTAAATAAACAATCATGCATATGAGAGCCACTAAACATTTTCAATATGGTCTTCTCGACCCCCAATGGAAAGAAAAGAAAATAAAACTATTTACACGGTAAAGCTCCCAACAAGTAAGAAGAAGAATTAGATATCTTTTTGGGTTTTCATTTTAATTTCTACTACAAGCATGGAAATTAAACTAACTAATTTTTTTGGTTTTTCTTAAGGTTTATCAAACACACAAGAAGAAAGCTAGAAAAAGAAAATTAAACTAGCATGGATAATACAGTGAAAGAGTATGAGCGCCGACGACTAGTGTGTGAACATGAATGTAAAGTCGGTGAGAAATACGTACTCCCCCAAGCTTAGGCTTTTGGCCTAAGTTGGTCTAGTACCAAGGACCGCCTGGCTGATATCCGTAAGTGAAATTGGGGTCGTACTAAGATGCAGCGGCAACCGCCTCCTGAGCTGCGGCGTGTTGGCGAGCTGCCTCCGCTCTCCCCTCGTGTTCAGCTGCTTCCTCCTTGGTGACAACATATCTTCCTTTTGTCTGATAATCAAAAAGGTGGGGAGCATGAAGAGTAACATGGACGACGTTGCATCTGTCATAAATTAGTCAATATTGGAGGAATTGTTCATTCCTCCTAAGAAATTGATGATTGACCATAGCTTCATAATCCAAATAAACAGGAGGTATTATCATATCTCCCTCTCGTGGGGCTATACCAAGATAATTAGCCACACGGGTTGCATAAATTCCTCCAAATAAATCTCCCTTTCTACTATTATTCTGCAACCTACGTGCAACTATTGCCCCCAAGTTATAACCTTTATAACCTGACATAGCACTCTTGAGGACACAAAGATTAAGGACACATATGTGACATGATTCGTCTTTACCGTTAATGCATCTACCAATAAAGAGAGCAAAATAATGTATAGTAGGAAAATGAATGCTCCCTATGGTAGCTTGTGCTATGCCCCAAGATTCTCCCACAGTAATACTAGCAAGCAAATCTCTAAATTCAGATTTGTGAGGATCATTAATATTACCCCACTGCGGGAGTTTGCAAGCAGTTGTAAAATCCTCTAAGTCCATGGTATAAGATGTATCATAAATATCAAATATGACACTAGGAGAATTACGCGCATAGTTATATTTAAACCTCCGCACAAAAGAATCATTCAATTGATAATACTGAGGACACTTATCTTGTAAGAAGTCCTCCAGCTCGGCATTACACACAAATGCGTCAAATTCCTCCTTAAAGCCTGCTTCGACCATAAAATTATCGGATGGCCACTCACAAGCTCATACATCCGCGTCCCTCGGCAATTCAACATCTTGCTCACGTATGGCAATCCTGGGCCCTTTCTTCACCGAGGAACCACCTTGGTACATTCTTCTAAGCATAATTCTTTTTCTGAAAATTTCTGAAATTTTAGTAAATTCAAAATAAAAGTGAATAAAACTAAACAAGATTGATAGCAACTACTCCTACAAGTGCCTAGAGCCTATATCATGCATTGGAATTGCTTGGGACCTCATAAATTTAACATGCAAGCTCAAGAACATGGTCACCTATGCAGCAAAAATTTGCAATGAATAAAGCACTAGAACAAAAACTAATTCGACCAATGGAGGAGCCACATACCAAGCAACAATCTCCCAAAGCAGTTTTGTGAATGGAGCTTTGAGCAAGGAGATCAAAAATCGCAGCAAAATGAGCTAGAACTCGTGCTTGAGCTGGATGGGGATTTTTTGGGTAGAAGATGAAGTGTGTGGGTGCTGGCATAAGTGGAGGGGGACCACCAGGGGCCTACGAGATAGGGGGGCGCGCCCAGGTGGGGTGGGCGCGCTCTCCACTCTCGTGGCCTGGTGCTTGCACCTCCTGCAGTGTTTTCAGTGCCTAAAATCCTCAAATATTCCACAAAAATCATACTAAATTTGCAGGGCATTTGGAGCACTTTTATTTCCAGGATATTTTTTATGCACGGATAATTCACAAAACAGACAGATAATAATATTTTTGCTTTATTTATTCTAAATAACAGAAAGTAAAAAGTGGGTACAGAAGGTTGTGCCTTCTAGTTTCATCCATCTCGTGATCATCAAAATGAATCCACTAACAAGGTTGATCAAGTCTTGTTAACAAACTCATTCCGTATAACACGGAACCGGAGAAACTTCGAATAACACTAAGTTACCTCAACGGGGATATGAAAATCCCCAACAATAAGAATATCATACTTTTTCTTGACAGTAGGGAGAGGAAATTCAAAACCTCCAATAATAATAGTTGGAACTTTTCCAATAGAATTGATGCTATGAACTTGAGATTGTTTCCTCGGAAAGTGTACCGTATGCTCATTACCATTAACATGAAAAGTGACATTGCCTTTGTTGCAATCAATAACAACCCCTGCAGTATTCAAAAAAGGTCTACCAAGGATAATAGACATACTATCGTCCTCGGGAATATCAAGAATAACAAAGTCCGTTAAGATAGTGACATTTGCAAGCACAACAGGCACATCCTCACAAATACCGACAGGTATAGCAGTTGATTTATCAGCCATTTGCAAAGATATTTCAATAGGTGTCAACTTATTCAATTCAAGTCTACGATATAAAGAGAGAGGCATAACACTAACATCGGCTCCAAGATCACATAAAGCAGTTCTAACATAATTTCTTTTAATGGAGCATGGTATAGTTAGTACACCCGGATCTCCGAGTTTCTTTGGTATTCCACCCTTAAAAGTATAATTAGCAAGCATGGTGGAAATTTCAGCTTCCGGTATCTTTCTTTTATTTGTGATGATATCCTTCGTATACCTAGCATAAGGGTTTACTTTGAGCATATCAGTTAAGCGCATACGTAAGAAAATAGGTCTAATCATTTCAGCAAAGCGCTCAAAATCCTCATCATCCTTTGTCTTGGATGGTTTAGGAGGAAAGGGCATGGGTTTCTGAACCCATGGTTCCCGTCCTCTACCGTGCTTCCTAGCAACAAAATCTCTCTTATCATAACGTTGATTCTCTGATTATGTGTTATCAAGATCAACAGCAGGTTCAATCTCTACTTCATTGTTTTTGCTAGGTTGAGCATCAACGTGAACATTATCATTGACATTATCACTAGGTTCATGTTCATCACCTGATTGTGTTTCAGCATCAGAAATAGAAATATCATTGGGATTCTCAGGTGTGTCTACAATAGGTTCACTAGAAGCATGCAAAGTTCTATCATTTTTCTTTTTCTTCTTTTTAGAAGAACTAGGTGCCTCTAAATTATTTCTCTGAGAATCTTGCTCGATTCTCTTAGGGTGGCCTTCAGGATACAAAGGTTCCTGAGTCATTCTACCAGTTCTAGTAGCCACTCTAACAGCAAAGTCATTTTTATTATTTAATTCATCAAGCAAATCAGTTTGAGCTTTGAGTACTTGCTCAGCTTGAGTAGCAACCATAGAAGTATATTTGCTAATTAGTTTGAGTTCACTTTTAACTCTAGCCATATTATCGCTCACACGTCCTATCTCGAAAGCATTATTCTTTAACTCTCTACCAACATAAGCATTAAAACTTTCTTGTCTAGCCATAAAATCATCAAATTCATCTAAGCATGGGCTATGAAATTTAGTAGAGGGGATTTCAATTTTATCATATCTATAGAGAAAATTTACCTTTACTACCTGTGTCGGGTTCTCAAGACAATGTGGTTCTTCAACAGGCGGTATATTAAGACCATGTATTTCTTCAATAGGAGGTAAATTCTTAATATCTTTAGCTTTAATACCTTTTTCTTTCATTGATTTCTTTGCCTCTTGCATATCTTCGGGACTGAGAAATAAAACACCTCTCATCTTCGGAGTGGGTTTAGGAATAGGCTCAGGAGTTGGCTCAATTGGTTCAGGAATTGCCTCAGGAATTGGCTCAGGAAGAGTCCAATTATTTTCATTAGTCAACATATTATTCAATAGCAATTCAGCTTCGTCGACTGTTCTTTCCCTAAAAACACAACCAACACAACTATCCAAGTAATCC
This sequence comes from Triticum dicoccoides, assembly GCF_002162155.2. NCBI lineage: Eukaryota > Viridiplantae > Streptophyta > Magnoliopsida > Poales > Poaceae > Triticum > Triticum dicoccoides. Next base: position 190,532,294 of record NC_041387.1, on the reverse strand, counting down.
TTGGAAGCATCAGTTAGTCCATTATAAAAGATATCAAGTATTTCATTTTTCTTAAGAGGATGATCAGGCAAAGCATTAAGTAACCGGAGAAGCCTCCCCCAAGCTTGTGGGAGACTCTCTTCTTTGATTTGCACAAAATTATATATTTCCCGCAAGGCAGCTTGTTTCTTATGAGCAAGGAAATATTTAGCAGAGAAGTAATAAATCATATCCTGGGGACTACGCACACAACCAGGAGCAAGAGAATTATACCAAGTCTTAGCATCACCCTTTAATGAGAACGGAAATATCTTAAGGATATAATAATAGCGAGACTTCACATCATGAGTAAACAGGGTAGCTATATCATTCAACTTGGTAAGATGTGCCACAACAGTTTCAGATTCAAGGCCATAAAAAGGATCAGATTCAACTAAAGTAATAATCTCGGGATCAACAGAGAATTCATAATCCTTATCAGTAACATAGATAGGTGAAGTAGCAAAAGCAGGGTCAGGTTTCATTCTAGCATTAAGAGACTGCTGCTTCCATTTAGCTAATAAGTTTTTAAGATCATATCTATCATTGCAAGCAAAGATAGCTCTAGCAGCTTCTTCATTCATAACATAACCCTCAGGAACAACAGGCAATTCATAATCATTGGGAGAATTTTCATCATCATTATCATCAATAATAGCATCTTCAATAATTTCATTCCCCCTAACTCTAGCAAGTTGTTCATCAAGAAATTCACCTAATGGCAAAGTAGTATCACGCACAGAAGTAGTTTCATCATGCATAGCAGAAGTGCATCATCAATAACATGCGACATATCAGAATTCATAGCAGTAGCAGGTTTAGGTGTCGCAAGCTTACTAATAACGGAAGGAGAATCTAGTGTAGAGCTAGATGGCAGTTCCTTACCTCCCCTCATAGTTGAGGGCAAAATCGTAGTTCTGTCATCTTTCAAGTTCTTCATAGTGATCAACAGATATAAATCCCAAGTGACTTGGAGAATAGAGCTATGCTCCCCGGCAACGGCGCCAGAAATTAGTCTTGATAACCCACAAGTGTAGGGGATCACAACAGCTTTCGAGGGTAAAGTATTCAACCCAAATTTATTGATTCGACACAAGGGGAGCCAAAGAATATTCTTGAGTATTAGCAGTTGAGGTGTCAATTCAACCACACCTGGATAACTTAGTATCTGCAGCAAGGTATTTAGTAGCAAAGTAGTATGATAATAAAGGTAACGGTGGCAAAAGTAAAGATGATAGCTTTTGGGTTTTGTAGTGATTGTAACAGTAGCAACAGAAAAGTAAATAAGCGAAGAACAATATGTGAAAAGCTCGTAGGCAATGGATCAGTGACGGATAATTATGTCGGCTGCGATTCATCATGTAATAGCTATAACATAGGGTGACACAGAACTAGCTCCAATTCATCAATGTAATGTAGGCATGTATTCCGTAAATAGTCATACGTGCTTATGGAAAAGAACTTGCATGACATCTTTTGTCCTACCCTCCCGTGGCAGCGGGGTCCTAGCGGAAACTAAGGGATATTAAGGCCTCCTTTTAATAGAGAACCGGAACAAAGCATTAGCACATAGTTAATACATGAACTCCTCAAACTACGGTCATCACTGAGAAGTATCCCGATTATTGTCAGCTCGGGGTTGTCGGATCATAACACGTAATAGGTGACTATAGACTTGCAAGATAGGATCAAGAACACACATATATTCATGGAAACATAATAGGTTCAGATCTGAAATCATGGCACTCGGGCCCTAATGTCAAGCATTAAGCATAGCAAAGTCATAGCAACATCAATCTCAGAACATAGTGGATACTAGGGATCAAACCCTAACAAAACTAACTTGATTACATGGTAAATCTCATTCAACCCATCATCGTCCAGCAAGCCTACGATGGAATTACTCACGCATGGCGGTGAGCATCATGAAATTGGTGATGGAGGATGGTTGATGATGACGACGACGATGAATCCCCCTCTCCAGAGCCCCGAACAGACTCCAGATCAGCCCTCCCGAGAGAGATTAGGGCTTGGCGGCGGCTCCGTGTCGTAAAACGCGATGAAACTTTCTCCCTAATTTTTTTTCTCCCCGAATGTGAATATATGGAGTTGTAGTTGAGGTCGGTGGAGGTCCAGGGGGCCCACGAGATAGGGGGGTGCGCCCACGGGGAGGGGGCGCGCCCCCTGTCTCGTGGACAGGGTGTGGGCCCCCCTGGTCTTGATTCTTTCGCTAGTATTTTTTATATTTTCCAAAAAGTGCCTCCGTGGATTTTCAGGACATTCCGAGAACTTTTCTTTTCTACACATAAAACAACATCATGGCAGTTCTGCTGAAAACAGCGTCAGTCCGGGTTAGTTTCATTCAAATCATGCAAGTTAGAGTCCAAAATAAGGGCAAAAGTGTTTGGAAAAGTAGATATGTTGGAGACGTATCAGCCCACACTGCGGTCATGGTCGCCGCGCCGCGGTGGCGCGCGCCATCGCCCTAGGAACCCACGCCGAGGACTCCTCGCGCAAGCTGGTAGTGTGGGTGGTGATGCCTCCGCGTTCTTGGATTCGCTTCCCGCAGTTCTTCTCCGCTGAGATGCCGCCGAGGGGTCCCCTCGAGTTATGGTTGCAGCACGCCGAGTGCAATGCCCCGGCGACAGGGGCGGAGGTGGAGGTCGTCTCCCCGAGCAAGATCTTCATGACCTGTGGCTGGGGTGAGGTCACCCAACTTTGTTGTACGGAGGGCGCCCTCGCCATCCACTTTGAATACGACGGCGCCTCCACGATTGTCACGCCCAATACGCGATACTATCCTAAAGAGACTCGAAGGTCCCACCAAGGATAGAACCGCATATTGAAACGCTTTTGCAAGGTGGATATCATTACATCAACATTACATAATAGATGGGGATACATACAAGAGGCATACAATGCCACACGAATACAACATCACAATACATAAGAGCATCATCCGACTACGGATGAAACACAAACAGAAACTCAAACGACATCCACCCTGCTAGCCTAGGCTGCCGACCTGGAACCTATCCCCTGATCGAAGAAGAAGCAGAAGAAGAACTCCAAAACAAGGAAACATCACTCTCGCGTCATGATCATCGCATAAACTGTACCTGCAACTGTTGTTGTAGTAATATGTGAGCCACGAGGACTCAGCAATCCAATTACCATGGGTATCAAAACTAGCAAAGCTTAATGGGAAAGGAAGGGGTACAGTGGTGAGGTTGCAGCAGCGACTAAGCAAGTATGGTGGCTAACATACGCAAATAAGAGCGAGAAGAGAGCAAATGGAACGGTCGTGAAGCTAGCAATGATCAAGAAGTGATCCTGAACTCCTACTTACGTCAAGCATAACCCAAAAACTGTGTTCACTTCCCGGACTCCACCAAAAAGAGACCATCACGGCTACACACGCGGTTGATGCTTTTAATTCGGATCTGGTGTCAAGTTATCTACAACCGGACATTAACAATTCCCATCTGCCACATAACTGCGGGCACGGCTTTCGAAAGTTTATACCCTGCAGGGGTGTCCCAACTTAGCCCATGATAAGCTCTCACGGTCAACGAAGGATATTCCTTCTCCCAGGAAGACCTGATCAGACTCGGAATCCCGGTTTACAAGACATTTCGACAATGGTAAAACAAGACCAGCAAAGCCGCCCGATGTGCCGACAAATCCCGATAGGAGCTGCACATATCTCGTTCTCAGGGCAACACCGGATGAGACTAGCTACGAGTAAAACCAGACTTTAAGTTTCCCCGAGGTGGCCCTACAGGCAGCTCGGCTCGGACCAACACTTAGACAAGCATTGGCCCGGGGGGGCTAAAATAAAGATGACCCTCGGGTTGGCCGACCCAAGGGAAGGGTATAGGTGGTGGTGAGGCAAATGGTAAAACCAAGGTTGGGCCTTGCTGGAGGAGTTTTATTCAAAGCGAACTGTCAAGGGGGTCCCATAAATCACCCAACCGCGTAAGGAACGCAAAATTCGGGAACATAACACCGGTATAATGGAAACTAGGGCGGCAAGAGTGGAACAAAACACCAGGCATAAGGCCGAGTCTTCCACCCTTTACCAAGTATATAGATGCATTAATTAAATAAGAGATATTGTGATATCCCAACATAATCATTTCCACCATGAAGCAATCTTCAACTTCACCTGCAACTAACAACGTTATAACAGGGGCTGAGCAAAGCGGTAACATAGCCAAGCAATGGTTTGCTAGGAAGGGTGAAAAGGTTAGAGGCTGACATGGCAAATTGGGAGGCTTGAAGAGCAAGCGATAGGTAGCGCAGCAAAGTGATAGAATGAAGCAACTAGCATAGCAATGATAGTAGTGAGATCCAGGGTAGTGGTCATCTTGCCTAAAATCCCGCTAGGAAGAAGAACGAGGCCCATGAAGAAGACAAACGGACGTAGTCAAACGGGTCCTCTCAATCGCAACATTACCGGAACTAAGAAGCAACACCGGGAAGAAACAAACAACATGGTAAATGCACAAGCATAAACATGGCATGATGCACAACAAGTATGATGCATGTCCGGTTTAATAAGGCATGGCATGGCAAGTGAAACAAACAATACTACAAGTTAAGTGGAGATCAATATGCAACGAGTTGCATATTGACAAAACACCGCATGCAATTATTTAGTTTGATCTCGGTTATGTACCCAATAATATTAAATGTTATTAGCATGGCAAGGGGGTGAAGCATAAGTAAACTAGCTATTTAGGCAGGTTTAAATGAGGCCGAAAACAACAAACAACAATTCCGGAAAATCCTCATGTCCATGTTTTAGTTTTGGTTCTGTTCTGCCCTAAACCATATTTTAAGGTTGTTAAACAGGAAAATAAAGTGCACCATGTTAAACTAGGCATTTTTCCACCCCATTTACATATAAAGTTTATTTAAAATGGAGCTACGGTTATTTAGTTATGAAATAAATCATTTTAACATGGCATTTGAGCAAATTTAAACAAACAGCATTTTAAACATTTCAAATATGGTTGAAAGTTGCATATTATGAAACTAGATGAAAAACTAAGCATTTTACATATATAAAGTTTTTACGTATGATGCACAGATCATGAGTTATTATATGCATGAAGTGCAAGGGGGTTTCTGCAAATCTGTTAATTCACTGGATAAATAGCAAATTCGCAGTCAGCGAAAAAACGTACGTGGGCCGAATCTTGCTGGCTCGACAGGGTACAAGAGAGGGACTGGAGGGGGCTGCTCACCCATGGGCTTGGCCCGGCTCGAAGGAGGAGGCAGGACGGAAGGGGGGCGCTGGGCCTGGCGCGACCCACGCGCTGGCGTTGGCAATTGGCGCGGTCAACGCGGCAGGGTGACGAGAGGATCGTGCGGCCGCTTGGGGCAGTGGGTAACGCACGCACGCGCAGGCAAGTGGAAGCAGGGGAGGTCGATGCGGTCCTGCGCGGCTGCTGAAGAGGCTCCGGCGACGCGAGGACTTGACGGGGGGAGCCGGTCTGACGAGGAGGCCGGGGACGGCTCGTTCTGGCCGGAGCCGAGGCGTGGACGAGTCAAGATGGAACTTCAGGTTCGGTGGCCATGGCGGGGAGGCGCTCCGGTGAGGCAGGGGACGGCCGGAGGTCGGGGATGGACTGGTCCACCCGTTTCCCAGTCGGATCCGGCGAAGGCTTGAGGTCCAGGACCCATGGCATCAGCGGGAGCTCCTGGGGTCATCCATGGCAGAGAGGGAGAGAGGTTAGAGAGGAAGAAGTGCGGCAGGGAAGGAAATAGGAGCGGGATGAGGCCGGCGACATGACCTGATGCTGCTGCTGCAGCCGGCAGCGTGGACGCGCAAGGCGACAGGGAGGCACTAGTGCTCACGATCCACTCGGGATTGAGCAGAGGAGGCACTGGTGGATGGAGGGGGCTGTTGATTGGTGGATTCGGGATAGGGAGGGATCCCGAGGTAGATGGTGAGTTGGTGGCGGCAGCGGACACGGAATGGATGGGACAGATCCCCTAGGTTTTAGGGTTTGGTCTCAAATTAGACTAGGGGTGGACTATTTATATAGGAAAGGAGGGAGTTTGGATCTCCTGATCGAAATCCGGTGGACGAGAATAAATGTGCTAGGGAGTCCAAATAAGAAAATGGAGATCTTTTATAGATATTAGGGGATGATCCAGATCCAACGGTCATGACTGCTCGGGTCGGGTTCGGGATAGTTTCGGACGCGCACACAAGGGGGTTTGTGCACTGTACAGAGAGACTCCGGTTTAGGGAAGAGGGCAACCGAATAACAAGGTTGTTCTCGGAACGGTCAATGAAAGAAAGGGGGGAACATGACAACTACGAGCGGATGCAAGTTTTAAAAACAATGACCGCAACGAGTGCCGATGCAATGCGGATGATGCCATGATGAATGCAACAAACAAAACAAATCACACGACGAAACTCAGAGTAGCTGGAAGTCTTCTGGAGCGTCGGTCTCGGGGTGTTACAACACTCCACCACTACAAGAGGATCTCGTCCCGAGATCTAGGATGGCACCGGAGGGAAACGGAAGAGGAAAAGAAGAGGTAAACTAAGTTTCTTCTTTGACGAACGAGTGAAATCACGAACCTTGAGAGGTTGAGCAATTAAAAATAAAGAGTACAACAGAGATGAATGAGATTGCAAACAATCCGTAGGAAAATAGGAACAAGGAACATTATGAGAACTTGAAGGTTGCAAAGACAAGAATCAAGAGTTTAATGGACAAGATAGAATTCGAAACCACTCCGGTTAAAACAAGATGAGAGAAGGAATAAGATTGATATAATTTGGGCAGCACTCCGACTGAAAGAAGAAGGAAAACTTGATAAGATGAAAAGCACTTGAAGAGATGACACAACACTCCGGTTAAATGGATAAGCATGAAAAGAACACGATCCTCACAATTCGAGATGATGAGTGAAGAGAGCAACATCACCATGCCTCCGGAACAAAGAATAGAAAATAGATCATTGGAATAATAGAATGGAGTAGAAAATGCCAACTTTTGCCACAAATGATCTTGGAAAGCACCCTTCCAAGAAGGTTACAACGGGGTTGTTGGGAAAAACCAATAACGAAACAAATAATCTTGTAGTGGGCTTATGGAAAACATCTCAAAATTATGAGGTGACAACCGGCCACTAACTGAAACAATTGCTTGCTTGAGATCAATGAAGAGATGAAAACTGCTTTCACCGAGAGGAGAGGAGAAAACTTGGATCATTGATAAGCACCACAAATAGCAACATTCCTTAGGGAAGGCTTTAGGTGAAATCTATACCAAGGTAACTCCAATGAAGAGATTGATGGATTGAGAAGAACTCATGCTCGAAAGAGTTGATGGGTTTAACTACCTCATTCTTGACAACTGTTGAATCACGAAACATGAATGAAAATTGTCAAGAATGATATAACACCACCTCAAAAGATAAGGTAGAACGAATTGCACTTTGGAATGCAAGATGAAGAATACTTGAGCTCCTCAAAACAAAACATGTGTTGAGCACCATGTTTATTTTAGAGTATAGCTTGGCGGGTCATAACTTCAAGAGAAATCTTGGAGAACAATTGAAGAATGAAAAGAATCCTTGACGAACCACCATGTTGAGCCTTTGTGAGAACTCCGGTAATAAAATAAAAGGATAACAAAGAAAGAGAAGTTGAGAACACAAGGTGAAGCCTTGCGATGATTTAGATGGAGCTTCGCGACGAGATAAGAAAACTTGGAACTCCGGAAAGAAAAGATGAAGCATCTCGTGCCGAGAAATGTGACATGATGAACAACTCTGGAAAGAAGAAACTAGATCACTTGGATGAAACAAAAATAAGAATTATGCTATGCATATCCTTCACCAATTTAAATTGATGACAAGCAACGGATTTGGCATACTACTTATTCACATAGAAAGGATTAAGATGGATATGGCGCAAACTTGGGAAGGTCTTCAACGAACCACCGGTAGGATTGTAAAGAACGAATGGATTAATATGATAACCAAAGAAAAGAATCTTAAAGAACCACCGTTAGAATTGAAAATGAAAGTAGCAAAGGCACAATTCACTGGGAAGAATTGGAAAACGAATGAAGATACTTGAGGGGATTTAGATACATGAGAACGAAGAGATCCTGAACTGATTAGAGGATATTTGAACGATGCACCGGAAGAATTCGAGAACGAGAGCTGAACGCTGAGAATGAATAATATTCAGAAGTAATGGCCTTCGGGTGATCGAGAAAGGAAAGAAACTCCTGAAATGTGTCGGATGGGTGAAAAGAATTCTGACAATCAAAAACAATTACGAGAGGATGGCATCAAGCTTGAACTATGCATCTTTGGAAGAATGGGTAAGGATTTAAGAGGAACTCTTCTTCGGTCTTGAAAATCCGAGAATGACGATGAGAAACACCACCATGAATTGTTGAGATACTCCGGGAGAATGAAAAACAAAGAGGTTGAGGCAACAAAGAAAAAATAATTTGAAATCGATCTTGGAAAACATCTGACTGATGAGATTCATTCTTACGTCAAACTTCGAAAAGAATTTGGGAATAGCTCCGGGAAAATTAGAAGAGTCAGGTAAGATCCTGGAAAAAGACCTGTGGGTTAGGGCCCACTCGAAAGAACCATCGTTGAAGGATTGCTTGAAATAGATATTGCACCGGTAGAATTAAATAGATTGAATGAGAGAAAAACCTTGAAGTAACTCGAACGGATTAAGAATGGAAACATGATTCTTCTAAGATATCTTTAGCACTCCGAATAAGAATAGAGAGAGGTGAGTGATTGATAGGTGCACCGGTATGAGAAAACATTTGACACGAGGAAAGGACTATGATCAACACTGAAAGCTTGAATTGGATCCACCGGAGAAGAAACAACAATGAAGGATGATGACCTCGAAACTGTTGAGCATCTTCATGGGAAATCACCGGATAAGAACATTGAAAGAAAAGAATGAAGAGACTTCCCACAAATAAAAGGATACATGATTAAGAAATCTGAGTCCTTGAAGAAAAAGGGTGGGAGGGCGGGAAAACAAAGGCAACTTGGGGATGGATGAAACGGATACCGTTGAGAAAACTTAGAATTGATCTCACAAATGTTTAAATGATCGGATCCACTTGAAGAGAAGCACATCGGTTGGAAAGAATTAACAAGACGACCTCGATGATCAAGAAGGATTAGTATTCACATATCAATATGAGAACACCATTTAGGAAATGTATGGATTCAACATTTGACTTCGAAGCAACTCGAATACCACAAATAAAACAAAACAAAGGATTTGGCTTGCAGAATAAGTCGGAACAAACATATGATAGAGATTTCGTCCGTAGTTTTCGTGGTGGGGCCCACACGGGCTCGATCGTATAGCACCATCATGTACAAGGCAGTGCACATGACATACAAAGTGTCCCCGAACCAGCATAGCCAAGGGTTATTTAAGACACAACGAGACCACTGTAAAAACGACCGTGGATAGGCGGACCACTAGACGTCGAACCCCAATCTCATATCATGCATCTGTCGAAAAGATATTCTAGGAGCTACTTGAATTCCCACCTATAAAACTCCCAAAACTTTCTGGTTATGCAATCTGGTGTTGGGGATACAGGGGAAGCAATATATATCTCACCCAAAACTAACAATCCCTACATCCAAGCTGTATCCATCCGTCAACACATAACCAAGAAACCTTCGGAAATCATGTACCTCAACCTTTGAAAAGCATCCGTTATACAAGCTATGGCAATACTCCCGAACTCCCGCCCCAGTACTGGGTGACGTTGAGGTTATCTCACCAACAACTGCATAAAAGAGATTTTTGATGTCGGCAAAACTCAGGTATTCCAGAACTGCAACGATAAAATTATGATGACAACACCTCGGAGCTCAACTCCCCGGGACACTACCACAACCCCTAAATGCCAGGAGGCACCAAGAACAATGTTCTCGTCATAAGAATATCAGAATGATCCCAAGATACCCGCGTGATCCTAAAATTTTTTTTAGTGAAATTTGAGGAGAGGAAAGACAAAACATCTACGTCAGGAGACCTCACCAGAGCGACGAAGGGACTGAGGAGTAAAAAGAATCCTACTCTCCGATATATATAATCCTAAGACTCAAAATAGTTTTCTTCTAGACTCAACAACGGCCAACAATCAAGGGGGCTCCTATGGTCGGTCGAGGCTCTGATACCAACTTGTCACGCCCAATATGCGATACTATCCTAAAGAGACTCGAAGGTCCCACCAAGGATAGAACCGCATATTGAAACGCTTTTGCAAGGTGGATATCATTACATTAACATTACATAATAGATGGGGATACATACAAGAGGCATACAATGCCACACGAATACAACATCACAATACATAAGAGCATCATCCGACTATGGATCAAACACAAACAGAAACTCAAACGACATCCACCCTGCTAGCCTACGCTGCCGACCTGGAACCTATCCCCTGATCGAAGAAGAAGTAGAAGAAGAACTCCAAAACAAGGAAACATCGCTCTCGCGTCATGATAATCGCATAACCTGTACCTGCAACTGTTGTTGTAGTAATCTGTGAGCCACGAGGACTCGGCAATCCCATTACCATGGGTATAAAAACTAGCAAAGCTTAATGGGAAAGGAAGGGGTACAGTGGTGAGGCTGCAGCAGCGACTAAGCAAGTATGGTGGCTAACATACGCAAATAAGAGCGAGAAGAGAGCAAATGGAATGATCGTGAAGCTAGCAATGATCAAGAAGTGATCCTGAACTCCTACTTACGTCAAGCATAACCCAAAAATTGTGTTCACTTCCGGGACTCCGCCGAAAAGAGACCATCACGGCTACACACACGATTGATGCGTTTTAATTCGGATCTGGTGTCAAGTTATCTACAACCAGACATTAACAAATTCCCATCTGCCACATAACCACGGGCACGGCTTTCGAAAGTTTATACCCTGCAGGGGTGTCCCAACTTAGCCCATGATAAGCTCTCGTGATCAACAAAGGATATTCCTTCTCCCAGGAAGACCCGATCAGACTCGGAATCCCGGTTTACAAGAAATTTCGACAATGGTAAAACAAGACCAGCAAAGCCGCCCGATGTGTCGACAAATCCCGATAGGAGCTGCACATATCTCGTTCTCAGGGTAACACCGGATGAGTCTAGCTACGAGTAAAACCAGACTTTGAGTTTCCCCAAGGTGGCCCCGCAGGCAGCTCGGTTCGGACCAACACTTAGACAAGCATTGGCCCGGGGGGCTAAAATAAAGATGACCCTCGGGTTGGCGAACCCAAGGGAAGGGTATAGGTGGTGGTGAGGCAAATGGTAAAACCAAGGTTGGGCCTTGCTGGAGGAGTTTTATTCAAAGCGAACTGTCAAGAGGGTCCCATAAATCACCCAACCGCGTAAGGAATGCAAAATCCGGGAACATAACACCGGTATGACGGAAACTAGGGCGGCAAGAGTGGAACAAAACACCAGGCATAAGGCCGAGTCTTCCACCCTTTACCAAGTATATAGATGCATTAATTAAATAAGAGATATTGTGATATCCCAACATAATCCTGTCCAGCATGGAGCAATCTTCAACTTCACCTGCAACTAACAACGTTATAAGAGGGGCTGAGCAAAGCGGTAACATAGCCAAGCAATGGTTTGCTAGGAAGGTGAAAAGGTTAGAGGCTGACATGGCAAATTGGGAGGCTTGAAGAGCAAGCGATAGGTAGCACAGCAAAGTGATAGAACGAAGCAACTAGCATAGCAATGATAGTAGTGAGATCCAGGGTAGCGGTCATCTTGTCTGAAATCCCGCTAGGAAGAAGAACGAGGCCCATGAAGAAGACAAACGGACATAGTCGAACAGGTCCTCTCAATCGCAACATTACCGGAACTAAGAAGCAACACCGGAAATAAACAAACAACATGGTAAATGCACAAGCATAAACATGGAATGATGCAGAACAAGTATGATGCATGTGCGGTTTAATAAGGCATGGCATGGCAAGTGAAACAAACAATACTACAAGTTAAGTGGAGATCAATATGCAACGAGTTGCATATTGACAAAACACCACATGCAATTATTTAGTTTGATCTCGGTTATGTACCCAACAATATTAAATGTTATTAGCATGGCAAGGGGGTGAAGCATAAGTAAACTAGCTATTTAGACAGGTTTAAATGAGGCCGAAAACAACAAACAACAGTTCCGGAAAATCCTCATGTCCATGTTTTAGTTTTGGTTCTGTTCTGCCCTAAACAAAATTTTAAGGTTGTTAAACAGGAAAATAAAGTGCACCATGTTAAACTAGGCATTTTTCCACCCCATTTACATATAATGTTTATTTAAAATGGAGCTACGGTTATTTGGTTATGAAATAAATCATTTTAACATGGCATTTGAGCAAATTTAAACAAACAGCATTTTAAACAATTCAAACATGGTTGAAAGTTGCACATTATGAAACTAGATGAAAAACTAAGCATTTTACATATGATGCACAGATCATGAGTTATTATATGCATGAAGTGCAAGGGGGTTTCTGCAAATCTGTTAATTCACTGGATAAATAGCAAATTCGCAGTCAGGGAAAAAAACGTGCGCGGGCTGAATCTTGCTGGCCCGACAGGGTATAGGAGGGGGACTGGAGGGGGCTGCTCACCCATGGGCTTGGCCCGGCTCGGAGGAGGAGGCAGCCGGAAGGGGGGCGCTGGGCCTAGCGCGACCCATGCGCTGGCGCTGGCGATTGGCGCGGTCAACGCGGCAGGGTGATGAGAGGAGCGTGCGGTCGCTCGGGGCAGTGGTCAACGCACGCACGCGCAGGCAAGAGGAAGCAGGGGAGGTCGATGCGGTCCTGCGCGGCTGCTGAAGAGGCTCCGGTGACGCGAGGACTTGGCGGGGGGAGCCGGTCTGACGAGGAGGCCGGGGACAGCTCGTTCTGGCCGGAGCCGAGGCGTGGACGAGTCAGGATGGAACTTCAGGTTCGGTGGCCATGGCGGGGAGGCGCTCCGGCGAGGCAGGGGACGGCCGGAGGTCGGGGATGGACTGGTCCACCCGTTTCCCAGTCTGATCCGGCGAAGGCTTGAGGTCCAGGACCCATGGCATCAGCGGGAGCTCCTGGGGTCATCCATGGCAGAGAGGGAGAGAGGTTAGAGAGGAAGAAGCACGACAGGGAAGGAAAAAGGAGCGGGATGAGGCCTGCAGCATGACCTGCTGCTGCTGCTGCAGCCGACGGTGTGGACGCGCAAGGCGACGGGGAGGCACTAGTGCTCACGATCCACTCGGGATCGAGCAGAGGAGGCACTGGTGGATGGAGGGGGTTGTTGATTGGTGGATTCGGGATCGGGAGGGATCCCGAGGTAGATGGTGAGTTGGTGCTGGCAGCGGACACGGAATGGATGGGACAGATCCCCTAGGTTTTATGGTTTGGTCTCAAATTAGACTAGGGGTGGACTATATATATGGAAAAGGAGGGAGTTTGGATCTCCTGATCGAAATCCGGTGGACGAGAATAAATGTGCTAGGGAGTCCAAATAAGAAAACGGAGATCTTTTATAAATATTAGGGGATGATCCAGATCCAACGGTCACGACTGCTCGGGTCGGTTTCGGGACAGTTTCGGACGCGCACACAAGGGGGTTTGTGCACTGTATAGAGAGACTCCGGTTTAGGCAAGAGGGCAACCAAATAACAAGGTTGGTCTCGGAACGGTCAACGAAAGCAAGGGGGGAACACGGCAACTACGAGTGGATGCAAGTTTTAAAAACAATGACGACAACGAGTGCCGATGCAATGCGGATGAAGCCATGATGAATGCAACAAACAAAACAAATCACACGACGGAACTCAAAGTAGCTGGAAGTCTTCTGGAGCGTCGGTCTCGGGGCATTACAACGATGTTCTTCAAGGTCTTCGACGAGGAAGGCTGTCGCCTGGAGTGCTGCTCCGGACGGGGTAGTCAGGACGACCCAGCGGCAGGAGCCGGGCCAGCCGTCGGCCTCGCCAGCTTTTCCTCCAGCAGCAGTGACGGTGCTTGGGAGTCCAGCGACTCTGCCGAGCCCCACGAGACTCCGGAGACGAGCGACGACAGCTATGAGCCCCGAGCTCTCGCCGTGCCTGGTGCGCAGCAGCGCGTCTGCCCGCCGCCGCTGATCTAGATGGGGCTGGCGTCGGCCTTCCGTGGCCCACTATTGATGATGACGTCGATGGCGTCGACACGTGTAGATAGGGCTCATAGGAACCTTCTTTTTTTCCCTGTGAGGAATCGAGACGAACTCCGTGGGGAGTGTAAAGAATCTGTAGTGCCTTTTATTGATATTGCCCTTATTATGATGATTTATGCCTGAATGTCTTGCTTCGGCTCTGTCCCCCCTTTCCAACCTTGTGGTAGCTTGGTGCTCTATGTCGACAGGTCCCAGTCCCCAGGCAGGCTACAACTGTCGTTGGTATGCCAGGTTGTGATGTCGTGGTCAAGGCCAGGAGGTGAGCGGCCCGAGGTCCGGTACGAACTCCTAAGGCGCGATGCTCAAGAGGTCCCCTTTAGCGTGCAAGTGATATGTCTCCAATGTATCTATAATTTTTGGTTGTTCCATGCTATTATATTACCCCTTTTGGATGTTTATGGGCTTTATTTCACACATTTATATCATTTTGGGGACTAACCTACTAACCGGAGGCCCAACCCGTATTGATATTTTTTTTGCCTATTTTAGTATTTAGAAGAAAAGGAATATCAAACGGACTCCAAACGGAATTAAACCTTCAGGAGCGTGATTTTTGGAACGAACGTGATCCAGAGGACTTGGAGTGCAAGTCAAGAAGCAGCCAAGGTGGCCACGAGAGGGTAGGGCGCCCCACCTGTAGGGCGCGCCACCTGTCTTGTCGGCCCCTCGGGCGGCCACCGACGTACTTCTTCCTCCTATATAAGCCTACGTACCCCGAAAACATCCAGGGAGCCAACAAAACACAATTTCCACCACCGTAACTTTCTGTATCCGCGACATCCCATCTTGGAGCCTTCGTCGGGGCTCCGCCGCAGGGGGAATCGACCATGGAGGGCTTCTACATCAACACCATAGCCCCTTCGATGAGTTGTGAGTAGTTTACCACAGACCTCCGGGTCCATAGTTATTAGCTAGATGGCTTCTTCTCTCTTTTTGGATCTCAGTACAATGTTCTCCCCCTCTCTTGTGGACATCTATTCGATGTAAACTCTTTTTGCGTGTGTTTGTCGAGATCCGATGAATTGTGGGTTTATGATCAAGTTTACTATGAGAAATATTTGAATCTCCTCTGAATTCTTTTATGTATGATTGAGTTATCTTTGCAAGTCTCTTCGAAGTATCAGTTTGGTTTGGCCTACTAGATTGATCTTTCTTGCCATGGGAGAAGTGCTTAGCTTTGCGTTCAATCTTGCGGTGTCCTTACCCAGTGACAGAAAGGGTTGCAAGGCACGTATTTTATTGTTGACATTGAGGATAAAAAGATGGGGTTTATATCATATTGCATGAGTTTATCCCTCTACATCATGTCATCTTGCTTAATGTGTTACTCTGTTCTTATGAACTTAATACTCTAGATGCAGGCAGGAGTCGGTCGATGTGTGGAGTAATAGTAGTAGATGCAGGCAGGAGTTGGTCTACTTGTTGCGGATGTGATGCCTATATACATGATCATGCCTAGATAATCTCATAATTCTTCGCTTTTCTATCAATTGGTCGACAGTAATTTGTTCACCCACCGTAATACTTATGCTATCTTGAGAGAAGCCACTAGTGAAACCTATGGCCCCCGGGTCTATCTCTTATCATATTTGCTTCCAATTTACTTTTATTTGCATCTTTACTTTTTGCATCTATATTATTAAATACCAAAAATATATTTATCTTATCATACTTTCTCTATTAGATCTCACTTTCGCAAGTGGTCGTGAAGGGATTGACAACCCCTTTATTGCGTTGGTTGCGAGTTCTTTGTTTGTTTGTGTAGGTGCATGGGACTTTTGAGGAGCCTCCTACTGGATTGATACCTTGGTTCTAAAAAAATGAGGGAAATACTTACGCTACTATTGCTGTATCACCCTTTCCTCTTCAAGGAAAACCAACGCAATCTCAAGACTGAGCAAGAAGGATTTCTGGCGCCGTTGCCGGGGAGGTCTTCACTCAAGTCAAGACATACCAAGTACCCATCACAAACTCATCTCCCTCGCATTTACATTATTTGTCATTTGCCTCTCGTTTTCCTCTCCCCCACTTCATCCTTGCCGTTTTATTTGCCCTCTCTTTCCCAATCTCCTCCTCTCTCTTTTCGTTTGCCTTTTCTGTTTGCTTGTGTGCTTGTTTGTCCTTATGGCTTTGCCTAAGGGTTCCGACCACCTTCTTAGAAGGTTGGAAGAGATTGAATCAAATATTAGAAGCCTTATGAATTTGCAATTTGAGCATAATAATTTCTTCAGAAAAGAGTTTAAGGGAAAAAAAGGTTTTTTGGGGTTTATGAACAAAGAGCTTGATGATATGAATAAAGAATTTTATGGTGTGAACTCTCAAATTGCCCGGCTTGAAAATGCTATAGCCAAAATTTCTGATAAGCAAGCCACCTTAGTCAATAACATGGCCGCCAAACCAGAGAAGTTAGATGAAAATAATGATGAAGATCTTAAAGTTACTGATGCGTCTCCTATTAGATCTTTGATTTGCAATATGAATCTTGATAATTATGGGACTGATGATGAGTCAACTTTACCTAGAAGGCGTCCCAAGAATTCAGAGTTTTTAGATCTTGATGCTAAATTTGGTCAAAGTGGGATTGGAGAGGTCATGACTTTAAATAGTATTGAACCCACTATCTCGGATTTCAAGGAATTTGATTATGATAATTGTTCTTTAGAAGGTTGTATTTCCTTGTTGCAATCCGTTGTTAATTCTCCTCATGCTTATAGTCAAAATAAAGCTTTTACCAAACATATTGTTGATGCCTTGATGCAATCTTATGATGAAAAACTTAATTTGGAAGTTTCTATACCTAGAAAACTTAATGATGAGTGGGAACCTACTATAAAGATTAGAATTAAAGATCATGCGTGTTTTGCTTTGTGTGATTTGGTTGCTAGTGTTTCCACGATTTCGAAAACTTTATGTGATATTCTAGGTTTCCATGATCTTGATGATTGCTCTTTAAATATGCACCTTGCGGATTCCACCATTAAAAAGCCAATGGGAAGGATCAATGATGTTCTCATTGTTGCAAATAGAAATTTGGTGCCCGTAGATTTTATCGTTCTTGATATAGATTGCAAACTTTCTTGCCCTATTATTCTTGGTAGACCTTTCCTTAGAACGATTAGTGCGATTATTGATATGAAGGAAGGGAATATTAGATTCCAATTTCCATTAAAGAAAGGCATGGAGCACTTTCCAAGAAAGAAAGTCAAATTACCTTATGAATCTATCATGCGAGCTACTTATGAATTTAGTGCCAAAGATGGCACTACTTAGATCTATCTTCGCTTTTATGCCTATCTAGGGGCGTTAAATGATAGTGCTAGTTGGGAGGCAACCCAATTTTCTTTGTGTTTTTTGTTTTTTTCCTATTTAGTAATAAATCTTGCATCTACCTTCTGTTTAGATGTGTTTTTTCTTTTAATTAGTGTTTGAGCCAAGTAGAACCTATAGGATAACCTATGATGATAGTTGATTTGATTCTGCTGAAAAACAGAAACTTTGAGCGCACGAATTTAGTTTTGTTAAATCACATAAATGTGATTTTGCGTTGATTATTTTTTTTGATGATCAATAGACAAATTTTCCAGGACTTCCTATTTTGGTAGGATTTTTAGAGTTCCAAAAGTTTGCGTTAGTTACAGATTGCTACAGACTGTTCTGTTTTTGACAGATTCTGTTTTTCGTGTGTTGTTTGCTTATTTTGATGCATCTATGGCTAGTAAAATAGTTTATAAACCATAGAGCAGTTGGAATACAGTAGGTTTAACACCAAAATAAATAAATAATGAGTTCATTACAGTACCTTATGTGGTGGTTTTGTTTTCTTTCACTAACGGAGCTTATAAGATTTCCTGTTGAGTTTTGTGTTGTGAAGTTTTCAAGTTTTGGGTAAAGATTTTATGGACTATGGAATAAGGAGTGGCAAGAGCCTAAGCTTGGGGATGCCCATGGCACCCCAAGATATTCAAGGATAGCCAAAATCCTAAGCTTGGGGATGCCCCGGGAAGGCGTCCCCTCTTTCGTCTTCGTTTATTGGTAACTTTACTTGGAGCTATATTTTTATTCGCCACATGATATGTGTTTTGCTTGGAGCATTGTGTATGATATTAGTCTTTGCTTTTTAGTTTACCACAATCATCTTTGCTTTACACACCTTTTGGGAGAAGCCTACTTGATTAGGATTTGCTAGAATACTCTATGTGCTTCACTTATATCTTTTGAGCTTGATAGTTTTCGCTCTAGTGCTTCACTTATATTTTTTAGAGCACGGTGGTGACTTAATTTTGAAGAAATTTCTAGTCTCTCATGCTTCACTTATATCTTTTTGAGAGTCTTTTAGAACAGCATGGTATTTGCTTTGGTTACAAAGTTGGTCCTAGAATGATGAGCATCCAAGTTGGGTATAATAAAAACTATCATAGAAAAGAATTGGATGCTATGATCAATTTGATGCTTGATAATAGTTTTGAGATATGGAGGTAGCGATATTAAAGTCATGCTAGTTGAGGTGATTATGAAAAGTACTTGTGTTGAGGTTTGTGATTCCGGTAGCATGCACGTATGGTGAACCGCATTGTGATGAAGTCGGAGCACAATTTTATTTATTGAGTGTCTTCCTTATGAGTGGCGGTCAGGGACGAGCGATGGTATTTTCCTACCAATCTATCCCCCTAGGAGCATGCACGTAGTACTTTTGTTTTTGATGACTTATAGATTTTTGTAACAAGTACATGAGTTCTTTTTTACTAATGTTGAGTCCATGGATTATACGCACCTCACCCTTCCACCATTGCTAGCCTCTCTTGTGCCGCGCAATTTTCGCCGGTACCATACACCCATCATATACCTTCCTCAAAACAGCCACCATACCTACCTATTATGGCATTTCCATAGCCATTCCGAGATATATTGCCATGCAACTTTCCACAGTTCCATTCATATGACACACATTACTTTTGTCATATTGCTTTTTGCATGATCATGTAGTTGACATCGTATTTGTGGCAAGGCCACCTTCATAATTTTCATACATGTCGCTCTTGATTCATTGCATATCCCGGTACACCGCCGGAGGCATTCATATAGAGTCATACATTGTTCTAGCTTTGAGTTGTAATTCTTGAGTTGTAAATCCATAGAGGTGTGATGATTTTCATTATTAGAGCATTGTCCTAGTGAGGAAAGGATGATGAAGACTATGATTCCCCCACAAGTCGGGATGAGACTTCGGACTTTACAAAAAGAAAAAAAGAAATAAAAAAGAGAAAGGCCAAAAAGAAAAAAAAGAGAAAGGCCAAAGAAAAAAAGGAAAAAAGGAAAAAAAAGAAAAAAAATGAGAGAAAAAGAGAGAAGGGACAATGCTACTATCTCTTTTTCCACACTTGTGCTTCAAAGTAGCACCATGATCTTCATGATAGAGAGTCTCATATGTTGCCACTTTCATATACTAGTGGGAATTTTTCATTATAGAACTTGGCTTGTATATTCCAATGATGGGCTTCCTCAAAATGCCCTAGGTCTTCGTGAGCAAGCAAGTTGGATGCACACCCACTTAGTTTGTTTTGTTGAGCTTTCATATATTTATAGCTCTAGTGCATCCGTTGCATGGCAATCCCTACTCACTCACATTGATATCTATTAATGGGCATCTCCATAGCCCGTTGATATGCCTAGTTGATGTGAGACTATCTTCTCCTTTTTTTCTTCTCCATAACCACCATTCTATTCCACATATAGTGTTATGTCCATGGCTCGTGCTCATGTATTGCGTGAAAGTAGAAAGAGTTTGAGATTATTAAAGTATGAAACAATTGCTTGGCTTGTCATCGGGGTTGTGCATGATTAAATACTTTGTGTGATGAAGATAGAGCAACAGCCAGACTATATGATTTTGTAGGGATAACTTTCTTTGGCCATGTTATTTTGAGAAGACATGATTACTTTGATTAGTATGCTTGAAGTATCACCATTTTCATGTTAATATGAACTTTTATTTTGTATCATTTGGATCTGAACATTCATGCCACAATAAATAAAATTACATTGAGAATTATGCAAGGTACCATTCCACATCAAAAATTCCTTTTTTATCATTTACCTACTCGAGGACGAGCAGGAATTAAGCTCGGGGATGCTTGATACGTCTCCAACGTATCTATAATTTTTGATTGTTCCATGCTATTATATTACCCCTTTTGGATGTTTGTGGGCTTTATTTTACACATTTATATCATGTTTGGGACTAACCTACTAACCGGAGGCCCAGCCCGTATTGCTGTTTTTTGCCTATTTTAGTATTTCAAAGAAAAGGACTATCAAACGGAGTCCAAACGGAATGAAACCTTCAGGAGCGTGATTTTTGGAACGAACGTGATCCAGATAACTTGGAGTGCAAGTCAAGAAGCACCCGAGGCGGCCATGAGAGGGTAGGGTGCCCCCCTATAGGGCGCCCCCTGTCTCGTGGGCCCCTCGGGCGGCCACCAACGTACTTCTTCCTCCTATATAAGCATACGTACCCCGGAAACATCCACGGAGCCAACGAAACACAATTTCCACCACTGTAACCTTCTGTATCCACGAGATCCCATCTTGGAGCCTTCGCCGGCGGTCCGCCGGAGGGGGAATCGACCATGGAAGGCTTCTACATCAACACCATAGCCCCTCCGATGAGTTGTGAGTAGTTTACCATAGACCTTTGGGTCCATAGTTATTAGCTAGATGTCTTCTTCTCCCTTTTTGGATCTCAATACAATTTTCTCCCCCTCTCTTGTGGAGATCTATTCGATGTAAACTCTTTTGTGGTGTGTTTGTCGAGATCCGATGAATTGTGGGTTTATGATCAAGTTTATCTATGAGAAATATTTGAATCTCATCTTAATTCTTTTATGTATGATTGAGTTATCTTTGGAAGTCTCTTCGAATTATCAGTTTGGTTTGGCCTACTAGATTGATCTTTCTTGCCATGGGAGAAGTGCTTAGCTTTGGGTTCAATCTTGTGGTGTCCTTACCCAGTGACAGAAAGGGTTGCAAGGCACGTATTTTATTGTTGCCATCGAGGATAAAAAGAGGGGTTTATATCATATTGCATGATTTTATCCCTCTACATCATGTCATCTTGCTTAATGCGTTACTCTGTTCTTATGAACTTAATACTCTAGATGCAGGTAGGAGTCGGTCGATGTGTGGAGTAATAGTAGTAGATGCAGGCAGGAGTCGGTCTACTTGTTGCGGACGTGATGCCTATATACATGATCATGCCTAGATAATCTCATAATTAATTGCTTTTCTATCAATTGGTCGACAGTAATTTGTTCACCCACCGTAATACTTATGCTATCTTGAGAGAAGCCACTAGTGAAACCTATGGCCCCCGGGTCTATCTCTTATCATATTTGCTTCCAGTTTAATTTTGTTTGCATCTTTACTTTTTGCATCTATATTATAAAATACCAAAAATATATTTATCTTATCATACTTTCTCTATTAGATCTCACTTTCGCAAGTGGCCATGAAGGGACTGACAACCCCTTTATTGCGTTGGTTGCGAGTTCTTTGTTTGTTTGTGTAGGTGTGTGGGACTTTTGAGGAGCCTCCTACTGGATTGATACATTGGTTCTCAAAAACTAAGGGAAATACTTACGCTACTATTGCTACATCACCCTTTCCTCTTCAAGGAAAACCAACGCAAGCTCAAGACGTAGAAGCAAGAAGCTACCTAAAGGCAAAAAAGGGAGGCGGCGTCTCCGTAGCAAGGCTACAGGATACGGTATTCCTAAACCACAGCGCTTGGTCAACCCGAGTGCGAAACTTATCTTAGCGGTCCAGAGTCGATTCCTCATGCTGGCCCAGGCTCGTGCGTCAATGGCCATAGTGTAGCCGGGTTAGGCCCTTGCGAGCTTTCCCTTCTTTACCATGTGCTTCCATGTGCTCTACGTCCTCGGGTCCTGGCGCTCAAGCGAGCTCAGCCGCCGCTGGTATGCCAGGTCGCGATGTCGTGGTCAAGGCCAGGGGGTGAGGGCTGGAGAGCCAGTAAGAGCTCCTGAGGTGCGATGCTCAGGTGCCCATCCTTTAACATGCAAGCAAATCACATGGGAAAGAAGGAGCCCGCGGTACCGCCCGCTGTCATCCTCGGGAGGTTCCTGCAGGTTAGTCGGGGAAAGAGCATAGCCCACGATTGCGCCGGTTGCCCAGCTGCTGATTGTTCCACAAGGAGATGAAGGCACTAAGGATCTAATGAGGTGACGTGTGCGGAGCGGGCCGCGAGCCAGAGCTCGATCTCTTAGGTTTGTCAGTGTTGCAGGGACGGACCCGAGCACAACGGTCGTGCCGGTATGTGGAGTTTTCACCATGGGGTAAATAGGAGATCGGTTAGCAATGTGGGATGCCGTGAGATGTAATCAAACCAGCGTCAACCGTCAGAAAATCACGCAAGGAGATGAGATGGTTCAGATAGATGCAAGAACTATACATGCCACCAGGTTGGACCCGAGCGGCCTGGGGATAATGGAGCCCGAGGGGCGCCCCTGACAAAGTAGGCTAAAGATGCAAAAGGATACATGCCGCAGGGACAGGCCCGTGTGACTTGGGAATCGTGCAGCCCAAGGGGCGCTCCCAGTTGAATAAACTTGGAAAATGTCACCTGGTACCGTTGTCGAAGGAGGGTTGAGGTAGCCGAAGGCGCGTGATGAAGGAGTCGCCCCTCATAAGCCACCAGGGCCTTGAGCCTTAGGAGGCTCTGGGGGATCAGGTGGTTCCTTGAGGACCGTCTCCATCTCCGCCAGGACAGCATGATGCCTAGCCTCCTGAGCTGCCAAGATGCTCCGTAGATGACCCTGGTAGGCGGCCGCCACATTTGGCAAGCCAAATGGCATGCAGACGTAGCTGTGAGGTGGACCCTCACAATGCCCAACGTGTGAAGGCCAGAAGCGCTCCTGAGACGTGGCTCTGTTGAGCCCTGGAATGTCGATGCAGACGTGCATCCGGCCGTCCTCGCTAGGATGGGGAGCTGCGCCAGGTGGGCAGCGGTCACCGCACATGGTCCTTGCTTCTTGAAGCTCCTGGGTGGCCTTGACGATGAACTCCTGAGCATCGGGCGTTCCTCGTCCAGTGCTCTCTTGAGGGAAACGTGCCGCAAAGCGCGCCTCCACATGGTGCCCGAGTGCCTCCCTCGTGATGTTGGCTAGGTCTGAGGCCCTCCAGAAGAGAGCCCCCGAGCCTCACCCAAGGAGGGCGTCGAGCGTGCCTTCCTATGCGAGGGAGGGAGGCGCCCCAGGTGCGGGTGCTGATCCTGAGGCGGCACCGCTAGAGACGCCACTCTCCTGAGGCCCTGAGCAGCATAGTTGTTTCTTCTTATTGGGGATGTCCTCAGGAGGGTACTGGATGCCCTCGCTGTCGGGGTCTTCGATTGCTGCGGCTTGGAAGGCGCACTCCAGGGAGCACACCGCATCTCTTTCTTCATAGGGGACTGTGATGATTCCACCGCTTCCTGGCGTCTTGAGGACATTGTAGCCGTGGCGGGTCACTGCCATGAACTTGGCTAATGATGGATACCTGAGGATGGCGTTGTATAGAAAACGGATGTGGGCGACGTCAAAGTCGATGAGCTCAGTGCGGTAGTTGTTGCGCTGGCCGAAGGTGACAGGGAGGCGAACCTGCCCTATCGGGTGGTAGAGCCGTCGGTCACTCCTAAGAAGGGTTTGGTAGGCTGTAGCTGATCGTATGGTACTTGAAGGCTATCAAATGTCTCAACAGACAGGACATTGAGACTTGCGCCGCTGTTGATGAGGGTCTTGGTGACTTGGACGTTGCTGATGACGGGCGAGCAGAGCATCGGGAGGGCGCCAGCAGTCGCTGCGCACTTGAGCTGGTCCGACGAGCTGAAGGTGATGGCCATTTGGACCACCTGAGCGGGCGCGTGGCCTCGAGCCTAGGAAGGGCTGCTTTCACCTCGTGAGCAAACTGCTTGAAGACGCCCTGGGATGCTGGGGCCTGCGCTCCGCCCAAGATGCAGGCGATAGCGCGTGGTTCCTGGAAGCCCCCAGCCCCCTCGTCCTAATGGTGGTTGTCATTCCTTCTTGGCGGTGGCAGAAGTGGGGGGACACCAGCATTGCCCTACGGGCGGTCCTCATGCGGATGATCCCTCCAGGCACCCTCACGAGGCTGGCCTGCCAGCGGTCCTCACGAGGCCTGTCGCGCCACTCCTGACGGGGGTCGTGGTCGTCCCAGCGTCCCCCACCTTGTCCTCCTCCTCGGCCGTAGCCCCGGTTGTTGCGCTCGGGGCGTCGACCGAAGCGTCCATCTCGAATGGCCGTGAGCTCCTGACATTCATTGGTGTTGTGGCCGTGTACGTTGTGGAAGGCGCAGAACGAACGACTGCTCTTGGACGACTCGGGATGGTCCTAGCCGCGCTTCGTTTCTGGTCCGTCGCGAGCACGGCCACCCCCTTGCGCTTCACATCCTTGGCCTTGGCTTTATTCTCCTCTAGGTCGGTCGCAGGGAGCTCGAGGAGGGAAAGGCGCCCTTCCTTAGCTCTTGCGCACTTGGTTGCCATGTTGAACATCTCCAGAGCCGTGCATAACTCCTCGTGGATGGCGAGCTCCTCCTTCATCTTGACGTCGTGGACGCCATCTGAGAACGCTTAAATGATGGCCTCATCCGTCACCTTGGGGATCTTGAGGCAAACGCTGTTGAAGCGCTGGATGTACTTCTGCAAGGTCTCTCGTGGCTACTGCTTGATGCGGCATAGGTCACCCGCGGCTGGAGGGCGGTCACGAGTGCCCTGGAAGTTGGTGACAAAACGGTCGCGCATCTCACCCCAGGAAGAGATTGATCCCGGGGGTAAGTTCAAGAGCCACGAGCGAGCACCATCCTTGAGAGCCATGGGGAACCAATTTGCCATGACTTTCTTGGCGCCGTTGGCCGCCTCAATGCTCAGCTCGTAGAGCTGCAAGAACTCCGCAGGGTAAGGGGTGCCGTCGTAGCAAGGAGGCAGGTCTGGCTTGAACTTGCCTGGCCAGATGACGCTGCGCAGCTCCGGAGTGAAGGCGCAGTAGCTTGCTGTGGCCACCGGGGCCCTTTACAGAGGCGGAGCCTACCCTTGATGCCCGTGCACCGCCACGCAGGCGGCACACGTTCTTGTCGTGGTGGCGCTGGGAGTGTAGGAGCATTTTCTTGCGGCCGAGGAACTTCTTGGCAGCTTCCTTCTTCACGCGAAGGCTCCCGGCGCGGCGGGTCGCGCCGAGGGGCCGCGCGCCTTGGTGCTAGGGCGCCGTCTTGGTGCGGAGGTGGCAGAGGTGCTCTGTGGGCTACGTCACCCGTGGCTGGAGGAGGGCGAGGTAGCGAGAGAGACGGGGCGGGTGAGCCCCCTGCGGCGGTGACGAGCTCGGCGATGCGATCTAGCCAGTCCTCATAGAGGTCGTCGACCGAGCGGTAGCGCGGGAGCTCACGTGCCATGAGCAGTGCGGCCTGGGCATCTGTGGGCGTGCAGCGAGCGTGGGATGATGAGCCGGCCGAAGTCATTAACGGGGTGGCGGTGTGGTCGTCCCACCACACCGAGGGGTACAGCGAAGAAGATTCCTGCTTGTTTCCCACCCGGCCGGCTGCGGTGTTGGCAGCGGGTGATGGAGAATGATGGGGGCGCCCGCCGATGGGGGCCATTTGAGCGACACGAGAGGCCAGGGCTTCCCATCGCTCGGCGCGCGTCTGCCATGGACGTGGTGGAGTGGCGAAATGCGGATCGATGAAAGAAAAGCTTCAACGCACCACTACCTGGCGCGCCAAATGTCGGATTTTGGGTTTCAGAAAAACCCTTAAGGTTTGAACTCTGGGGTGCGCACAAAGATCTCTCCCTTCCCCTAGCTCACTCACTCACCACGATCTCAAATCTCGACACGTCGAACTCGAAGAACAAGGGACACAAGGGTTTATACTGGTTCGGGCCACCGATGTGGTGTAATACCCTACTCCAGTGTGGTGTGGTGGATTGCCTTGTAGGCTGAGGATGAACAAGTACAGGGGAAGAACAGCCTCCTGAGGAGAGGTCTTCTTGCACTCGGTGAGCTTGTGTGGTTGAGGATGGTCTGAATCCCTCTCACTAAGGTGGTGGCTAGTCCTATTGATAGAGGCCCGGGTCCTCTCCCCAAATGTTAGGCGGGAAGGGATCCCACAACGGCCAATTTGAAGGGGGACAGCTAGTACAAGCTATCCTGACAAAAGGTGGTCTTCGCCTGCCAAAGGCTCTGGTGGTGACGTCGTCATGGGCTCTGTGGTGACCTCCGTCCTGCCGTCCTACTGGTCTTGGTCTCGTTGCACCGATATGAAATCTTTGCATGATGCCTCGGGACTCCTTGCCTTTGCTTGCCCCTTTAGCACCAAAGAGGCAACGGGTACTCTGCGCCCGATGGCGCCCGCCTGGCACGCGCCTGGCCTTGGTCATCATGGCTCACGTCACGGGAACCTCACGAGGTGCCCCTCTCCTTGATATCTCCACTCCTCATGAGCCAGCCTAGTGAGGCCGCCCCTAAGGAGGTCTTGTGTCATCTGCCTCACGAGGCTCGGCCCCTCGCGAGGGTCTTGAGTGTTTGCTGGTGAGGATGGGCCATACCAGGCCGCTGGGGGAGCCACGCCATGGGCCGCAGGCAGGCAAGCATGGGGACTCCCGTTCCCAGAACGCCGACAGGCCCCTTGCGGTGGAGGTAACAAGGCCTACTCCAGTTTGGGATTGTATTGCTTGGGTTTCGATTACCAGGGAGCGAATACGGTTGACCTACTTCTCGATCTATTGTTTCTTGTCCTGAACTGCTGCCGGGTCGCCCCTTTATATACGCAGGAAGACTCCCGATGGCTCACGGAGTTCCGGCCGGCTCATACACAACGTGTCCAGCTCGATGACTAACTACGTTTGCCTTACAAAACAAGTCATACACATATGGCGATTCATCCTCTTGGGCCTCAAGTCACCTCTGGGTCTTGGGCCATCAATGGGCTTGTATGAGCCGCCATCTTCACTGATAAGTCGCCAGTGGTATGACCCGGCCCCTCCTGGGCGGTTCATACCCAGTAGTTATATCCCCAACATTAGGCCCCAGGTTGATTTGAACTTGTTCATATCAATCCTCAATACCTGACTTGTCAAAATCTTGCATCACTTGTTTGATAAACCTTGTTGTAACCCGCCATGGCGTCAGCTCCCAGAATCTTCTTAAACTGCCATGACGTAATTTTGCATTAATTTCACACGAAGCCTAGAACATCTTAATAGATCCTTATCTTAATAATCATCCTGAAAACCAAGGCGTCCATATAGCCACATGATGATTTCGGCCTCCTTGATTCCCGCACATGCCTTGTATCCACCCCTTATAAATAGGGACAGGGGTCTTTATCATTTCCCCTGCCTCCTTGCCTTCGTCTTCCTCTCGCATCTCCTCTGTTGCCCGAGCTCCGCTGCCGCCACCTCCGGCCGCTGCATCGACCTGACCGGACTAGAGAACTCCGGCGCACCACCGCTGCTCCTCATCACTTGTAAGTGCACCTTTCCTTTTACCTTAGATTTGCATTATGGTTTGGGCAGTTTGCCGGTGTTCTTGTCATTCTTTGTTGTTTCCTTCAACTCCGATGGATTTTAATCTAGATAGGTCATAAACCTTGCGCGAAAGTAGTTTTAGCATTGATTTTCATCATCAGACTAGCATCTCTCCATAGAAGATCTCATCGGAGCATCCAAACTTTTCTACTGCCGCCACCTTAGGCTAGAATTTTACTACTTTTTCTGAACTGTGGTAGATCCAAAATTATTGCTCCAGCTTGCACAATCTATTTGTCCAACACTTAGCAAAATTTGAAGTACCATAACTGCCACATCGGCTTATACTGCAAACTGTGATCCACCAAATGCTTCATAATTTGCATGACCCGACAATATTTCTCCGGTTTAACCATACTTGTTTATAATTTGATTTCGCATAATATACTTGCCTTTAGAACTCTATCCGACTTAACAGCAGAATCCTTAATCCAGAGGGTACCATTAGTCCCCTTTTAAGCCACCAATATGAATACCTTCGTACTTCAAATGTTCATCTTCCAGCTTAATGTAATAACCATTTATAGTATTTTACCTTTGAATCAATGGTCCGGTTTAATAGCATGATCTTAAGCCGGTAATGTTTCTGTCTTGTTGGCCTTTTTAAAAAAATTGTCAAGACTATCACCACCTGCAACTAGGTCATTTCCCAGGTCCCCGAGGAGGATCTGAACGAATATGTTCAGATTGGCGTTTTAGCCAAAAACGATGTCATCCATTGGAGGGTTCCAGGCAATGAAACTCATCATGAGCCCAAGGACGGTGAAGTGATTGTCTTTACTGATCACATAAATCGGAGCTTCGTCCCTCCCGGCTCAAAATTCTTCTGCAATATGCTGCATTTTTCAAGCTCCATCCACAGATATCGGACCCAACTCTGTTTCAAACATTTGCAACTTCCAAGTGTTCTGCGAGGTGTACCTTCAATAGGAGCCCACCGTAGAACTATTCAGGGAGTTCTACTACTTAAACTGGAAGAACAAATTCACAGATGGACCTACCTTAGAGCTAGGCAGCATTTCTATACAGAGCCGGAAAGAAGCCACCTTCCCAGCTGCCACTCTTCCCAGTCACCCCAAAGACTGGAACCAGACTTGGTTTTATTGCCAAGATACTTCGCCAGAAGGGGAAAATCCATTGTCGGGTTATTGCGCCAGCCGGCTTAGTAACAAACATCATCTTCCAGACCGTATCAGCACAGCAGAACGGAAGAAATATGTGCCGGTTTTTGCAAAGATCTGGGCCTTAATGTCCAATGGCTTGACCAACATTGATCTAGTTCTATGCTGGGTCACCTAGAGAGTCTTGCCTCTAAGCCGCTGGACCGGTTTAATGTGTGAATATACCGGCGAGTTAACAGATCCTCAACGCAACTGTCAGATCAAAATGACTGATGAAGATATCAGTAACATAACCAAAACCCTGCTGAATGAGAGCTTGGAAGATTGCAGTGAAGTCGGATTAAATCCTTTCTGCATTCTGAATAAGCCGCCAGCGGTAAGCTTTGAACCATGTTCACACTTGAATCATGTTTTCATTTGTACTGCCTGTTCATACTCATTCAATGTTTACAGGCTGATTCACCTTTCTGGACCAAGAAGCTGCAGGATAAGCCAAAGAAAACCCAGACGAAGAGCAAGGCTATCAAAAAGCCTGCTAAGAAGAAGACAAATCCTGCCGAATTATTCAATTGGATGACAAGGATGATGATGATGAGTCGAAGTAGAACTTGATTCTCTTGGCTCGTTTTTTGTACATCTTGTTGACAATGACTATTGTCACGATGAAGCGGAGGCCGGCTGTGCAGATGATGCAGAGGTAATTACTCTTACCTTCGGATCAGAACCTCTACCAACACAGAAAACTCGACAAACAATCCGGAAAGTAAGATTTTCTCACCCTTTAGCTCACTTGGATCCCAACTATCTTTTGAAGAAGCAGCAACATGAAGCTCGCCGCACAACCCGGAATAGCGGTGGTGGAGTTTTACCCTCCGGCTTACCGAACACCCCAGCACCTCGCAAACGTCAACCGGAGGTTTCAAATATTTTCGACATATTTTATCCCAAGGAGGGTATTTTTCGACAACCTCTTTACCCGTTTGATTCAAACTATCAGGGAACATCTCATTCTTCCTCCGACGACTCAACGAGAACTCAAATCCCAGCCTTCAAGACCGTGCCTGGGTAAGGGTGTATTCCATGGGTGTATTCCATCACTTGAAACTTCACGCCTGATTAATATGCTGACATCTGTGTATCTCTTATTCTCAGTGGCCAGGCCAAGCATAGCAAAAAGGTGAAACTGAACAAACTGGCTTAAGATTCCAACCCTTATGAGCCGGAAAAACAACAGCCAGAAGCCTCTCATCTAACCATCAAAGCTGTCATTGATGACCCACCACCAGAAGAGCACGACGTCACCATGGATCAAATAGATGTTGAACCAGTCATCTCTAAGATGCCAATGTCGGTGTTCTGGGAACGGGGTTACCCAGACTTGCCTACCTGCGGCCTGCGGCGTGGCTCAAGGAGTGGCCCAGTACGGCCCATCTACATCAACACATGCTCAAGACCCTCGCGAGGGGCTGAGCCTCGCGGGGCGGACGACGGGAGGCTTCCTCAAGCATGGCCTCGTCACGCTGGCTCACGAGGGGGCGGAGAGATCAAGGAGGGGTAACTCACAAGGTGCCCATGACGCAAGCCATGACGACCAAGGCCAGGCGGGCGCTAGGCGGGCGCCGGCCTACGCAGAGTCCTTGTTTCCCCTTTGGTGCAAAGGGGGCAAGCGCAGGCAAGGGTATCAAGCAAAGGCAACCATTTCGGTGCAACGAGACCAAGACCAGCAGGACGGCAGAACGGAGGTCATCCTAGAGCCCAGGCCAGGGTCATCGTCAGGGTCTTTTGGCAGGAGAGGACCAACTTTAGTCAGGATAAGTGTACTAGATGTTCCTCTTCAAATTGGCCAATTGTTGGCGCCCTTCCCGCTCAATATTTGGGAAGAGGCCCGGGGCCTTCACCTATAAATAGGAATAGCCACACACGGAGAGGAAAGAGGAGAAAAAGATAGAGAGAGAGAGAGAGAGGCGACGAACCCTCCTAGCAGTTCATCGCACCAACCAAGAACAGACCCTTGCGAGGCTGTTCTTCCCCTGTACTGTCCTTCATCAGCCCCAGAGGCAATCCACACACCACACACTGGAGTAGGGTATTACACCACAATGGTGGCCTGAACCAGTATAAATCTTGTGCCCCTTGTGTTGTTCTTCGTGTAGTTTAGATCCTAGCAAGGCGGTGAAACATGGGTCGGCTGAGGGTGTAATCTCCGCGTGCACCCCAGTGTTCGAACCTCAAGGGTTTGCCAGAACCCGAAATCCGACATTTGGCGCGCCAGGTAGGGGTGTGCCGGAATCTGCCTTCCGTCGCCTCGTGTTTTCACCGCCTGTCCCATCCATGTCAGACGCACGTCGCGCCCGTGCCGAGCGCCGGTCCGCTCTCGCCGTTCGCGTCGCCCAGACGGCCCCAGTCAGCGGGCGTCCCCGTCATTCCCCGTCGCCTGCCGTCAACGCCGCCGGCCCGGCGGGGAATGAACAGCAGGCGTCGTCCCTGCACCCATCGGTGCGGTGCGAAGGCCGCACCGCCACTCCGTCACTGACTCCGGCCGGCTCATCGTCCCATGCCCGTCACGCCCCTGCGGACACGCATGCCGCACTGCTCCTGGCGCGGGAGGTCCTCCACTACCGTCCCGTCGACGACCTCTACGATGAGTGGCTTGCCCGCATCACCGAGCTCGTCAGCGCCGCTGGGGGCTCCCCTGCACCGTCCCTCTCGTTGCACCGCGCACCGCCCTGCGCGGGCGACGAAGCTCCGGGGGCGCCTCAGCCGCCTCCACCTCAAGAAGGCGCCTTGGCTCCAAGGCGCATGGCCCCTGGGCAGAACCCACTCCGTCCGGCGCCAGCACAGCAAGAGAAGAGCTGCCAAGAGATCCCTCGTCCCCGGGAAGCCGCCGGCGTGCTCCCCACACCGGCTCGGCACGAGCGCGCGCCTACTCCGACGCATCAAGACCCTGCGCTACACCTGGCCGCAGCGCACGGAGACCCGCAAGATCAAGCTCTCCGTCACCCAAGGGCTCCCATGGCCACCACAGGCTGCCGTGCTTTCTCCGCCGAGCTGCGCAGCGTGGCCTGGCCGGGCAAGTTCAAGCCAGACCTGCCCCCGCGCTACGATGGCACGGCTGACCCTGCTGAGTTCCTCCAGCTCTACGAGCTGGGCATTGAAGCCACCAACGGAGACGAGAAGGTCATGGCGAACTGGTTCCCCATGGCGCTCAAGGATGGCACTCGCACCTGGCTCCTGAACCTGGCTCCTGCCACGATATCCTCCTGGGACGAGATGCGCACCCGATTCATCGGCAACTTCCAAGGCACTCGCAACCGGCCCCCAGCCATGAGCGACTTGCGCCACATCAAGCAGCAGCCAGGGGAGACCCTGCAGAAGTTCATCCAGCGCTTCAACAGCGCTCGCCTTAAGATCCCCAAGGTGTCTGAGGAGGCCATCATCTCAGCCTTCTCCGACGGCATGCGTGACGTCAAGATGAAGGAGGGGCTCGCGATCCATGAAGACTTGTGCACCTCCCTGGAGCTGTTCAACCTGGCGAGCAAGTGCGCCAGGGCTGAGGAAGGGCGCCTGTCCCTCCTCGAGCTGCCAGCTGCTGACACAGAAGAGAAGAAGCCCAAGACCAAGGACATGAAGCGCAAGGGGGCTGTCGTGCTTGCAGCAGAGACAGACACCAAGCAAGGCAGGGATTAGCCTGAGTCATCCTAGGGCAGCCGGTACTGCGTGTATCACGACCTCCACACCCACAACACCAATGAATGCCAAGAGCTCAGAGTCGTGCGAGAACTGCGTGCCGGCCGACGCCCCGAGGGCAGCGACAGGGGCTATGGCCAAGGACAAGAGGTGGAGGATGATGGGAAGACCGTGGCCCTCGCCAAGGGTGGCGTGACCGACCTTGTGAGGACCGCTGGCAGGACCAGCCTCGTGAGGGAGGTTGGAGCGACCCACCTCGCGAGGGGGGTTGGAGGGATCAGCCTCGCGAGGATCGCCCACAAGGCAATGCGGGCCTCCCTCCTCTGCCACCACAGCCAAGGAGGAATGAAGACAATCACCAGGACGAAGGGGCTGGAGGCTTCCAGGAGCCGCGCGCAATCGCTTGCATCTTGGGCAGCGCACAAGCCCCAGCCTCTGAGCGCATCTTCAAGCAGTTTGCCCGCGAAGTGAATGCAGTCCTCCCCAAGCTTGAGGCCACAGGCCCTCTCAGGTGGTCATCATGCGCTATCACGTTCAGCTCAGCGGATCAGCTCAAGTGCGCGGCCACAACAGGAGTCCTCCCGATGCTTTGTTCCCCAATCATCAGCAATGTGCAAGTCACCAGTACCCTCATTGATGGCGGAGCAGGGCTCAATGTCCTATCCGTCGAAACGTTCAACAATCTCCAAGTGCCATACAATCAGCTGCAGCCAACCAAGCCCTTCTCAGGAGTCACCGATGGTTCCACGGTTCCGATAGGGCGGGTCCGTCTTCCTGTTACCTTCGGGAACCGCAACAACTACCGCACGGATCTGATTAACTTCGACGTCGCTCACATCCGCCTATCGTACAACACCATCCTCGGGTACCCAGCCCTGGCCAAGTTCATGGCCGTGACCCATCACGGCTACAATGTCCTCAAGATGCCAGGAAGTGGCGGAGTCATCACTGTGCCTTGTGAAGAGAGAGACGTTGTGTGTTCCCTGGAACGTGCCTTCCAAGCCGCATCAATTGAAGACCCAGATCACAGGAATGGGAGGCCTCCCGAGGCTGCTCCTAAGAAGAAGAAGACATCGCCTGGCCTAACCCCTCGGGAGGCTGGCCCCCCAGGGTCAGCGCCCGTTCAGGGGGCACCTCCTTCTGTCGCATAGGGAGGCATGCCCGGTGCCCTCCTCGAGAAAGGCTCGGGGGCTCTCTCCTGGAGGACCATCGACTTTGCTAAGATTAGGAGGGAGGCGCTCGGGCACCACTTGGAGGCATGCTTCAACGCACGTTTCCCTCAGGAAGAAGCAAGGCAAGGAGGGCCGAACCCTCAGGAATTCATCAGCGAGATCATTCAGGAGTTGAAGGAGTCAAGAGTCATCAGTGGCAGCCGCCGCTTGCCTGCCGTAGCTCCCCATCCAGGCGAGGATGGTGGGCTGCGCGTCTGCATCGACATACTAGGACTCAACCGAGCTGCCTCTTAGGAGCGCCTCTGGCCCTCACACGCGGGGCGCTGTGAAGGCCCACCTCACAGCTATGTTCGCATGCCTCACGGCCTGCCGAACGCGGTTGTGGTGCATCAGCGCCTCATGAGGAGCATCTTGGAGGATCAGGCGGTCAGGCACTTTGCAGTCCTGGCAGAGATGGAGATGGTCCGCGAGGAGCCGCCAGCGCACCCGAAGCCTCCCGAGGCCCCTGGGCCTGGGGGGCTCATGAAGATCGTCTCCCGCAGCGCACGCCATCCGCTACTTCGGCATCCCTCCGTCTTCAGCATCATCAGGTGACATCCTTCGAGTTTCATTTTCAGCTGGGAGCGCCCCCCCAGGGCTGCATCATTCCCAGGCCGCGTGGGTTCGTCCCTGCGGTGTGTATCCCCTTTAGTTCATGTTTTCAGCTTACTTTATCGGGGGCACCCCTTGGGCTGCATTATCCCCAAAGCCGCTCGGGCCCGACCCAGCGGTGAACGTTTCTTTCTGCGCCTATCTAAATGGATTTGCTTCTTCATGGCTAACGTGCTTGACCTAATCGCCCGCTCGATTGGCACCAACTGATGGAGCTACTCCCTCACGGCACGACGCTTGCGCATGGGTCCGTCCCTGCAACGTCGACAAACCTGGACGGCTGAGCTCTGGCCGCAGCAACCCCGCAGGGCGCCACCTCACCAAGCCTTCAGTGCCTCATCACCCTCCTAGAGCAACCAACAGCTGGCCGGCAGTTGTGACGGCAAACCCTCGCTTTTCTCATGATGAACTCGCAGGATCGTTTAATGGAGCAGAGTCCGGCGCAGCCTCCGCGGCGTCTCCTTCGCCTTGTCCGCGTGAACCACTTGCACGTTAAAGGGGGGTACCTGAGCATCGCGACTCATGGGCTCTTACCGGCCCTCCAGCCCTCACCCTCTGGCCTTGTCCACGGCATCGCAACCTGGCATACCAGCGACGGCTGAGCCCCGCTCGAGGGCCAGGACCTAAGGACGTAGAGCACGAAGGGGAGCAAAGACAAGAGGAAAGAGGCACGTAGGAGGCCTCGCCAGGCAACTCCCCGGCTGCTAATGCGCGAACCCGACGCCGCGGCAAGGAGTGGTTTCTCACCCCCGAGAGAAGTCATCCCCTGGAATCACTGGCCATCGCAGCACCAACCTCGCACCCAATGCAGTTCCATTTTTGGTGACGTCGCACTCCTTTCTCACCGAGCGATGACTGCTTGAGCGCTAAAGGGGACCTCCTGAGCATCGCGACTAAGGGGCTCTTACTGGACCCCGGGCCGCTCACCTCCTGGCCTTGACCACGGCATCGCGACCTGGCATACCAGCGACGGCTGAAGCCTGCCTTGGGACCGTGACCTGTCAGCGCAGAGCGACAAGCCCTCGCGAGGTTCGAAAGGAGAAAGTAAGCTAAGACGGGACGAGCACCCCACACCGCTTCATGATAAGGATCATATTAACAAATGGAATTACAAGCATCTTACAAACCCCCGCGGGGTGCGATCTTCGATTCCTCGCAGGGAACAAAAGGGGCAGATCCTAAAGGGTGCTAACTACACGCGTCTCCGCAAGAGATGCCATCATCAATAGTGGGCCGTCAGCCAGCGGCGCCAACCCCATACAGATCAGTGGAGACGGCGGCCCGACGAGCTCGCCCTGCTCCGGGAGCGACGCAAGCTTGGGGGCTCATAGCTGTCGTCGCTCGTCTTCGGGGTCACGAGGAGCTCGGCGGAGTCGCTGGATCCTTCGACACCTCCGCTACCTGAGGAGCTGCTGGGGTAGCGGTAGGCGAGCCTAGTCCTCGCCGCAGCAGGATCCCGGCCGCCTTTCTTAGGGCAGAACTCCAGCCGGCGTCCCTCCGTGTTGAAGACCTTGAAGAACACCAGGGAGGCGCCATCGTACTCGAGGTGGATTGCGAGGGCGCCACCCGTCCTGCCGACCCGGGCGATCTTGCCCCACCTCGGGTCAGGTAGACCCTGCCCGGAGCGACGACCTCAACCTCCGCTTCGGTCGCAGGGGCACTGCAGCCAGCGTGCTGCAGCCAAAGCTCGATAGGACCCTCGGCGGGATCTCGAAGGCGAACGAATGAGGAAGGTGAATCCAAGACCGAGGAGGCGTGGTGGCGTGAAGAACGAGCTCACGAGCAGAGCCCATGCCGTGAACTCTAGGAGGAACGACGCGCACCGCCGTGATCCGCCGGTGGCGACGGCGCCTCTAGCGATGCTGCTTGGCGCCAGCACCTTGAGGGCTCTCAATCCAGGCATACAAGGGCAATGGGAACCCTGGCGGCGGCCACTCAAACCACGGCCTCGACACCTCCTGCCAAGCACCTCCATCCCCGTGGCAAGAGACGAGCCATTTCTTCGGAGGGAGCGGGACAGGACCCTCTCGGGGGGCCTTCCCTTTCTCTTCGGCAGAAAACCGACGGATCGGTGCCATTGGCGAAGGGAGGAGCAAGGACGAAGATGAATATGAAGAGTAGCGGGAAGAGATGGGTTGGAAAGGCTCACGCCGTTCCGTACATATAGCCGAGGGAGGCCAACCGTCGACGTCCATGATCACAGGTAATTATGACCTGTTTTGCATGCAGGGACTTGTCAAATCATGCAGTTGCCGAGGCGTCGTGGGGAACCAGGACGCTCACGTCCAATCAACCGCCACATGGAGCCCAAGGCCACAGGCTATTGGGGCCCGCAGCGCTTCACACTTTGCCTCTTCGCTTCTCTGCTAAGCCAAGTCCAAGCGCGCCTTGGGCTCGGGGGCTACTGTCGGCATTCTGGGAACGGGGGTACCCAGACTTGCTTGCCTGCGGCCTGCGGTGTGCCTCAAGGAGTGGCCCAGTACGGCCCATCTACATCAACACATGCTCAAGACCCTCACGAGGGGCCGAGCCTCGAGGGGCGGACCACAGGAGGCTTCCTCAGGCACGGCCTCGTCAGGCTGGCTCACGAGGAGGCGGAGAGATAAAGGCGGGGTACCTCACGAGGTGCCCATGACCCAAGCCATGACGACCAAGGCCAGGTGGCGCCAGGCAGGCGCCGGCCTGCGCAGAGTCCTTGTTTCCCCTTTGGTGCAAAGGGGGCAAGCGCAGGCAAGGGTATCAAGCAAAGGCAACCATTTCGGTGCAACGAGACCAAGACCAGCAAGACGGCAGAATGGAGGTCATCGTGGAGCCCAGGTCAGCGTTATCGTCAGGGTCTTTTGGCAGGCGAGGACCAACTTTAGTCAGGATAAGTGTACTAGATGTTCCCCTTCAAATTGGCCAGTTGTTGGCACCCTTCCCGCTCAATATTTGGGAAGAGGCCCGGGGCCTTCGCCTATAAATAGGAATAGCCACACACAGAGAGGAAAGAGGAGAAAAAGACAAAGAGAGAGAGAGGCGACTGAACCCTCCTAGCAGTTCATCGCACCAACCAAGAACAGACCCTCGCGAGGCTGTTCTTCCCCTGTACTGTCCTTCATCAGCCCCAGAGGCAATCCACACACCACACACTAGAGTAGCGTATTACACCACAATGGTGGCCTGAACCAGTATAAATCTTGTGTCCCTTGTGTTGTTCTTCGTGTAGTTTAGATCCTAGTGAGGCGGTGAAACATGGGTCGGCTGAGGGTGTGAACTTCGTGCGCACCCAAGTGTTCGAACCTCAAGGGTCTGCCGGAACCCGAAATCCGACAGCTAAGTCCCATCAATCCCACTGAAGAGAAAAATGACGATGTCATCATCACCGGGCTTGGTTATACAGCGTCGGGTAACCCTACTGCCTTATCCAAGCACAACGCCAAGGAAGAATTTTCTGTTGCTGATAAAGGCAAGTGGAAGGTAGACTTGGAGAGCTACGCCCAATTCGACGCCCAAGAAATCCACTCCGATTATTTGAACCATTTGTATACCAGCCATGATTTTGAAGCTGGCTTGGTCAACTTGATGAAGGAGCGCTATGAGGTAATCCAACAAAATTCTCCTGATAACTATATCTCTATCAGCCGCCAAGTCTATAGAATATGATAGAATTGAATATGTTGTAGACTTTCCAATAGCCATAACTAAATGAACATCATCGCTAGTAGCCCCCAAGGGCGGGCTAAAATTGTCAAGTTAAGCCGGGACTTTAATTTGTAGTAATCAACTTTGTGTTTGTAGCCCCAAGGGCCGGTTTAATCAGTATGAATAAACCGGGACTTATAACCATTGCTGGAACCAATATCCCAATATGTAGCCTTTATAAACTGGATCATAACATTTTGCCCGGGTCATCAGATAAATTTGTCTTGAAAAGAGCAAATAGGCATTAGCCCCCAAGTGCCAAGGAAAATACTTGTATTATGCTTGGGACTTCAAAAATAATCAATATCTTCCATGTTTGTTCATATCCAAGGCTGAACTAACTGAAAAGGATTGACAGATCAATGATCTGAGGGCCAATATTAAAACTCAGCAATCTGAGACATCCAAGGCCAAGTCAGAACTGAAGACTGCCACTGGAAAACATTGAGCAATTGAAACAGGGCTTCAGTGCTGATAAAACTGGCTGGGGGACTGAAAAGGTAGCTCTATTAAAGAGAGCATAAGATGCCGAGGCAGCTCTTAAACCAGTGACTGACGAGTTGTCCGGTTTGAAGTATCAGATCAATAGTATGACATCAGCCATCTTCGGTAAGTAGTAAACATGACTTCTTTACCCCCAACAAGCATGTCATAATCATCTGCCGGTTTACCAAGAACTTTACTGATACAGGCTCCCTGAGCGTCAAGTTGGGCTCAGACATGCACATCAAGCATAAGGCTGTCTACACTCTTGTAGAATAGCTATACACTTGCGCTCAATAGACCATTACTGCTGCTATGCATAAGAAACATCCGCCCACCCTCAT
The DNA here is from genome assembly GCF_002162155.2 of Triticum dicoccoides. Taxonomy (NCBI): domain Eukaryota; kingdom Viridiplantae; phylum Streptophyta; class Magnoliopsida; order Poales; family Poaceae; genus Triticum; species Triticum dicoccoides. The sequence continues at coordinate 190,493,307 of NC_041387.1, read as the reverse complement.
CAAGGAAACATTGAAAAGGTTACCAGTGCTGCCCCAAAGGATCGACGAGTTAAAACAAGCATCTGCCAAAGCCAGCACTTTGGCTGCTTTAAGATGGGCAAAGGCGTGGCAAGTCGATCTTGATCCAGAAGACTTGGCTAATGGTTGTCCAAGTGTTAAAGAAGACCGATCTCCCTTCAGTGCTTATGACTATGCAAAGATATAAAAGAGCAATGCTTCCATTAGCAAGCAAACTGGCTGAGGAGACCAATCTATCCCAATACCCGGCGGCTTATGATGCCAAGAACAAGAAGATAAAGGCGTCGGTTCATCAAGAGGTGGATCTCCTCCCGCCGACGCGTAAGCACACCTTTGCTCCTGACATTGATCCATCCAACCTTATTGATGAAAAGGTTGTGTTTAGAGCTTTGACCGGTATCAACTGGTCCATGCCTAACTTCCAGCCAATGGATAATCAAGGAGCTGAATAAGAATAGGCGCAAGATGATCCGGAGGCTTCAACCCGCCAAGATTCATGAGCCGGCTTACCAGTCATAGCATTTTGATGCTATGTCCCAGAAAAACACTTGTCCGTTTGGGCCGCCAGATGCCTTGTAATAGTATAGTTAAACAATTCTGATATGTCACGCCATCGTGCATATTTATTTGCATAACACTGCCAACCCATCATTGAAAGATCCGCCATTTATGCTTTAGAATATTATCAATTATGTAGGCCAGACTTATTAATTTTCCTGCACATAAACAGATAACAAGTGCCATGGCGGTTAACCCTAAGGCGGGTCACAATACCCCCATATAAAAACCGCTGGTGACTAAATAGTCCAAAACCAGGGCCAGTTTATCAAAACCTTAGATAATAATAACAGATAAATATCATACCTATGATATATATGCACATTGCCGTCTTATCATGCCAGTAAGGGTATCGGCCCTAAAGATAGAGCACAACGCCTTGTTCAATTTATTCCTGCAACCGGCTCATCACGCCATTTGCAGCAAGGGTTAATATCCCAAAGCTTAGAGCCAGAACTCGAAGCACAAAACCATCATATACTAGTGACTTAAAGTCCAAACTCAGGCCGAGTTAATAAACTCTGGATAGATTCATATATGAACCATAAGGCAAACATAGCCTATATCAGTATTAAACCATTTGTCAACATGGCAGAAAAGATCAATCTCAAAAAATCAAAGACAAACTAGAAAAAACAGAAAACAAGGCATTCATAGGCTGCCAAGCCTACATGTCAAGCGTTATTCAAGGGCCACACAGCCACTGAGTTATACCTTAATTCAAACCTTGCAAGCTGGACCTCACATGACCAATCACCGTTTTAACTTTGACAAATTCAAGGTCTTTATAAAGATTGATTTGTCAAGAGTACGGCGAGTCATTCCAGGATTACCTGGTCGGAGTGACAGGCAAAAAAGGCAGGATAACCCGGATTTTTTGGTGAATACACCTGGTGTCCAAGCCTATTACAAGGGTCAACAAAGCTCTGTTCATTAAAAAAGAGCCCCCAAGTAATATTTCATTCCAGGATTATAAGCCAGATTAGTAGGGTAGTCATAGCTATGCTCAATGAGTAGGAAGCCCCCAAGTATTTTGTAATCATGGCGTACAAGACGGATTAAGAGGGTAATCATAGCTATGGTCAATAAGCAGGAAGCCCCCAAGTTATCGTATGAAGTGACAATAAAGACTCATATTCTCATAAATGAAATGACAGAGGCCCTGAATTATCAGGGATGCCGGCTTTATTATATTCATCTGTCACGGGATATCTGTGGCCACCTATGGGACCGGGTTGCCCCTTGCTAGTTCGGTAGGGGGACGTCGCATTGCACAAAGAGCATATCAGCGCACGGCAGCATGGCAGAAAGCACACGAGCAATTTACCAAGGTTCGGGCCGCCGCAAGGCGTAAGACCCTACTCCTGCTTTGGTGGATTGATGATGGAATGAATGTGGTGGTGCATAGTACACTTGCCCGGCAAGGGCTGCCTCGGTGTAGCAGCGACTACGCGCATGTAGTGGCTTGGGCTTGTCAAGTTTCTAACCCTCTAACCCCTCCTATGAGTGCCATGGACCTCTTTTTATAGATTAAGTGGTCACCATAATGGCAAAGTGGTCATTATCCACTGATATGATAGCAAACAGTGCTATCATACCTAACTCTCTGGGCTGACAGGGTGCATTAAATGCACCGCTTAGTGTCACACTACTGGTCGTCCGGCAAGGCCTGTAGGGCTATCTCGCTAGCTTCGCACCTGTTCTCTTGACATGTCACGGGACGGGTGCCATCTGTGAGTTTCTTCTATAGGAGATGGCCGCCATGTGGTGAATGGCTGCCACTTAATCATCTTGCGGCTTGACACCATACTGATTGACGACGTGGTTTGTGCTTGAGTGGTTGGCGGGGTGATTCAGCCCCCGTGAGCCCCGGTAGGCTCTGCCGGGGAGTCTTGGTTGCTTGCTTCGGGTGTTGGCCTCGCCCCTTGCCGGGCTCGCCTACCCTGCAAGGGAGGCTCTTCTCTTGTTGATATCCTATTCCTTTGGCTCAATCTCAATCTCTATGAGCTACATGCTGGTTCTTCAAGTCTCTTGGTTCTCCGATATCTGTCTTGAGCTAGTGCTTCAATCTTGATCTTGTGCCCGTGCATAGTTGGGCAATAGACCTAGGGTTTGTTGCACCAATAGAAGCCCCCAGGCCTGCCCCGAACATGCTGCTGAGCATTGACGAGGTAGGGCCTAACAAGTGCACAGGCAGAATTGCTGAAGGGGTTGGCCCCTTGAGTTTTTCCATTGCTGCTTCATTAGTCTTGATTTCAGGGGCGGTTTCTGATTTCCCCGTGCGTGGTGTAAAGCCAATAGTGGTGGGGCCGCAGTAGTGATGGCTCGTGAATGACTTTAAAGCATGGGGTATAAACTGCCAAATTACTCTTCCCATGGCGTGCTCTTATCCTTATCCACGTATGTTGCATGCATCACGCGGGGTAGGTAACGGAGGTGCGTGGCACGGGAGAGCATCTTGAAGTGGGTCCGTCCGTCTTGAATTGGCGGAGGAGGGCGGTGGTCGCCCGTTGATGGGGCAGCTGCCCTTCCCCGCCCAGCCTATAAAAGGAGGGGCAGAGGAGGGTGAAGTTATTCATCCATGCATTCTTCCTCCTCTTCTCTTCATCTTTGCTTCTACTGGTGATGTTGAAGGGGAGAGCCCGGGGCCAGCCCCCGGCTTCTGTTTGGGGCAACTATTGTCCCATGCTGGTGCTGGCGTTCGAGGAGTGAGCCTGGTCCTTGAGGTGGTGAATTTCTGGGTCTCTTCGAGGCTCGACCAGGAGGCAGGGCTGGAGATCATTGGTAATCCCAGCATCACCCCTCCTGGAGGCCTTGAGGATGTTGTTGACAAGAGGCGCGCCTTCCTGCCCACCAAGGAGGGGTGTGGCGCACCTCAGGCCCCCCGGTAGCTTCGGCTGCTTGTTGTTTCTCCGCTGGAGGCGTTGGACCGGGGTCTTGGCGCTTCCCGCAAGCAGTGGTGGTGAGGAGAAAGCGAGGGAAGATGGAGAATGCAGGTGGCAGGGGTCAGGTCATAGCGCGATGGCATGGATGCCTTCGCCTCCGATCGTCAACCTTCCGCCTTGTCTTTCCTCTCTTCCCCTCCCTCCTCGGCACCGTCATCACCAGCCCTCCGGGTGGTAGCCGGGGAGGGATGTTCTCTTGGTGCCTTCTCCTTGCCTCCAGCAGTCTTTCGACTGAGCTTTGGTGGATAACTCCATGGTGCTCAAGCCGGGGCTTCTTGCTGGCTCTGGAGGTGGCGACCAGAAGGCGCCGCCCCGTCCCCGCACTCCTCCTTCACAGCCTCGCCACTCCTGGTCTTGTCAGGCCATGATTGTCGGGCCCTGACGAGACTGGGGTGGGCTCCTGCTTGGGTGCTCCTTTTCTCGTCTTTTCCTCCTTCTGCCGCAGTGCCTGAAGGAGGGAAAACAAAAGGAGGGGATTATGGGGCACTTATCTTTTTTCAATCTTAAACCTGCCAGCAATTGCCAAATTTTAATTCAAATAATGTAATCTCTCGAGTCCATCTTTGTGTTCTGTAATGCTTGTACTTGTATCAGCATATGAATGAAAAAGATGAATCTTGCCGAGGACCCATGCATGTGTATGTCCATGCAGAGGTGGAGTGCCTCTTTAAAAAAATAGATGTGTTACCCTAGCAGGATATCCTGCCGGCACCCCCTTTGTCTGCCGGAGAGTTCTGTCTGTTGGGGAACAGATAGAGGGGCCAGCCCCACACCAACTCCCTTTTACCAAAGGCTACTACGACCATCCTAACCGAAACAATGTTCAAGTCATGGATGGGAGCACCTAAGTTTCAAAAAGAGAGGCAGGGTTTCCTTATGCAAAGTTATAGCTTTACAGAACACTAATGGACTAGAGGTAAACTTATCTGTTTGGCTTGTCGGGGATTGTCATGCCATGCAATCTTCTAGTTCCTTGTCGAAGTCAAGTTCATGACAGGAACCTGCTACTCCATGTAGATGAGAATGAATGCATGATGCAATCTTATCTATATGCATATGCAAATGCCCATGAAATGCTTATGTAGTTATCTGGGTGTGATTGTGCACGCATGCAATCTTAGTTGGGGCATGATACATCTCCAACGTATCTATAATTTTTTATTGTTACATGCTATTATATTATCAATCTTGGATGTTTTATATGAAATTATATGCTATTTCATATGATTTTTGGGACTAACCTATTAACCTAGAGCCCAGTGCCACTTTCTGTTTTTTCCTTGTTTTTGAGTTTTACAGAAAAGGAATACCAAACGGAGTCCAATTGACGTGCCAATATTTGATGCTTTTTTTATGGACCAAAAGAAGCCCCCGAAGTAAAAGAGTTGGGCCAGAAGAGTCCCGAGCCATCCATGACGGTGGAGGGCGCACCCCCCTGCCTTGTGGCTGACTCAGAGACCCCCCTGACTTGCTCTCGATGCCAAAAAGTACTATAAATATATAAACCCCAAAAAGAAACCTAGATCGGGAGTTCCACCACCACAAGCCTCTGTAGCCACCAAAAACCAATCGGGACCCTATTTCGGCACCCTACCGGAGGGGGGATCCATCACAAGTGGCCATGTTCATCATCCCGGTGCTCTCCATGACGAGGAGGGAGTAGTTCACCCTCGGGGCTGAGGTGTGTACCAGTAGCTATGTGTTTGGTCTCTCTCTCTCTCTCGTGTTCTTGATATGGCACGATCTTGATGTACCGTGAACTTTGCTATTGTAGTTGGATCTTATGATGTTTCTCCCCCTCTATCTCTTGTAATGGACTGAGTTTTCCCTTTGAAGTTATCTTATCGGATGGAGTCTTTCAGGATTTAAGAACACTTGATGCATGTCTTGCATGTGCTTATCTATGGTGACAATAGGATATTCACGTGATCCACTTGATGTATGTTTTGGTGATCAACTTGCGAGTTCTGTGACATTGTGAACTTATGCGTAGGGGTTGGCACACATTTTCGTCTTGACTCTCCGGTAGAAACTTTGGGGCACTCTTTGAAGTTCTTTGTGTTGGTTTTAATAGATGAATCTGAGATTGTGTGATGCATGTCGTATAATCAAACACACGAATACTTAAGGTGATATTGGAGTATCTAGGTGACATTAGGGTTTTGGTTGATTTGTGTCTTAAGGTGTTATTTTACTACAAACTCTAGGGCTGTTTGTCACACTTCTAGGAATAGCCCCATGGATTGATCGGAAAGAATAACTTGAGGTGGTTTTGTACCCTACAATAATCTCTTCGTTTGTTCTCCGCTATTAGTGACTTTCGAGTGACTCTTTGTTGCACGTTGAGGGATAGTTATATGATCCAATTATGTTATTGTTGTTGAGAGAACTTGCACTAGCAAAAGTATGAACCTTAGGCCTTGTTTTGAAGCATTGAAATACCGTTTTCGCTCACTTTTATCATTAGTTACGTTGCTATTTTTATATTTTTAGATTACAAAAACCTATATCTACCATCCATATTGCACTTGTATCACCATCTCTTCGCCGAACTAGTGCACCTATACAATTTACCATTGTATTGGGTGTGTTGGGGACACAAGAGACTCTTTGTTATTTGGTTGCAGGGTTGTTTAAGAGAGACCATCTTCATCCTAGGCCTCCCACGGATTGATAAACCTTAGGTCATCCACTTGAGGGAAATTTCCTTCTGTCCTACAAACCTCTGCACTTGGAGGCCCAACAACGTCTACAAGAAGAAGGTTGCATAGTAGACATCAAGCTCTTTTCTGGCGCCGTTGCTGGGGAGGTTAGTGCTTGAAGTTGTATCTTTAGATCTTGCAATTGAATCTTTTAGTTGCTTGTTTTATCACTAGTTTAGTATATAAAAGAAAACTACAAAAAAATGGAATTGAGGGTGCCTCATATGCTTCATATTTTTAATATCTTTTGTGAAAATGATGGAAAGGAAAATTGTGCTCAAGTGTTAGAAGAAGAATGCATTAAAATGTTTGGCACTAAATATTTGAATGATGAGTATGATTGAAATGTTGTTAGTATGAATTCCTTGAATATCCATGATGCTAATGATATGCAAAGCCACAAGCTTGGGGATGCTATGTTTGATGAAGACGATATTTTTAGTCCCCAAAGTTTTGATGAGAAAACTTATTTTGATGAAAGCATGCCTCCTATTTATGATGATTATATTGATGAAAGTGGATTTGGAGAGGTCATGACTTTATTTAGATATGAATCCACTATTTCGGAAGCGGTTCCAATTTATTATGAGAACAAAGTTTCTATATATGATGATTATTGTGATGACATGTATCCTATAAAGAATAATGATAAACATTGAACTTGTCATCTTGATTTTAATTTCCAATCGGATTATGCCTCACATGATAGTTATTTTGTTGAGTTTGCTCCCTCTACTATTAATGAGAAGAAATTTGCTTATGTGGAGAGTAATAAAATTTCTATGCTTTTGGCTCATGAAAAGAATGCTTTATGTGATGGTTATATTGTTGAATTCATTCATGATCGTCAACCTTCCGCCTTGTCTTTCCTCTCTTCCCCTCCCTCCTCGGCACCGTCATCACCAGCCCTCCGGGTGGTAGCCGGGGAGGGATGTTCTCTTGGTGCCTTCTCCTTGCCTCCAGCAGTCTTTCGACTGAGCTTTGGTGGATAACTCCACGGTGCTCAAGCCGGGGCTTCTTGCTGGCTCTGGAGGTGGCGACCAGAAGGCGCCGCCCCGTCCCCGCACTCCTCCTTCGCAGCCTCGCCACTCCTGGTCTTGTCAGGCCATGATTGTCGGGCCCTGACGAGACTGGGGTGGGCTCCTGCTTGGGTGCTCCTTTTCTCGTCTTTTCCTCCTTCCGCCTCAGTGCCTGAAGGAGGGAAAACAAAAGGAGGGGATTATGGGGCACTTATCTTTTTTCAATCTTAAACCTGCCAGCAATTGCCAAATTTTAATTCAAATAATGTAATCTCTCGAGTCCATCTTTGTGTTCTGTAATGCTTGTACTTGTATCAGCATATGAATGAAAAAGATGAATCTTGCCGAGGACCCATGCATGTGTATGTCCATGCAGAGGTGGAGTGCCTCTTTAAAAAAAATAGATGTGTTACCCTAGCAGGATATCCTGCCGGCACCCCCTTTGTCTGCCGGAGAGTTCTGTCTGTTGGGGAACAGATAGAGGGGCCAGCCCCCCACCAACTCCCTTTTACCAAAGGCTACTACGACCATCCTAACCGAAACAATGTTCAAGTCATGGATGGGAGCACCTAAGTTTCAAAAAGAGAGGCAGGGTTTCCTTATGCAAAGTTATAGCTTTACAGAACACTAATGGACTAGAGGTAAACTTACCTGTTTGGCTTGTCGGGGATTGTCATGCCATGCAATCTTCTAGTTCCTTGTCGAAGTCAAGTTCATGACAGGAACCTGCTACTCCATGTAGATGAGAATGAATGCATGATGCAATCTTATCTATATGCATATGCAAATGCCCATGAAATGCTTATGTAGTTATCTGGGTGTGATTGTGCACGCATGCAATCTTAGTTGGGGCATGATACATCTCCAACGTATCTATAATTTTTTATTGTTACATGCTATTATATTATCAATCTTGGATGTTTTATATGAAATTATATGCTATTTCATATGATTTTTGGGACTAACCTATTAACCTAGAGCCCAGTGCCACTTTCTGTTTTTTCCTTGTTTTTGAGTTTTACAGAAAAGGAATACCAAACGGAGTCCAATTGACGTGCCAATATTTGATGCTTTTTTTATGGACCAAAAGAAGCCCCCGAAGTAAAAGAGTTGGGCCAGAAGAGTCCCGAGCCATCCATGACGGTGGAGGGCGCACCCCCCTGCCTTGTGGCTGACTCAGAGACCCCCCAGACTTGCTCTCGATGCCAAAAAGTACTATAAATATATAAACCCCGAAAAGAAACCTAGATCGGGAGTTCCACCACCACAAGCCTCTGTAGCCACCAAAAACCAATCGGGACCCTATTCCGGCACCCTGCCGGAGGGGGGATCCATCACAAGTGGCCATGTTCATCATCCCGGTGCTCTCCATGACGAGGAGGGAGTAGTTCACCCTCGGGGCTGAGGGTGTGTACCAGTAGCTATGTGTTTGGTCTCTCTCTCTCTCTCTCTCGTGTTCTTGATATGGCACGATCTTGATGTACCGTGAACTTTGCTATTGTAGTTGGATCTTATGATGTTTCTCCCCCTCTATCTCTTGTAATGGACTGAGTTTTCCCTTTGAGGTTATCTTATCGGATGGAGTCTTTCAGGATTTAAGAACACTTGATGCATGTCTTGCATGTGCTTATCTATGGTGACAATAGGATATTCACGTGATCCACTTGATGTATGTTTTGGTGATCAACTTGCGAGTTCTGTGACATTGTGAACTTATGTGTAGGGGTTGGCACACATTTTCGTCTTGACTCTCCGGTAGAAACTTTGGGGCACTCTTTGAAGTTCTTTGTGTTGGTTTTAATAGATGAATCTGAGATTGTGTGATGCATGTCGTATAATCAAACACACGAATACTTAAGGTGATATTGGAGTATCTAGGTGACATTAGGGTTTTGGTTGATTTGTGTCTTAAGGTGTTATTTTACTACAAACTCTAGGGCTGTTTGTCACACTTCTAGGAATAGCCCCATGGATTGATCGGAAAGAATAACTTGAGGTGGTTTTGTACCCTACAATAATCTCTTCGTTTGTTCTCCGCTATTAGTGACTTTCGAGTGACTCTTTGTTGCACGTTGAGGGATAGTTATATGATCCAATTATGTTATTGTTGTTGAGAGAACTTGCACTAGCAAAAGTATGAACCTTAGGCCTTGTTTTGAAGCATTGAAATACCGTTTTCGCTCACTTTTATCATTAGTTACGTTGCTATTTTTATATTTTTAGATTACAAAAACCTATATCTACCATCCATATTGCACTTGTATCACCATCTCTTCGCCGAACTAGTGCACCTATACAATTTACCATTGTATTGGGTGTGTTGGGGACACAAGAGACTCTTTGTTATTTGGTTGCAGGGTTGTTTAAGAGAGACCATCTTCATCCTAGGCCTCCCACGGATTGATAAACCTTAGGTCATCCACTTGAGGGAAATTTCCTTCTGTCCTACAAACCTCTGCACTTGGAGGCCCAACAACGTCTACAAGAAGAAGGTTGCATAGTAGACATCAAGCTCTTTTCTGGCGCCGTTGCTAGGGAGGTTAGTGCTTGAAGTTGTATCTTTAGATCTTGCAATTGAATCTTTTAGTTGCTTGTTTTATCACTAGTTTAGTATATAAAAGAAAACTACAAAAAAATGGAATTGAGGGTGCCTCATATGCTTCATATTTTTAATATCTTTTGTGAAAATGATGGAAAGGAAAATTGTGCTCAAGTGTTAGAAGAAGAATGCATTAAAATGTTTGGCACTAAATATTTGAATGATGAGTATGATTGCAATGTTGTTAGTATGAATTCCTTGAATATCCATGATGCTAATGATATGCAAAGCCACAAGCTTGGGGATGCTATGTTTGATGAAGACGATATTTTTAGTCCCCAAAGTTTTGATGAGAAAACTTATTTTGATGAAAGCATGCCTCCTATTTATGATGATTATATTGATGAAAGTGGATTTGGAGAGGTCATGACTTTATTTAGATATGAATCCACTATTTCGGAAGAGGTTCCAATTTATTATGAGAACAAAGTTGCTATATATGATGATTATTGTGATGACATGTATCCTATAAAGAATAATTATAAACATTGAACTTGTCATCTTGATTTTAATTTCCAATTGGATTATGCCTCACATGATAGTTATTTTGTTGAGTTTGCTCCCTCTACTATTAATGAGAAGAAATTTGCTTATGTGGAGAGTAATAAAATTTCTATGCTTTTGGCTCATGAAAAGAATGCTTTATGTGATGGTTATATTGTTGAATTCATTCATGATGCTACTGAAAATTATTATGAGGGAGGAATATATGCTTGTAGGAATTGCAATAATATCAAGTTTCCTCTCTGTGTTGAAAATCTTGAAGCTATGCATGTCTTGCCTTCCTATGCTAGTTGATTCTTGCTCCCATAAGTTGTTTGCTCACAAAATTCCTAGGCATAGGAAGTGGGTTATACTTAAATGTGCTAGTAATATTCTTCATGATGCTCCCATTATCTTTCAATTCTTATCTTTTATGTGAGCATCATTGAAATCATCATGCCTAGCTAGGGGCGTTAAACGTTAGCGCTTGTTGGGAGGCAACCCAATTTTATTTTTGTTCTTTTCCTTTTGCTCCTGTTTAGTAATAAATAATCTTTATAGCCTCTGGTTAGATGTGGTTTTATGTTTGAATTAGTGTCTGTGCCATGTAGAACCTTTGGGGAGACTTGGGTGAAAGTTAATGTGATCTTGCGGTAAAAAACAGAAACTTTGCGCTCACGACATTAGCTTTCATTTTTTTACAGAAGAGTGCTTTTAAGTTGATTCTTTTTGCAGAAGATTAATAGACAAATTCCTCACATCCAACAATTTATTTCAGAATTTTTTGAGTTACATAAGTACTTGAGAGTTACAGATTACTACAGACTGTTCTGTTTTTGACAGATTCTGTTTTCTATGTGTTGTTTGCTTATTTTGATGAATCTATGAGTAGTATCGGAGGGTATGAACCATAGAGAAGTTGGAATACAGTATATATTACACCACTATGAATTTAGAATGAGTTCACAACAGTACCAAAAGTGGTGATTTATTTTCTTATACTAACGGAGCTTACGAGTTTTCTGTTGAGTTTTGTGTTGTGAAGTTTTCAAGTTTTGGGTAACGATTCGATGGATTGTGGAATAAGGAGTGGCAAGAGCCTAAGCTTGGGGATGCCCAAGGCACCCCAAGGTAATATTTAAGTACAACCAAGAGCCTATGCTTGGGGAGGCCCCGGATGGCATCCCCTCTTTCGTCTTTGTTCATCAGTAACTTTACTTGAGGCTATATTTTTATTCACCACATGATATGTGTTTTGCTTGGAGCGTCACGTCATTTTATTTTTTTTCCTTTCTGTTTGAATAAAGTACTTAAGATCTGAAATTTTATTTATGAGAAGGTGTCTTCACATAGTTGCATAATTATTCGACTACTCATTGATCTTCACTTATATCTTTCGGAGTAGTTTGTCATTTGCTGTAGTGCTTCACTTATATCTTTTTAGAGCACAATGGTGGTTTTATTTGAAGAAATTGATGAACTCTCATGATTCACTTATATTATTTTGAGAGTCTTAAACATCTTGGTAATTTTCTTTGGTTATAAATTTAGTCCTAATATGATGGGCATCCAAGAGGGATATAATAAAAACTTTCATATAAAGTGCATTGAATACTATGAGAAGTTTGATTCTTTATGATTGTTTTGAGATATGAAGATGGTGATATTAGAGTCATGCTAGTGACTAGTTATGAATTTGAGAGTGTCAGCATTCTGGGAATGGGGGTCCCCAGACTTGCCTGCCTGCGGCCTGCAGCGTGGCTCAACGGAGGCCCAGTATAGTCCGTCTTCATCAACAAACGCTCAAGACCCTCGCGAGGGGCCAAGCCTCGCGGGGCAGACGACACAAGGCCTCCTTAGGGGCAGCCTCTCTAGGCAGGCTCGCGAGGAGGCGGAGAGATCAAGGCAAGGGGTACCTCGCGAGGTGCTCATGACGCGAGCATTGACGATCAAGACCAGGCGGGCGCCAGCCTGCGCAGTGTACTTGTTTCCTCTTTGGTGCAAAGGGGGCAGGCGCATGCGCGGAGTTCCAAGGCATCAAGCAAAGGTTTCCATATTGGTGCCACGAGACCAAGACCAGGAGAGTAGCAGGATGGAGGTCATCATGGATCCTAAGACAGCGTCATCACCAGTGCCTTTGGCAGGCAAAGACCACCTTTAGTCAAGATAGCTTGTACTAGTTGTCCCCTTTCAAAATGGCCGTTGTTGGCTCCCTTCCCGCTCAATATTTGGGAAGAGGACCAGGGCCTCTATATATATAGGGATAGCCACACAGTAGAGGGGCATCTCATCTAGATCACACCGAAACCAGAACAAGTAGAGCTCCACCCCAGCTCAAGAACACCTCTCACGAGGCTATTCTTCCTCTGTACTGTTCATCATCAGCCCAAGAGGCAATCCACCACACCACACATAGGAGTAGGGTATTACACCACAACGGTGGCCCGAACCTGTACAAACCTCGTGTCTCTTATGTTGTTCATCGTGCTAGCTAGAATCGCGGCAAGGTTTCGGGGCGTGTATCTCTTGGGAGAAGATCTTCGTGCGCACCCTAGAGTTCGAACGTTAAGGGTTTTGCCGGAACCCGATATCCTACATTTCACGCGCTAGGTAGGGGTGCGCCGGAGCTCTCTCTTTCGTCGGCTCGCTCTCCACCAACACCGTGCTTCGCCCTCATGGAGGACAACGCACCACCGGCTCCGGCGGCCGACGCCAGCACCGGGGCCAGGGGGCTCCGAGTCTTGGCCCCCGCCTTGCGGCAGGTGCAGTGGCTGCACAAGTTCAAGCTAGAGATGCCGCCGCGTTACAACGCCGCGGCGGATCCGCTGGCTTTCTTGCTGGCATACAAGGAGGCCATCCTCAAGGCCGGAGGCGACGACAAGGTCATGGCCAACTGGTTTCCCATGGCCCTCACCGGCGTCCCACGACTTTGGCTACTCCACCTGCCAACATCTTCTGTGGCCTCTTGGGAGGAGTTGTGCAACCTCTTCCTCACCCAATACAATGCGCTGGCGCCCTTGGTCGTCGCAGCTCTCCTTGGCGGCTCGCAGGCACCACCCTCAGACAGCCACGCCAAGCCATTCTTCCGCCAGATCGACGCCGCTCTCACGCGGCAAGGAGCTCCTCCGGGATGGGCGGCACCCAAGGCCGACCTGACCTTCAACTCGGACAATCACCCCACCAACACCGCCTGCTCGGGTGCGCTCCCAATGCTTTGCACGCCCACCATCTGCTAGGTGGCCGTCACCAAGACCCTCATCGACGGTGGCGCCGGCCTCAACGTGCTCTCGGTGGAGGCCTTCAGCCTCCTCCATGTCCCGCTGGAACGACTCCAACCCAGCAAGCCCTTCTTGGGCATCGGAAGCGGTTCCTCCAGCTCCCTGGGGAAAATCTGCCTCCCTGTGACCTTCGGCACCCACGACAACTTCCGCACGGAGCTGGTCAACTTCGACATCACCCACATCGGCCTCCCGTATAGTGCCATCCTCGGATATCCTGCCTTGGCCCAGTTCATGGCAGTGACCCACCCGGCCTACAACCTCATGAAGATGCCTGGGAGCAGCGGCGTCCTCACTATAGCTGGAGATACCAAGGATGCTCTGCTGGCGCTCAAGCTCGCCCTCAAGACAGCCGCGGCAGCGCAGCCTACTGGCACCAACACCTCCAAGGCCAAGGGGGCTGCGCCGACCAAGAAGAAGCAGTTGTTCACACAGGACAAGGCGGACACCAAGCAGGTACCAGTTGAGGAGGACGAGTCCTCCGGCGCCACCTTCACCATAGGTGCCAATCTCGACCCCGACCAAGAGGAGGCGCTGGTGAAATTCCTGCGCTCGAACAAGGAAGTGTTCGCATGGGAACCCAAGTAGCTGGCGGGGGTCCCAAGGTAGGTGATTGAGCATCACCTGAACGTGTGCCCCAATGTACGTCCCGTAAAACAGAAAGCAAGGCGGCAGTCCACCGAGAAGCAGGCTGTCATCATCCAAGAAACCCGCAAGCTAGAGGCAGCAGGTGTTATTCGCGAGGTTCGCTACCCCGATTGGCTGGCAAACCCAGTCGTTGTGCCGAAAAAGGGAGGAAAGGAGCGCATGTGCGTCGCCTTCACCAACCTCAACAAGGCCTGCCCTTAGGATCCGTTCCCGCTCCCTCGCATCGACCAAATCGTCGACTCCACCACCGAGTGCGACCTGTTGTGCTTCCTGGATGCATTTTTGAGCTATCACCAAATCAAGATGGCGGTAGAAGATGCGGATAAGACGGCCTTCCTGACCCCATGTGGGGTATACTACTATACATGCATGCCATTCGTGTTGCGCAACGCGGGCGCAACCTTCCAGCGGCTGATGCACATCGCCTTAGGCCGGCAGCTCGGGAAAAACGCCGAGGCGTACGTCGACGACATTGTGGTGAAGTCTCACGAGGCGAAGACCTTGATCCAGGACCTGGAAGAAACCTTCATGAGCCTCTGCGAAATGGACTTGCGACTCAACCCGAAGAAGTCTGTGTTTGGTGTTCCTTCTGGCAAGCTTCTGGGCTTCCTCGTGTCCCACAGAGAGATCGAGGACAACCTGGAGAAGGTCAAGGCAATCGAAGACATGAGTCCGCCGCAAACCCTTAGAGAAATGCAGAAGCTCGTCGGACGCGTAACAGCGCTAGGGCACTTCATCTCCAAGCCGGGGGAGCGCGCCTTGCCTTTCTTCAAGCTGATGAAGAAGAATGGTCCGTTCGAATGGAGACAGGAGGCCGACCAAGCGTTTCAAGACCTCAAGAAGTACTTAACCAGCCCTCCTTGATGGTGGCACCGCAACCTCAGGAGCCCCTGGTGCTCTACCTCGCCGCCACACCCTACTCTACCAGTGCAGCTCTAGTGGTGGTTCGGTAGGAGCGTCGGGCCAAGGCTGCGTCACGACCGGCCACGGCCCTGGCCGCGGCAGCACAAGACCAAAAAGGCCTCGTGCAGACCACGGCCTCCGTAGATGGAGACCAGCCTCAACTGGAAGACGCCCCCAGGGCTGAAGAGGCCTCACCAGGCAACCAGGTGCTCGGGGCTCTGATGACCCATAAGTGTAGGGGATCTATCATAGTCCTTTCGATAAGTAAGAGTGTCAAACCCAACGAGGAGCAGAAGGAAATGATAAGCGGTTTTCAGTAAGGTTTTCTCTGCAAGCACTGAAATTGTAGATGATAGATAGTTTTGTGATAAGATAAATAGTAACGAGTAACAAGTAAATAAAGTGCAACAAGGTGGCCCAATCCTTTATGCAGCAAAGGATAAGCCTGGACAATTTCTAATAATGAGAAAGGAGCTCTGGAGGACACATGGGAATTATCATCAAGCTAGTTTTCATCACGTTCATATGATTCGCGTTCGGTACTTTGATAATTTGATATGTGGGTGGACCGGTGCTTGGGTACTGCCCTTACTTGGACAAGCATCCCACTTATGATTAACCCCTATTGCAAGCATCCGCCACCACAAAAGAAGTATTAAGGTAAACCTAACCACAACATTAAACATATGGATCCAAATCAGCCCCTAACGAAGCAACACATAAACTAGGGTTTAAGCTTATGTCACTCTAGCAACCCATCATCTACTTATTACTTCCCAATTCCTTCCTATAGGCCCAAATAATGGTGAAGTGTCATGTAGTCGACGTTCACATAAGACCACTAGAGGAAAAGACAACAAACATCTCATTAAAATATCGAACGAATACCAAATTCACATGACTACTTATAGCAAGACTTCACCCATGTCCTCAGGAACAAACGTAACTACTCACAAAGCATATTCATGTTCATAATTAGAGGGGTAATAATATGCATACAGGATCTGAACATATGATCTTCCACCAAGTAAACCAATTAGCATCAACTACAAGGAGTAATCAACACTACTAGCAACCCACAGGTACCAATTTGTGGTTTTGATACAAGATTGGATACAAGAGATGAACTAGGGTTTTGAGAGGAGATGGTGCTGGTGAAGATGTTGATGGAGATTGACCCCCTCCCGATGAGAGGATCGTTGGTGATGACCTTGGTGATGATTTTCCCTCCCGGAGGGAAGTGTCCCCGACAGAACAGCTTCGCCGGAGCCCTAGATTGATTCTGCCAAGGTTCCGCCTCGTGGCGGCGGAGTTTTGTCCCGTAAGCTTGCCCATAATTTTTCCAGGGTAAAATCTCTAATATAGTAGAAGATGGACACCGGAGGCCCACCAGGGGGCCCAGGAGATAGGGGCGCACCCAGTAGGGGGGGGGCGCCCTCCACTCTCCTGGACAGGGTGTGGACCCCCTGGTGTATTTATTTCGCTCAATAATTCTTATAAATTCCAAAAACATGTTTCGTGGAGTTTCAGGATTTTTGGAGCAGTGAAGAATAGGTTTCCAATGTTTGCTCCTTTTCCTGCCAGAATTCCTGCTGCCGGTATTCCCCCTCTTCATGATAAACCTTGTAAAACAAGAGAGAATATCCATAAGTATTGAGATATAATGTGTAGTAACAGTCCATAATGCAATAAATATTGATATAAAAGCATGATGCAAAATGGACGTATCAACTCCCCCAAGCTTAGACCTCGCTTGCCCTCAAGCGGAAGCCGATATCAAAAAATATGTCCACATGTTTAGAGATAGAGGTGTAAATAAAAATAAAATACGGACATGAGGGCATCATGATCATTCTTATAACAGCAACATATATAGGTTTTATCATATGATTTCTTATGCTCAAGTAACAATCAATTCACAATGTCAAGTATGGTTCAAAAACTTCATTGGGAACTAATAAACTATAATCTCAGTCATTGAAGCAATTGCAATTTATCATGACATCAGAAAGAGTCAATAATAGAGCTTTTCAGCAAGTTCACATACTCAACTATCTTGTAGTCTTCTACAATTGCTAACACTCACACAGTACTTGTGGTTATGGAGTTTCAGCCGGACACTGAGAAAGATAGGGGCTTATTGTGTTGCCTCCCAACGTATTCACCTTTAGGTGATGTCAACAATAATGGCCCATGTTAACTTACATCCAATTGGATATATATATATCATGATCTTTCAAACACGAGGAGCTTGCCAAAGGATAAAATGAAAAAGGGAAAGGTGTGGATCTCCTTGACTCAAGCATAAAGTAAAAAACATAAAGTAAAAGATAGGCCCTTCACAGAGGGAAGCAGAGGTTGTCATGTGCGTTTAGGGTTGATGCACAAAATCTTAATGCAAAAGAACGTCACTTTATATTGCCCCTTGTATGTGGACCTTTATTATGCAGTCCGTCACTTTTATTACTTCCACAACAAGATCGTACAAAGCTTATTTTTCTCTACACTAATAAGTCATACATATTTAGATAGCAATTTTTATTGCTTGCAACATGACAACTTACTTGAAGGATCTTACTCAATCCATAGGTAGGTATGGTGGACTCTCATGGCAAAACTAGGTTTAAGGATATTTGGAAGCACAAGTAGTATCTCTACTTGGTGCAAGGAATTTGGCTAGCATGAGGGGGAACGGCAAGCTCAACATGTTTGGAAGGTCAATGACAATATACTTTAACTGAGATGTCAGAAAACATAAACCATTACGTTGTCTTCCTTGTCCAACGTCAACTCTTTTAGCATGTCATACTTAATGAGTGCTCCCAATTATAAAAGGTGTCCAAGATAATATATTTATATGTGAACCCCTCTTTCCTTATCACTTCCTATTAATTGCAACGATGACCAAAACTATGTTCATCAACTCTCAACAATTTTTATGCCTCATACTTTCTATGTGTGAAGTTATCACTATCCATAAGATCAATATGAACTCTTTTATTCTTTCTAATTTCTCAAGATCATAGCAACATAGCAAATCACTTGACTCAACACTAATCTTTATTATAGATAGCTCACAGACTCGATTACAAAAAGAGATAACAATGCAAAACTCAAAACTACTTGATATCAAAACTTCAAACTACTAGATCAAGATAATACTAAAAGGATCGAACTAAATAAAGCGGAAAAGATAGGAGTGTGATGGTGATACGATACCGGGGCACCTCCCCCAAGCTTGGCAATTTCCAAGGGGAGTGCCCATACCCATGTGATTATTTCTCCTTCTTCACGGTTGGTGATATGATTTTCTTGGTGATGATTCCCTTCAGGATACGGTTCTCCTCCTCGAGCTTCCATAATTTCTTTACGGAGCTTGCCCGTAACGGCCAAAGCTCCCTTTACCCAAGGATGCTCCATAGCTTCTGGAGAACAAGTAAAGCTCTTTTTAATATCTTCATAAGAAAGAAACCTAAAGTTGGAAGGGATGACCGAAGCTAGAGTAGCCAGGCTAGGTAGCTCCCCCATCATGAATTTTGCTTGGAGACGCGAGGTAACTTCTTGATCTTCTTCCATGGCATCTATCCTTTTCAAATCAGCCTCCATCTCGTCCTCCGTTGATGGTCCAAAGTGATAAGCATCGCTATTTGTCCTGGACCAGGTGTTGGATGACTCCTGAGAAGACATCTTGCTCTAAATCTGAAACGGAAACAGCTCGAAATGAAAACAGAGGATATTTGCATGATACGATGGTCAAAACCTTCGGGAGTATATATAATGAATTTTTACCGACCAAAATACGTAACGTGCAAGAAAACAGAGTCTGGGAGACACACGAGGTGTCCACGAGACAGGGGGTGCGCCCTCCACTCTCGTGGAGGCCTCGTGTCCCTTTCGGACTACTTCTTTCTTCCGATAATTCTTAAATATTCCAAAACTGATAAAAATTGCCATTGGAGTTGTTTTGAAGTCGGTTTACTTACCGTACCACATACCTATTCCTTTTTGGAGTCTGGAACGTTCTGGAAAGTGTCCCTTATGTATTCCTTTGGGGTTACGGTTTCAATAATATTAGTTTCAACATTGATAGGATTACCTGAAATGTAATGTTTAATTCTTTGACCGTTTACCACCCTCGGACTTGTGCCTTTGAAGTTGTTGATTTTTATGGCACCAGAATGATAGACCTCCTCGATAACGTAAGGACCTTCCCATTTTGAGAGAAGTTTTCCTGCAAAAAATCTTAAACGAGAGTTGAATAATAACACATAATCTCCTACGTTAAACTCACGCTTTTGTATCCTTTTATCATGCCAGCGTTTGACTTTTTCTTTGAATAGCTTGGCATTCTCATAGGCTTGCGTTCTCCATTCATCAAGTGAGCTAATATCAAACAACCTCTTCTCACCGGCAAGTTTGAAGTCATAGTTGAGCTCTTTAATAGCCAAATATGCTTTATGTTCAAGTTCAAGAGGTAAATGACACGCCTTTCCATAAACCATCTTATATGGAGACATACCCATAGGATTTTTGTATGCAGTTCTATAGGCCCATAATGCATCATCAAGTTTTTTGGACCAATTCTTTCTAGATCTATCCACAGTCTTTTGCAAAATTAATTTGAGCTCTCTATTTCTCAACTCTACTTGACCACTAGACTGCGGATGATAAGGAGATGCGATTCTATGATTGACATCATACTTAGCAAGCATCTTACGGAAAGCACCATGAATAAAATGTGAACCACCATCAGTCATAAGATATCTAGGTACTCAAAACCTCGGAAAAATAACTTCTTTAAGCATTTTAATAGAAGTGTTATGATCAGCACTACTAGTTGGAATAGCTTCTACTCACTTAGTAACGTAATCAATAGCAACTAAAATATGTGTATAACCATTAGAGGCAGGAACAGGTCCCATATAATCAAAGCCCCAAACATCAAACGGTTCAATAACAAGAGAGTAATTCATAGGCATTTCTTGACATCTACTAATGTTACCTATTCTTTGACATTCATCACAAGATAAGACAAACTTACGAGCATCTTTGAAGAGAGTAGGCCAATAAAAACCAGATTGCAGTACCTTGTGTGCAGTTCTATCTCCAGCATGGTGTCCTCATAAGATTCAGAGTGACACTTGCGTAGGATTTGTTCATGTTCATGCTCAGGCACACAACGTCTAATAACACCATCTACTCCTTCTTTATAAAGGTGTGGGTCATCCCAGAAGTAATGTCTTAAATCATAAAAGAACTTTTTCTTTTGCTGGTATGTGAAACTAGGAGGTATAAATTTAGCAACAATGTAATTAGCATAATCAGCATACCAAGGAGCAGTACAAGAAGCATTAACGACCGCTAATTGTTCATCAGGAAAGCTATCATCAATAGGCAGTGGGTCATCAAGAACATTCTCTAACCTAGACAAGTTGTCTGAACGGGGTTCTCAGCTCCCTTTCTATCAATAATATGCAAATCAAATTCTTGGACAAGAGAACCCATCTAATGAGTCTAGGCTTAGCATCTTTCTTTTCCATAAGATATTTAATAGCAGCATGATTAGTGTGAATAGTAACTTTGGAATCAACAATATAAGGTCTAAACTTATCACATGCAAACACAACTGCTAAGAATTCTTTTTCCGTAGTAGCATAATTTCTCTGGGCAGTATCAAGAGTCTTACTAGCATACTGGATAACATTTAATTTCTTATCGACTCTTTGCCCTAGAACAACACCTACAGCATAATCACTAGCATCGCACATAATTTCAAAAGGTAAATTCCAATCAGGTGGCTGAACAAATAGGTGCAGTGATCAAAGCTTTCTTAAGTATTTCAAATGCTTCTACACAATCATCATCAAAGACAAAAGGAATATCTTTTTGCAATAAATTAGTTAGAGGCCTAGAGATTTTAGAAAAGTCCTTAATGAACCTCCTATAAAAACCGGCATGACCAAGGAAACTTCTTATACCTTTTATGTCCTTGGGACATGGCATCTTTTCAATAGCATCAACTTTGGCTTTGTCAACTTCAATACCTCTCTCGAAGATCTTATGCCCCAAGACAATGCCTTCATTAACCATAAAGTGACACTTTTCCCAATTCAGGACGAGACTAGTGTCTTTGCATCTCTGCAAAACTCGATCAAGGTTGCTCAAACAATCATCAAAAGAGGATCCATAAACGGAAAAGTCATCCATGAATACCTCACAAATCTTTTGACAAAAATCTGAGAATATAGCCATCATGCATCTTTGAAAGGTAGCAGGTGCATTACATAAACCAAAAGGCATATGTCTATAAGCAAAAGTACCAAAAGGGCAAGTAAAAGTAGTTTTTGATTGATCCTTCGCTGACATGGGTATCTGAGAGAAACCAGAATAACCATCTAGAAAGCATAAATGAGTGTGTTTGGATAGTATTTCTAGCATTTGATCAATAAAAGGTAAAGGGTAATGATCTTTCTTAGTAGCTTTATTTAACTTACAGAAATCAATTACCATCCTATAACCTGTAATAATTCTTTGCGGGATCAGTTCATCTTTATCATTAGGAACAACGGTAATACCTCCCTTTTTAGGAACACAATGGACAGGACTTACCCATTCACTATCAGCAACGGGATAAATAATACCTGCCTCAAGGAGCTTTAGTATCTCCTTTCTTACCACTTCTTTCATCTTGGGATTTAGTCGTCGTTGAGGATCACTAACTGGTTTGGCATCTTTCTCCACTGTAATTTTGTGTTGGCATAATGTGGGACTAATGCCCTTAAGTTCATCCAGAGTATATCCAATAGCTGCTCGGTGCTTCTTCAAAGTTTTCAATAATCTTTCTTCTTCTTTCTCTGAAAGGTTAGCACTAATAATAACAGGATATACTTCCTTTTCATCAAGATAAGCATACTTAAGATTATCAGGTAATGGTTTGAGTTCAAACACGGGATCAACCTTGGGTGGAGGGGGATCCCCAAGAATTTCAACGGGAAGGTTATGTTTCAGCATAGGTTCCTGTTTAAGGAACACTTCATCTATTTCCTTTCTTTCCTTCATAAACATATCGTTTTCATGGTCTAGCAAATATTGTTCTAACGGATTAGTAGGAGGCACGGCAATGGAAGCAAGACCAATAATCTCATCCCTACTAGGTGGTTCCCTATCACGAGGTTGTCTACGAAACTTAGCAAAATTAAACTCATGAGACATACCATCTATGCCAACGGTGACAGTATCTTTTTCACAATCAATCTTAGCACTAGCTATATTCAAGAAGGGTCTACCAAAAATAATGGGACAAAAATCATCTTGTGGGGAACCAAGAACAAGAAAATCAACAGGGTATTTAACCTTCCCACACAAAACTTCAACATCTCTAACAATCCCAATAGGTTTAATGGTATCCCTATTAGCAAGCTTAATAGTAACATCAATGTCTTCTAATTCAATGGGTGCAATGTCATGCATAATTTCTTTATATAAGGTATAAGGTATTGCACTAGCACTAGCACCCATATCACATAAGCCATGATAACAATGATCTCCTATTTTAACAGCAATAACAGGCATGCCTACGACAGGCCTATGTATCTTAGTATCTGGTCTAGCAATATTAGCAGTCTCACCATAGAAATAAATAACATGCCCATCTAAATCATCATTCAAGAGATCTTTAACCATAGCAATACTAGGTTCAACATTAATTTGCTCAGGAGGTGTATAAGTCCTAGTATTACTCTTACGAACAACAGTCGAAGCTTTAGCATGATCTTTTATCCTAACAGGAAATGGAGGTTTTTCAACATAAGTAGTAGGAACAATGGGATCACTATAGGTGATAGTCTTTTCTTCAACTGTAATAGGTGCAACTACTTTCACTTCAACAGGAGGATTATACTTAAACCACTTCTCTTTAGGGAGATCAACGTGAGTAGCAAAAGATTCACAGAAAGAAGCTACTATCTCAGAGTCAAGTCCATACTTAGCGCTAAATCCACGAAAGGCATCGGTATCCATAAAAGATTTAACACAATCGAACTTAGGTGTCATACCTGACTCCTTACCATCGTCAGAAACCCAATCTTCAGAGTTGCATTTAATTCTTTCCAATAAGTCCCATTTGAAATCAATAGTCTTTAGCATATAAGAACCAGCACAGGAAGTATCGAGCAGGTTGCGATTATCAAGAGAAAGCCGAGCATAAAAGTTTTGAATAATCATTTCCCGGGAGAGCACATGATTGGGGCATGAATATAACATTGACTTAAGCCTCCCCCAAGCTTGAGTGAGGCCAGAAATTATATATGTAATTATGATCACGATGAACAAGATGCATAGGATAGAACTTCTGGTGAAATTCCAACTTCAATCGCTTATAATTCCAAGATCTCGTATCATCACATAGCCTATACCATGTCAATGCATCTCCCTTCAAAGATAAAGGGAAGACCTTCTTTTTGACAACGTCATCAGGAATACTTGCAAGCTTAAATAATCCACAAACTTCATCCACAAAGATAAGGTGTAAATCAGGATGCAATGTTCCATCTCCTGCAAATGGATTAGCTAGCAGTTTCTCTATCATACCCGAAGGAATCTCAAAGTAAATATTTTCATAAAGTTCAGTAGGTTGAGGAGCAACTCTTTGCTCTTTTGGTCAGGGTGAAGATACCCCGGACAAGCCCCTCAAAGGATTAGTTTCCATAGTGACAAGTAACAGAAAATTTCAGCACACTATATAAATGTTTCCTTGCCAAGTTCCACTCACCAAAAGCGCTACACTCCCCGGCAACGGTGCCAGAAAAGAGTCTTGATGAACCACAAGTGTAGGGGATCTATCGTAGTCCTTTCGATAAGTAAGAGTGTCGAACCCAACAACGAGCAGAAGTAAATGATAAGCGGTTTTCAGTAAGGTTTTCTCTACAAGCACTGAAATTGTAGATGATAGATAGTTTTGTGATAAGATAAATAGTAACGAGTAACAAGTAAATAAAGTAAATAAAGTGAAGCAAGGTGGCCTAATCCTTTATGTAGCAAAGGATAAGTCTGGACAATTTCTAATAATGAGAAAGGAGCTCCCGAGGACACATGGGAATTATCGTCAAGCTAGTTTTCATCACATTCATATGATTCGCGTTCGGTACTTTGATAATTTGATATGTGGGTGGACCGGTGCTTGGGTACTGCCCTTACTTGGACAAGCATCCCACTTATGATTAACCCCTATTGCAAGCATCAGCAACTACAAAAGAAGTATTAGGGTAAACCTAACCACAGCATTAAATATATGGATCCAAATCAGCCCCTAACGAAGCAACGCATAAACTAGGGTTTAAGCTTCTGTCACTCTAGCAACCCATCATCTACTTATTACTTCCCAATGCCTTCCTCTAGGCCCAAATAATGGTGAAGTGTCATGTAGTCGATGTTCACATAACACCACTAGAGGAAAAGACAACATACATCTCATCAAAATATCGAACGAATACCAAATTCACATGACTACTAATAGCAAGACTTCACCCATGTCCTCAGGAACAAACGTAACTACTCACAAAGCATATTCATATTCATAATCAGAGGGGTAATAATATGCATAAAGTATCTGAACATATGATCTTCCACCAAGTAAACCAATTAGCATCAACTACAAGGAGTAATCAACACTACTAGAAACCCATAGGTACCAATTTGTGGTTTTGATACAAGATTGGATACAAGAGATGAACTAGGGTTTTGAGAGGAGATGGTGCTGGTGAAGATGTTGATGGAGATTGACCCCCTCCCGATGAGAGGATCGTTGGTGATGATTTCCCCCTCCCGGAGGGAAGTGTCCCCGGCAGAACAGCTCCGCCAGAGCCCTAGATTGATTCCGCCAAGGTTCCGCCTTGTGGCAGCGGAGTTTCGTCCCGTAAGCTTGCCCATGATTTTTTCCAGGGTAAAAGCTCTAATGTAGTAGAAGATGGACACCGGAGGCGCACTAGGGGACCCAGGAGATAGGGGGCGCACCCAGTAGGGGGGGCGCCCTCCACTCTCCTGGACAGGGTGTGGGCCCCCTAGTGTATTTCTTTCGCTCAATAATTCTTATAAATTCCAAAAACATGTTTCCTGGAGTTTCAGGATTTTTGGAGCAATGAAGAATAGGTTTCCAATGTTCGCTCCTTTGCCAGCCAGAATTCCAGCTGCTAGTATTCCCCCTCTTCATGATAAACCTTGTAAAACAAGAGAGAATAGCCATAAGTATTGAGATATAATGTGTAATAACAGTCCATAATGCAATAAATATTGATATAAAAGCATGATGCAAAATGGACGTATCTGGCTCCGTCGTCTCAGGAGGCGCCTTACCCTCCGGAGGGCACGGACCTCGTCAGCATACCCACCCTCGTCGAGCATCCGGTGTATTTCGTCAGCATGGTGCTGAGGGATGCAAGGGCGCGATACCCCATGCCTTAGAAGCTCTTGCTCGCACTATTGGTGGCCTCGCGAAAGCTGCGACACTACTTTCAAGGTCACCCCATCAAGGTCGTCTCGGCCTACCCATTGGAAAGGGTACTCAGGAGCCCCAACTCAGCCGGAAGGGTCGCCGAATGGAACATCGAGTTACAAGCGTTTCAGTTGGAATTCAGCACAACCAGGGTCGTCAAGGGAGTCGCGCTTGCAGATTTCATGGCAGAATGGGCAGAGGCGCCAGGGCTCGAGGCAGGCGAGGATTTGTCACTTTCCCCGGGAAGTGAGGCACCAGACGGCTGGGTCATGTACTTCGATGGCGCGTTCTCGGGACATGGCGCAGGGGCTGGTGCAGTGCTTATATCCCCCACTCAGGACAAGCTCTTCTACGCCATGCAGCTCTGTTTCTAGCATGGCGAGAAGGTCTCCAACAACATAGCAGAATATGAGGGCCTCATAGCAGGCTTGAAAGCTGCAGCTGCACTGGGGGTGAAGCGCCTCATCATCAAAGGTGATTAACAGCTCCTAGTCAACTTCTCCAACAAGGTGTACGATCCGAAGGACGAGCACATGGAAGTGTATCTTGTGGAGGTGTGTAGGATGGAAAAGTGGTTTGGGGGGCTGGAGTTGCAGCACATGCCCCGCGGCACCAACCAAGAGGCCGATGACATCGCCAGGAGGACATCCAGGCGGCTGCCTCAGGAGCCTGGCATTTTTCGAGGAATGGCTCTTCAAGCCATCGGCAGCGCCGTTACTATCAAGCACAGCGCAACCTCGGGAGGAACTCCCTTAGCCACCTGCCATAGGAGCCCCGGCCTGTGGCCCGACCTCCGGAGCATGCCTACTCCTGGCGCTGGAGCCTCAGGAGGGATGTTGGACTAAGGAATTCAAGGACTACCTGATGCAAGGGACGCTGCTAGAGCAAGAAGAGGACGCGGAACGCGTGGCCCGGCAGGCCACGGCCTACTACATCCAAGACGAAGAGCTCTACCGGAAGTGGACAAATGATGTTTCCCTGTGTTGCATCTCCAGAGAGCAGGGGAAGGAGTTGCTGGCTAACGTACACGATGGAGACTGCGGACATCACTCGTCATCACAGACCCTCGTCGGCAAAGCATTTCACAGCGGTTTCTACTGGCCTACGGCACTCAACGACGCAATCGAGCTGGTGAAGGCATGCGAAGCCTGCCAATTCCACTCCAAACAGATCCATCAGCCAGCTCAAGGCCTACAGACCATCCCACTCTCGTGGCCATTCGCGGTTTGGGGGCTGGATATCTTGGGCCCGTTTCCTCGAGCGCTTGGGGGCTACCGCTACCTATACGTTGCCATCGACAAGTTCACCAAATGGGCGGAGGTGGAAGTCGTCTGCACCATCCCAGCTGGATCAGCAGTCAAGTTCATCAAGGGCCTCGTGAGTCGATTCGGGGTCCCTAACCGCATCATCACTGACAACGGTTTGCAGTTCACCAACAATCTCTTCAAAACATATTGTGCTAACCTTGGAACGCAGATATGCTACGCTTCGGTGGCACACCCCCGGAGCATAGTCAGGCCAAATGCGCCAATGCGGAGGTCCTGAAGGGCCTCAAAACCAGGACCTTCAAGAAGAAGCTGGAGGCCTGCGGCAGGGGCTGGAACGATGAGCTCCAGTCCATGTTGTGGTCCATCCGCACTACCGCCACCAAGTCAACTGGCGAGACCCCGTTCTTCCTCGTCTATGGAGCAGAGGTGGTCCTCCCTCACGAGGTCAGGTGTCGCTCCACGCGGGTCCTGGCGTTTGATGAAGCGCAGCAGGACGCCATGCGGGGGATGGACCTCGTGCTGTGGGAGGAGCACCGTCGAGAAGCAGCAAGATACGAGCAGACACTGCGACGGTATCATTGCCGTAACATCTGCCCTAGGACTCTTGAGGTAGGTGACCTCGTGCTCAGGCGGGTGCTCTCCAGGGAAGGGCTGCACAAGCTCTCGCCCATGTGGGAGGGCCCGTTCAAGGTTGTTCATGTTTCCAGGCCTGGCGCCGCGAGCCTGGAGACTCAGGAGGGGGTGCCCATCCCAAACGCTTGGAACATTCAGCACCTCCGAAAGTTCATCCTTAAAGAAAGGCCTAGTGCCTGTGAAGAAAGGCCTAGTGCCTGTGAAGAAGGCCTAGTGCCTGTGAAGAAAGACCTGGTGCCTGTGAAGAAGGCCCGGTGCCTGTGAAGAAAGGCCCAATGCCTGTGAAGAAGGCCCGGTGCCTGTGAAGAAGGCCCAGTGCCTGTGAAGATCGCCGCCCGTGACACTCTCACATAATAATGAGTTGGGCTGTACACGCCTCAGAGTCTCCGGAGTGCCGCCCTTGGGCCTCATGGGCTCCCGCCCACGCCCAGTGATGGCACTTAGCTCCGTGCTGGTGAGAAGACGTCGAAGACTAGACTAGGTGCCGGACGCGGCTTTTCATTTGCTTTCTGCAGTTGCCTTGTTCTCCCCTGTTTGAACCCTTATTGGAGTTGCTTCTAGTGTTGTTTGCCGACCTCTGCCCCTGTTCTCTGTTTTTGGCTTTTGTTTGGCTCGCTCTCTCCCTCTCTCGCAAGCCTCGTGAGGGGGCTACGCGGGTGCCCTCGTGCGCCCTTCCTCGCCTAGTTTTCGCGAGGCTCCCACGTTCAAGTTCACAGCGGGTGCCCCCCTCCCGGTCCGTGCCCCACAGGCATCACGACACAAAGCGTCGGGCCTAAGCCGGCAACCCTCACGACCAAGGTTCAAAAACTATTCTCCCAACTGATCCTTGCAGATCTTAAGACGCCCGGCAAGGCCTCGGGCAGGTACCTCGCGAGGCGAAAACTACTGCAAACGCCCCAAGCTAAGTTGTTCCTACGCACAGGCACATAACCACGACACCATAACACGGCACAGGGGTGATAAATGTAGCACGATAATTAGGGATAATAGTCTGTTGCACGCCCCAGGGGGCTCCATACTTCTCTCTCTCAATGCAGGAAAAGGAGAAAAACAAAATAAAAATGGCGCGTGCCTTGCGACAGCTTGCAAGGAGGGATCCGCATCGTCCTCCCGAGCTCAATCAGACTCGGCCTCACGCTTCACCGGGGCACAGCGACGGGACGACCCGCTATCGCCCTCGAAGCAGGCGCGGCGGCGTGGTGGCTGGTTGCGGCCACCGCTGGAGGGCCTGTCGCCGGAGGAGGAGCCGCTGAAGCTCGGTGAGCTGCGGACGCCGCCAGGAGCAGGTTCGCCTTTGCCCTCGTCACGACCGTCGCCAAGGCCAAGCACCTCGCCGCCGTCCTTACCCTCAAGGCAGCACCCAGTACGGCGGCCATCTTCTCCGAACACCCTCAAGTAGAGGGTCGCATCACCGTCGTACTTGAAGTGGAGGGTGCACCGCCGGCCCAGGCCACGCGCGCGGGCAAACGTCTGCCAACCTCGGGCCAGGGCCACGTTCCCAGCGACGGAGATCTCCACCGTGACTCAGGAGGCCCTGCTGCAGCAGCCGTCCGCCTGCAGCCAGAGCCCACCGGGGCCAGCGGCCGGCAATTCGTCAGCGAAGAAGCGGGGGAGCTGGAGCCAGTTGCCGGCAGGGTTGTCCAACCACACGACAAACTCCGGCAGCACCTCTGCTGAGTAGAAGCGCGACCGAGGAGGCCGCGCAGCCGCGGCACGCCTTCGTCCACCGACTGGGCTGCCCCGATAGGGGCAGCCATCACTATGCAAAGGACCACCACCACGACCACGAGGAGCCGCAGCGGGAGTCGCGGGATGCTTGCAGGGACGACCACGACCGCGCTTGGGCCAAGGAGAGCCAGGCCCTTCCTGGCGAGCCTTCCCCTTCTCCGTCGCCGAGAACCTCTTCACGGGCGCCATGGGAAGATGCAAGCAACCGGAGCAAGGAGGAAGAATAAGCAGGCGGGGAGAGGGGAGATGTGCAACGAGGGCTTTCGCCCCCCCCCCCATTTATAGCCCAAGGGAGGCCAACCGTCAGCCTTCATGATCACAGGTAATGATGACTCTTTTTGCATGCAACAGGGACTCGTCAAATCGGGCAGTTGCCGAGGGAGCGTGGGGAAGTGGAGACGCCCACGTCCAATCAACCGCCACGCGGCGACCAAGGCCGCAGGCTGTTGGGGCCCGCGATGCTCCAAACTTGCCCTTTGGCTTCGCTGCTAAGCCAAGTCCGAGCGCGCCTTGGGCCCGAGGGCTACTGTCGGCGTTCTGGCAACGGGGGTCCCTAGACTTGCCTGCCTGCGGCCTGCAGCGTGGCTCAACGGAGGCCCAGTACGGCCCGTCTTCATCAACAAATGCTCAAGACCCTCGCGAGGGGCCAAGCCTCGCAGGGCGGACGACACAAGGCCTCCTCATGGGCAGCCTCTCCAGGCAGGCTCGCGAAGAGGCGGAGAGATCAAGGCAAGGGGTACCTCGTGAGGTGCTCATGATGCAAGCCATGACGATCAAGACCAGGCGGGCGCCAGCCTGCGCAGTGTCCTCGTTTCCTCTTTGGTGCAAAGGGGGCAGGCGTAGGCGTGGAGTACTGAGGCATCAAGCAAAGGTTTCCATATTGGTGCAACAAGACCAAGACCAGCAGAGCGGCGGGACGGAGGTCATCGTGGAGCCCAAGACGGCGCCATCACCAGTGGCTTTGGCAGCCGAAGACCACCTTTAGTCAGGATAGCTTGTACTAGTTGTCCCCTTTCAAAATGGCCATTGTTGGCTCCCTTCCGCTCAATATTTGGGAAGAGGACCAGGGCCTCTATATATATAGGGATAGCCACACAGTAGAGGGTCATATCATCTAGATCACACCGAAACCAGAACAAGTAGAGCTCCACCCCAGCTCAAGAACACCTCTCGCGAGGCTGTTCTTCCTCTATACTGTTCATCATCAGCCCAGGAAGCAATCCACCACACCATACACAAGAGTAGGTATTACACCACAACGGTGGCCCAAACCTGTATAAACCTCCTGTCTCTTGTGTTGTTCATTATGCTAGCTAGAATCGCGGTGAGGTTTTGGGGCGTGTATCGGTAGGGAGAAGATCTTCATGCGCACCCCAGTGTTCGAACCTTAAGGGTTTTGCCGGAACCCGATATCCGACAGAGAGATACTTGTGTTAACGTTTGTGATTCCCGTAGCATGCACGTATGGTGAACCATTATGTGATGAAGTCGGAGCATGATTTAGTTTTTGATTGTCTTCCTTATGAGTGGTGGTCAGGGACAAGTGATGGTCTTTTCCTACCAATCTATCCCCGTAGGAGCACGCGTGTAGTACTTCGTTTGGATAACTAATAGATTTTTGCAATAAGTATGTGAGTTCTTTATGACTAATGTTGAGGCCATGGATTATACGCACTCTCACCCTTCCACCATTGCTAGCCTCTCTTGTGCTGCGCACCTTTCACCGGTACCATAACACCCACCATTACCTTCCTCAAAACAGCCACCATACCTACCTATTATGGCGTTTCCATAGCCATTCCGAGATATATTGCCATGCAACTTCCCACTGTTTCGTTTATTATGACACGCTCCATCATTGTCATATTGCTTTGCATGATCATGTAGTTGACTTCGTATTTGTGGCAAAGCCACCATTCATAATTCTTGCATACACGTCACTCTTGAATCATTTCACATCCCGGTACACCGCCGGAGGCATTCACATAGAGTCATATTTTCTTCTAAGTATCGAGTTGTAATTCTTGAGTTGTAAGTAAATAAAAGTGTGATGATCATCATTATTAGAGCATTGTCCAAGTGAGGAAAGGATGATAGAGACTATGATTCCCCCACAAGTCGGGATGAGACTCCGAACAAAAAAAAGAGGCCAAAAAAAGAGAGGGCCCAATAAAACAAAAAAAATGAGAGAAAAAGATAGAAGGGACAATGTTACTATCCTTTTTCCACACTTGTGCTTCAAAATAGCACCATGATCTTCATGATAGAGAGTCTCCTCTTTTGTCTCTTTCATTTACTAGTGGGAATTTTCATTATAAAACTTGGCTTCTATATTCCAATGATGGGCTTTCTCAAAATGCCCTAGGTCTTCGTGAGCAAGCAAGTTGGATGCACACCCACTTAGTTTCTTTTGTTGAGCTTTCATACACTTATAGCTCTAGTGCATCCGTTGCGTGGCAATCCCTACTCACTCACATTGATATCTATTGATGGGCATCTCCATAGCCCGTTGATACGCCTAGTTGATGTGAGACTATCTTCTCCTTTTTGTCTTCTCCACAACCACCATTCTATTCCACCTATAGTGCTATGTCCATGGCTCACGCTCATGTATTGCGTGAAGATTGAAAAAGTTTGAGAACATCAAAAGTATGAAACAATTGCTTGGCTTGTCATCGGGGTTGTGCATGATTTAATATTTTGTGTGATGAAGATAGAGCATAGCTAGACTATATGATTTTGTAGGCATAACTTTCTTTGGCCATGTTATTTTTATAAGACATGATTTCTTTGTTAGTATGCTTAAAGTATTATTGTTTTTATGTCAATATTAAACTTTTGTTTTGAATCTTGTGGATCCGAATATTTTTGCCACAATAAAGAAGATTACATTGATAAATATATTAGCTACCATTTCACATCAAAAATTCTGTTTTTATCAATTACCTACTCGAGGACGAGTCCAACGCATATATATTTTTTGATTGTTCCATGCTATTATATTATCAATCTTGCATGTTTTATATGCTATTTTATATGATTTTTGGGACTAACCTATTAACCTAGGGCCCAGTGCCAGTTTCTATTTTTCCTTGTTTTTGAGTTTTATAGAAAAGGAATACCAAACGGAGTCCAATTGACGTGCCAAATTTTGATGATTTTTTATGGACCAAAAGAAGCCCCCGAAGTAAAAGTGTTGGGCCAGAAGAGTCCCAAGCCATCCACGAGGGTGGAGGGTGCGCCTTAGCCCCCTGGGCGCGCCCCGTACCTCGTGACTGACTCAGAGACCCCCCCCTGACTTGTTCCCAATGCCAAAAACTCCTATAAATACAGAAATCTCAGAAAAGAAACCTAGATTGGGAGTTTCGCCGCCGCAAGCATGTGTAGCCACCAAAATCCAATTGGGACCCTGTTCTGGCACCCTACCGGAGGGGGGATCCATCAACGATGGCCATCTTCATCATCCCGGTGCTCTCCATGATGAGGAGGGAGTAGTTCACCCTCGGGGATAAGGGTATGTATCAGTAGCTATGTGTTTGATCTCTCTCTCTCTCTCTCTCGTGTTCTTCATATGGCACGATCTTGATGTACCGCGAGCTTTGCTATTATAGTTGGATCTTATGATGTTTCTCCCCCTCTATCTCTTGTAATGGACTGAGTTTTCCCTTTGAAGTTATCTTATTGGATTGAGTCTTTAAGGATTTGAGAAGACTTGATGTATGTCTTGCATGTGCTTATCTGTGGTGACAATGGGATATTCACGTGACCGACTTGATGTATGTTTTGGTGATCAACTTGCGAGTTCTATGACCTTGTGAACTTATGCATAGGGGTTGGCACACGTTTTCGTCTTGACTCTCTGGTAGAAACTTTGGGGCACTCTTTGAAGTTCTTTGTGTTGGTTTGAATAGATGAATCTGAGATTGTGTGATGCATGTCATATAATCAAACCCACGGATACTTGAGGTGACATTGGAGTATGTAGGTGACATTAGGGTTTTGGTTGATTTATGTCTTAAGGTATTATTTTACTACGAACTCTAGGGCTGTTTGATTCTAGGAATAGCCCAATGGATTGATCGGAAAGAATGACTTTGAGGTGGTTTCGTACCCTACAATAATCTCTTTGTTTGTTCTCCGCTATTAGTGACTTTGGAGTGACTCTTTGTTGCATGTTGAGGGATAGTTATATGATCCAGTTGTGTTATTATTGTTGAGAGAACTTGCACTAGCGAAAGTATGAACCCTAGGCCTTGTTTCAAAGCATTGCAATACCATTTTTGCTCACTTTTATTACTTGCTACCTTGCTGTTTTTATATTTTTAGATTACAAAAACCTATATCTACCATCCATATTGCACTTGTCTCACCATTTCCTTGCTGAACTAGTGCACCTATAC
This sequence comes from Triticum dicoccoides, assembly GCF_002162155.2. Taxonomy (NCBI): domain Eukaryota; kingdom Viridiplantae; phylum Streptophyta; class Magnoliopsida; order Poales; family Poaceae; genus Triticum; species Triticum dicoccoides. Next base: position 190,459,636 of record NC_041387.1, on the reverse strand, counting down.
AATTTACCATTGTATTGGGTGTCTTGGGGACACAAGAGACTCTTTGTTATTTGGTTGCAGGGTTGTTTGAGAGAGACCATCTTCATCCTACGCCTCCCATGGATTGATAAACCTTAGGTCATCCACTTGAGGGAAATTTGTTACTGTCCTACAAACCTCTGCACTTGGAGGCCCAACAACATCTACAAGAAGAAGGTTGCATAGTAGACATCAGGCCCCCCTACCGCGCTTCTTTATTTTCTCTTGCACGGGATCATCTCTCCAGCTTGTACAGGGGGTTACATGCAACTTCGGCAAGGCCATGTACAATGGGTGATGTCAGGCAGGGGCCGGCAGCCTCTGCGCCTTACGGGTAGAACCTTCAGAGATGCTAAATATTCCATGAGTTTTGCAACTGAGTGCCATCTCTGGTCTCCAAACAGACTGCGCCAGGTCTGGTGACTCATACTACCTAGTAAGGGCCTTCCCACTTTGGTGATAACTTGTGTGTACCCTTGGCAGACTGAATGTGCCTAAGGACAATGTCACCTTCCTCAAAACACCGGGCATGAACCCTGCGGCTATGATAGCAACACAGGGCTTGCTGGTAGCGTGCAGCACGTGTAGCAGCCCGAAGATGGTCTCCTCGAGTAGCACAGCATCGTGACGCTGGTGCTGATCCTGTGCTACTTCATCATAGGCAAGCACTTGAGGGGACCTGCAAATGAGTTCCGTGGGGATAACTGCTTCTACCCCATAGACTAGGGAGAAGGGAGTCTGCCCTGTAGCTCGGTTAGGTTTCGTTCTGAGGGACCAGAGAACTACCGGCAGCTCCTCAATCCACCTCCTGTCGTGCTTCTGCAGCGTATCAGAAGTCCTTGTCTTGAGTCCACGAAGCACTTCAGCGTTCACCCTCTCAGCTTGTCCATTGTTCAGGGGGTGTGCCACAGAGGCGAATGAGATCTTGCATCCGAGGGCATGAACGTATTGCATCAAGGAGTGGCTCGTGAACTGAGTGCCATTGTCGGTGATGATCCTTGCCGAAACTCCGAAGCGACATGCCAATTCTTATAAGAACTTGATAGCTAAGTGAGCAGTCACCTTCCTCACGGGAGTCACTTCTGGCCACTTTGTAAAATCGTCGATGGCAATGAACAAGAATTCAAAGCCCCCGATTGCTCGGGGGAAGGGGCCGAGGATATCGAGCCCCCAGACCGAAAATGGCCATGATAAAGGGATTGTCTAAAGGGCTTGGGCAGGCAGATGTGTTCTCTTGGAATGGAATTGGCAGGCTTCACTTGTCATGACGAGCTCAACTGCATCTTGGAGGGCAGTGGGCCAATAGAATCCTTGCCGGAATGCTTTCCCAACTAATGCCCTTGATCCAATGTGTGAGCCGCACATTCCTCTGTGAATCTCAGCCAGCAGTTCCTTTCCATCTTGCCGGCAGACACACTTCAATTTCACACCGTTGGGCCTTCTTCTATATAGAGTGTCATCGAGAAACTAATACATACTGGCCCTCTGTGCTACTTTCTCAGCTTCATCTTGGTCGCCGGGAAGTTCTCCCGTTTGGAGGAAGTGGACGATGTGCCTTGCCCAAGTTGGAGCCTGGGCCTCGGCAACGAGGACTAGCGGCACCTCCTCGGCTGCGGGAGCACCAGCCTCGTTCGCGGGGTCCATAGGCCCGGCTAGAGGGGGCGGTCCTGTCAGTGGGCAATGACACCTATGGGATCACTGGAATCCCTACTACGGTTGCGGGGCGCGGGATCATGAGAAGAGCAAGACTAGCATACAACACAAAGGGGATTTACCCGGGTTTGGGCCGCAAAGATGCGTAAAACCCTACGAGCCTGTTTTGGTGGATGTATTTAGTGTTCTGGAGCTCTTGAACTAGCTCTGGGTGCTGCTAGGTTCGAAAGAGCCAAATCCTTCTCCAGTGCACCATGGGCCTCCTTTTATAGGCGAAACGGGCTGCCACAATGGCACACAGGAGGTGGAAAGTGCTACAGCGTTGTGAGCTTATCGCTGGTATTACAGGACAAAGTGCATTTAATGCGAGGCTTAGGTGTCCCTTCACTTTATCGAGGATGGGAGCGAGGCCCGTCCCGTCCGTCGCTGCTCCTCCTTACTTTGACACGCGCCCTGGCCAACGGTGCATGCGGTGCCATGTAGGCAGGCAGGCAGCTGAGGTGATGCCGTGTGGAGCCTCCACGAAGGGCTGCATGTTTCCACATAGGCGCCTGTCCAGCTGGTTGGGTCGGCAGCTGCATGCGAACAGTGGCGGAGACTTGGCTGGCATGGGCCTGCCAGTGGTCCTGCTGGCGCGCTTGGCGAGGGCCTTGCCGGGTGACCCGGCAAGGGTCTTGCCGTGGCACGCCGTCATCCCCGACAAGGACCTTGTCGGGGGTCTCGTGGGCTTCCTCGGCAAGAACCTTACCGAGGATTGTTGCTTTCCCATTCTCATTTGATCTTGACTATTCTTTGTCTTCACAAAGATCTGCATGCCACCACGGAGGTGCCTCCCGAGCCTTGTCCCAATGCGTTTGTCTAGCGTTGGGGGGCTCAAAGCTGGCTCACTCAGCTGGTGTGGGCGAGCTGCCCCGGCAAGGGTCTTGCCGGGGCTGCTGAGGTTGCCCCGGCAAGGGTCCTTGCCGGGAAAACCTGCTTCATCCATCCGATCTTTGTGGTCTTGGTCTTTGTCGTTGCTTTGTTTGTCTCGTGCCTTCGGCTTTTCTCCGGCTTCCCTTTTCTGCCCTGTTATGCGTGGCCGTGGCGGGTGTCTTTGACTGCCCGTGCACAAGTAAAGGGGTCAAAAGTAGAGCCCCTACTTTTGTATACCGACAGGAGCCCCCGGCCCTGGGCCATACATAAGCGCAGCACGTTGTTGGGCCAGGCCCAGAACGGTGCGCGGGCAGTTGGGGCGGATTTTACCGCGATAACTGCTCCGTCCGCTGCGCTTCCTCATGACCCGTGTTGAACACGCAACATGGGGGTTGTGTGCGCGCGCGTGACGTGGGAGGCATGCGAGGGATACCGTCCGCATGCATGCGTCGTATCGCACTTAATGGGAAAGGAGGCGGCCCGCGCCTTCCCCATAAAAAGGAATAACCGCGGGCGTTCT
>NC_041387.1:190454292-190456209 GCF_002162155.2 Triticum dicoccoides | reverse complement strand
TCTTAGAACCGCTGCCCCCTTTTTTCCTTCTTCTCGAGCCTCTCTGCCTTCGCCCATCGCTGTTGTGCTTATGCCATCCCCCGCTCTTTCGTTTCTTGCAGCCGTCATGGCGCCCATTTCCACAAAAAGCAAGGGAGCGGCGAAAGGACACTGGGGTGACGGAGCAGCCGGAGAGCAAGCTGGTGGCACGACGGGTGCAGTCCTTTTACTTCCCCTCGACGGTCGGCATGCCCGAGCTCCGGGAGATGTTCAAGGATCTATGAGGAGTGAAGACGGGGGGAGAGAAGACGGGGCATCCAGCCATGCACGTCGTCCCTGCCAGTGCCGGGCCCTCCCCAAATCGGTACCCCTTCTTTGTCGACTATTTCTCCTGCGGGCTCTGTCCCCCCTTCTCTGATTTCTTCAAGGATATCATGCACACCTACGGCTTCCACCTCTTGGATTTCACCCCGAATGTCGTGGCGTGCATGGCTCTCTTCGCACATCTCTGCGAGGGCTTCGTCGGGGTGCACCCTAGCACGACGCTCTTCCGCCATTACTTCTCCCCTCGGATTCAAAAAGGGGGCGCCATCGGTGACTGCGTCGCCTAGATCCCGAGGAACCAAGGGGGCGTACCCGGATGGCACCATGAAGGAGAGGTGGGAAGAATCGCGGGGCCGATGGTGCTGGATTGAGGAGGAGGACCCGCCTGCATTCTGCGAGGTTCGCTAGAAGCCGCCGGTCTGTGGGGGCAATTGGGGCAACGTCGACACCGACGATGTGAAGCTTACGGTCACCACCACCAGGATTCTTCGGCTCACCCAGGCCGGGCTCACCCTCGAAATGATCGGGGCAAACTTCATCCGCCACCGGATTGCCCCTCTGCACGACAAATGGAGGCCGGCCTGGCTCTTTGTGAATGCCATCGACATCATGAGGCTCTGCCCCGGCCTCGACAACAACCTGACAGTGCTAAGCCACGCCCATCTTTGCCAACGGATCTTCCAGCTCGAGGTTGACGACGAGGGAGAGGTTTGAGTGGTCCGGAAAGCTCGCCAGGGCCGCGAAGGCCGGCAAGGTCAACAAGGAGCCCGTTTTCAAGCTGCCGGCGGGAGTGGTCCCGCTGAGCAACAACTCTCGCCGGAACGAGATCATTTCCATGATGCCGCTCTTCAACGCGCATGGCCTTGACCCGAACTGGGTTGAGCCGGACGGGCTCGTGGTGCAGGAGTTCTTCGACACCTTGCATGAGCTGTACGTCACCGCTAAGCCACGGCTTATCCAGGACACCTCTCCGGCGGAGCTGGACTATATCGCCGCCAAGGTGGAGGAGGCAAGGCTTGCCGAGTAGGAGGCAAAGCTTGTCAAGGAAGCTGGCAGCACCGGCGGCGTGGTGGACAAGGCCGCGGTGGAGGCGGAGGAGGGGGAGCTCGCCCGATGGGCAGCAGCCACTGGGGAGGCCACCGGCACCGACACCGGGGCTCCCCTCGTTGAAGATGCCGCCAACGGGTCGTCGTAGGAGGAGGGCGAGGGGGCGAACACCGAGACTGTCGATCCTCCAATCGTTGGGAAAGGGCGGGTCCTGCAGGCTATCGGCAAAACTTCTTTGTCGTCCGCCACCTGTCGGCAAAGAAAATGGTTGTTAGGTCGTCGGTTTCCCCCCGGCCCCACCCCACTAGGTACGCTCTTTACCGTCTGCTAGCGGACGGCAAAGAACTGTGACCTACTAAAAAGGTCCGGGCCGCGCCCACGCCCCCACGCCCCTCTCTCTCTCTCTCGATCTCCTCCTCCTTCGCCACCCGCGTCGCCGCCCTCGACCGTCGCTCCGCCCCGCCACCTCGCCCTGCCGCCCCGTCCTATCGCCCCGCTGCCATGCCGCTCTGCCCCATCGCCCCACCACCCCGCCGCCCCATCGCCACACCGCCCCGCCGCCACGCC
>NC_041387.1:190397753-190453610 GCF_002162155.2 Triticum dicoccoides | reverse complement strand
CAAGCCCCGCACCACCCGCTGCCCCGGCTTGCCGCCCCGCACCCGCCGCCTCGGCGCCCGCCCCACCCCGGCTCGCGTCGCCTCCTCCACCACCGCCGAGCCAAGGTGAATTTTTTTACTATTTTTTGTGTTTAGGTTTAATTAGGTTATAGTGGTAGGATTAGTTTACTATCAGATTTAGGTTTAAATAATTAGAAGAAGAAAAAAATTGAAAAAAAAGACGAAGTAGAAGAAGAGGAAAAAGGGGAAAAGGAAGAGGGTTGCCAAGGGGATAGATGGTGGAGCCAGTGGGTCCCGCCGGTCCCGACGCCCATGCCGAGAACCCCCGGTCTGAGTGCTGACCCGTCGACCGTGCGTCGTCATACCTAAGGAAAAAAGACAAAGAAGAAGAAGAAGAAGAAGAAGAAGAAGAAGCAAAAGACACACCGACCCACACCCCGTACACCCCGACACTACATCCACGTCCCACTAGTGACGTCGATGTCCGGCGACCCAAAGCAACTGTTCTCGGTGTCGATGGCGGTCGAACACCATTGCGAATTAGGGGGTTAATTAGGGGGTTCCTCCATGTCGATGGTACCCTAAATAGCAAGTATCGTCAGTGTGAGGTACATGTGGCCGTCGGTGTCGAATACTACATCCACGTCCCACAAGTGACACAGGGGTCCCGCGTCCAGCAGCAACAGCTCTCGGCGTCGATGGCGGTCGAACACCATTGCGAACATGTCTGGCAGCCTCAGAGATGATGATTGAAAGCTAAGTGTTGAAACTTGAAACACCCAAACTAACTCAAGTCGGTTTGGTTGTTTGAAATTTCAAAACTTGGCTTCAATCCTCATCGCAGAGGCTGGCAGACAAATTTGCGAAGGTGTTCGACTGTCATCGGCCTCCAGAACTATTGTTGCGGGACGCCGGGCGCCGGCTTCACTTGTGGGATGTGGATCTAGTGTTCAACGCCGACCGCCTCATGTACCTTGCACCGATGGTAGTTGCTATTTAGTTTACCCGGGGACGAGCGGGTTAGAGGGTTCCTCGGTGTCGATGGTACCGTAAATAGCAAGTATCGTCAGTGTGAGGTACATGTGGCCGTCAGTGTCAAATACTTGCTATGTTACTCATCTTTCAATTTAAATATGCAGTTATTTCGTCGTTGCGAGGGACTAGTGTTCGACGAGCTCCGCCCCTGCATTCATTGGTGAGCACAAATGATATCTCCTACCCCCCCCCCTTCGTCTGCTCTGTTCCGGTCTTCGTGCCGATGAAACTTGCTAGCTATAGGTGTCAATCATTAGTATGCGTAACCACTATGCGTCTCCCGTTCGAAAGGGTTATATCTATAAATATGCATGCATTTGCATATTTATAATCGTAATTCTTTCGAATTGTCCAACGTTATCCATGGATGGCCCGAGTATGTGTAGATTGGGTTCGTTTTCCCATATGCTCAGCTCCGGATCTGATGCAGAATTTTGTCAGTGCCTCCCTATTGTTCTCCGGGTACACATCCTTTCTGCTTATTGCCGAGACGTGTATCAGGAGAACAGCGGGGAGGTGCTGCCGAAATTTTGCATCGGATCCGGAGCAGAGCATGGGAAAACAAACCCAATCTACACATACTCGGTTGGGATTAGGACCTATCCTTACCTATTAACGTGTAAGTTGCATGGACGTAATAAAACTAATAAACTCCATTAACTGATGGATATGGTTTGCTTAATTATGTATATATTTCTTGTGTGTCCAGTAGGAAGTCAATATGAGTGACTCGTGCGTGGATGTACACCAGTTACACTAGTCAGTATGTTTGGATCGAGGAATGGTTAACAAAAACTAAGGGGTTTGTTAGAGCCGCATTTGCAAATGGCCAGAAATTAAGCAGGTGCCCCTGTGTCTGGTGCGACAACTATAATCAGAGGGACGAGATTCAAATGAGTAAACACTTGCATAAGTTTGGTTTTATGCCTGGTAACACAGTCTGGACATTACATGGTGAGTCTGCCCAATGTGCCAGAGCCGAGGTGGTTCGTCGTCGCGCCGACGAGCATGGTACCGGGACCGTAGACCTGGTGCAAGACTTTGACAATACTCGGGACTCGGACAAAGAGATGGAGGAATCTACAAAGGCCTTCACTGAAATGTTGGAGTCCTCAAAACATCCTCTCCACAAGCACACTAAGCTTTGTCAGCTGGATGCCATCTCACAAATAATGGCTTTGAAGGCTCAATTCAATTTGGGCAGAGAATGCTACGACGCGATGATGATAGTTTTTGGATGATTTCTACCCAAAGGCCATGTGCTACCTCCAAACCTGTACCAGTCAGAAAAAATCCTCCGTGCTCTTAAGATTCCCTATGAGAAGATACATGCCTGTGAGAAAGGATGTGTCTTATTTAGGCTTCAGTATGAGGGAACTATTGTCCCATTTGCAATTCTTCCAGGTATGTTGTGGTAGACAATGGTATGGGTGAGAAGACGCAGACCAAAATACCCGTTAATGTTCTTCGGTATATGCCAATCATACCAAGACTTCAACGTCTTTTCATGGTCGAAGAGATGGCCAGACAGATGACATGGCACAAAACAGGCAAAAGAACCAAACTAGATGCAGATGGGAATGTGATGATGGTGCACACATCGGATGGTGAAGCATGGAAGCGCTTCGATGCATTACATAAGGAAAAAACGACAGATCCAAGGCATCCTTGAGTCACCGTCAGCACAGATGGGTTAAGTGTGTTTGGTCAGATGGCAGCCCCATACAGCTGTTGGCCCGTGTTTGTCATCATTCCACTCAATCTCCCCCCCCTGGCAGATTCTGCAAAGAAAGAACATTTTCCTGACGTTGATAATTCCAGGGCCCAACTATCCGGGGAAGAATATGAATGTGTACATGCATCCGCTTAAGGACGAATTGCAAGAAGCTTGGGATAATGGGTTCAGGACATACGACGCCTTTAGCAAAGAGAACTTCATAATGCGTGTCTGGTACCTGTACTCGATGCATGACTTGCCGGCGTATGTGCTATTCGTTGGTTGTTGTGTCCATGGAAGGTTCCCATGCCCCACATGCAAGGGAGCTCTTGAGTTTCGTTGGCTGACGGTGGGGCACAAGTATAGTTGCTTCGAATTTCATAGACAGTTTCTAGATCCTCGCCATAAGTTCAGGAAAGACAACACGAACTTCATGAAAGGTAGAGTTGTCAAACACTCTGCACCACCTGCGTTGACAGGCCAACAGACCCTAGATCAGTTAAACGCTCTCTAGCCAGATCTAGAGCGTCCAGGGTATTTCAAGGGGTATAATAAGGAACACGCCTGGACTCACAAGACATGCTTCTATGATCTGCCTTACTTCAAAGACCTCCTTTGCCCACACAACATCGATGTGATGCACACTGAAAAGAATATCGCCGTTGGTACATTGTTCGGCATAGAGGGGAAATCAAAGGATAATACTAAGGCTAGAGCCGATCAAGAGGAGCTCTGTGATAGATCATTACAAAACATGCAAGAACTGAAAGGAAAGCGGAACTGGAAGAAGCCAAAGGCATGGTTCAATCTTGGAAGGCCAGCTATGAAGGAAATTATTTTGTGGGTGAAAATGCAGCTGATGTTCCCCAATGGGTATGCAGCAAATCTAAAGAGGGGAGCGAGTCTTGATAAATTGAAAATATTTGGTCTAAAAAGTCATGATTGGCACATATGGATAGAGCGGATAATGCCGGTGATGTTGCGTGGCGTCATCCCTGAGGATGAATGGCTAGCGCTGGTAGAGCTGAGCTACTTATTCCGTGTTCTTTGTGCGAAAGAACTATCACCTGGCCTCCTAGAAGAAATGGAACAGTTGGCGCCGGAGTTGATCTGCAAGTTAGAGATGATCTTTCCGCCAAGCTTCTTTAATCCAATGCAACACTTGATTTTGCATCTCCCGACTGAGGCATGATTGGGGGGGCCCTTGCAAAATCATTGGTGCTACTCAACTGAGGGGATGCAGAAGACGCTTCGAGCAAAATGTAAAAATAAACATAGAATAGAAGCATCGATGGCCGAGGCATTCATCACTGAGGAGGCATCAAACTTCAGAGCACACTACAAAGCCAAAAATCGTCATTTGCATAATCTAAAGCCTCGGTACAATGCTAACGAGCCTAAAAAGGGTCAATCCAACCTCAGCTTATTGATCTAGAGCGTCCAGGGTATTTCAAGGGGTATAATAAGGAACACGCCTGGACTCACAAGACATGCTTCTAGGATCTGCCTTACTTCAAAGACCTCCTTTGCCCACACAACATCGATGTGATGCACACTGAAAAGAATATCGCCGTTGGTACATTGTTCGGCATAGAGGGGAAATCAAAGGATAATACTAAGGCTAGAGCCGATCAAGAGGAGCTCTGTGATAGATCATTACAAAACATGCAAGAACTGAAAGGAAAGCGGAACTAGAAGAAGCCAAAGGCATGGTTCAATCTTGGAAGGCCAGCTATGAAGGAAATTATTTTGTGGGTGAAAATGCAGTTGATGTTCCCCAATGGGTATGCAGCAAATCTAAAGAGGGGAGCGAGTCTTGATAAATTGAAAATATTTGTTCTAAAAAGTCATGATTGGCACATATGGATAGAGCGGATAATGCCGGTGATGTTGCGTGGCGTCATCCCTGAGGATGAATGGCTAGCGCTGGCAGAGCTGAGCTACTTATTCTGTGTTCTTTGTGCGAAAGAACTATCACCTAGCCTCCTAGAAGAAATGGAACAGTTGGCGCCGGAGTTGATCTGCAAGTTAGAGATGATCTTTCCGCCAAGCTTCTTTAATCCAATGCAACACTTGATTTTGCATCTCCCGACTGAGGCACGATTGGGGGGGGCCCGTGCAAAATCTTTGGTGCTACTCAACTGAGGGGATGCAGAAGACGCTTCGAGCAAAATGTAAAAATAAACATAGAATAGAAGCATCGATGGCCGAGACATTTGTCACTGAGGAGGCGTCAAACTTCAGAGCACACTACAAAGCCAAAAATCGTCATTTGCATAATCTAAAGCCTCGGTACAATGCTAACGAGCCTAAAAAGGGTCAATCCAACCTCAGCTTATTGAAAGGGAATCTCGCACCATCTAGTGCTTGGAAACCAATATAGTTGGATGTTGAAGAATGGCAGACCATTTCGCTGTATCTCTTTAACAACCTAACAGAAGTGCGGCCATACATCGAGTAAGATCTCGTTACATTGTTTCGCAACTTCTAGTTTCTTTGAACTGCTCTTATTCCTGGATATTTGATGCAGTTGATACGTCGCCATATTCTCGTATGGAGCGGTGATCCAAAAGGATTCCGTCAAAGAGTATGAGCTTCTGGCAAAGCAAGGAGGCGAAAATCCCGGTTTCATCTCTTGCTTCAAAGAAGGTAATTTCCATTAGACCCTTTCATTTCTTTGGCTAATTTCGACTAATGCAACAATCCTTTCGTATTAAACTTGTAGGCTAATTCAGAGATTATGGATGCTGAATTGAGACAAGTAGCTAATGGTTTTGACTATAAGGTCTGTTCATTTGACAATTACGACATCAACGGGTATCGCTTTCGTACCTATGGCAAAGAGCTATCTATGGTCGACCGAAAGTCTACAAATTGTTGTGTCTCTGCTATCGGAGAAGGAGGTGTCCAGTATTATGGAAGAGTTGAAGCAATTTATGAACTTCAATTATATGCTGAAAACCCACCAAAAGTCGTAGTCTTCAAATGTTATTGGTTCCAGCCTAGGGAGACTAGAAGGACTCATGAACATATAGGGCTAGTCAAAATCAAACAAAGCACCCATTTGGATGTTCCCGATGTCTATATTACGGCTCAGCAGGCAACCCAAGTTTTCTATCTACCGTGGGTCTGTCAAAATGATCCAAATCTCAATGGTTGGGATGTCATTTATGAAGTGTCGCCACGTGTTAGACCACCTCCCCCCAATGAAGAGGATTATGAACGTCACATTAACCAAGACACATATGACGAAGGAGAATTCTTCCAATAAACACGTCTTGCCAAAAAACGTTTCAAGAAACACTCTACTCCACCCCAGAACATTGAAGTAGATAACGATAGTGAATCCGACCCTGAGCCGGAACAAGAAGAGCTGGAACAAGAAGAAGTTACTGCTGCAGATGACCTGTCAATGCTTGAACGATTACGTAAAGGTGGCCTTCCACATGATGATGCATTTATTAATGATGTTGATGAGCACGTCATTACCGATAGTGATGATGATGATGCATTTATTAATGATGATGATGAGCACGTCATTACCAATAGTGATTATTAGGTATTCAAATTTTTATGTTGTACTTTGTATGATTTATATAGTTGGTATGTATAATTTTCTTACTTCATATGATTGTTTCTTATACATAGTGCCATGGTCTTGATGTCCGTCCCCGTCGGCCCTCGCCCGCTTTATGATTCAGATGTTGTAAATTCTCTTTCATAACTATTTGTTGCATTTCGCATTTATGACAATTATGGCCATCAGGTTGACATAGAGATATTTTAATCTAGGAGGTATGTGAACCGGAATTTGAAACTGACCTCCTGTCGAGAAGTTATATTTAGTCGAAAAAGAAAATGAGTATTCGAAAGAAAAAATTAAAAGAATTGAAGAAGAGAAGATGACATTGGAGTTGTATGTTACCGATGTCATCGATGCTCACAAGATGAAGATGAATGCAATGCGCTTGAAGATGGATGCAATGCGCTTGAAGATTAAGAAGATTAGAAAATATGCCATTGATAATGAGGCTTGGTATCATTATGCCGTTGGATCAATTGTTACCTTAGTTACGATCTTCATCATATTTGTTGTGATGAGGGTAAGTTTTCTCTAATGTTTTGCTTTACAAATGGATACTTAGCTTATTTTCCTCCTAAATGCCATAATTACATAAGCTATATAAAAAATGAGCTATACTTAGCTTATTCAGTTCATTTATGACATACTTAGCATACTTAGGTCAAAAATGGCATGATAATCTTTGTTACGTCCAAAATGATATAGACTTAGCTTATTTTCCTCGAAGATGACATAATAACCTTACTAAGCTCCAAAATGACCTATTTACCTAGCTTAGCTCTAAAATGACCTACACTTAGCATTTTTACCTCGCTTAGCAATAAAATGGCTTTTTTACTTACCTTAGTTAGAAGAAGAAGAAGATGAAGAAGAGGAGAGGAGAAAAAGAAAGAGAAGAAAAAAAAATTCGTCGTCTTCTTCTTCTTCTAACTAGTCTTCTTCTTCTAACTAGTCTTCTTCTTCTTCTTCTTCTTCTTCTTCTTCTTCTTCTTCTTCTAACTTTCATCTTTCCCAATTTGCAGATTTGCTTTACATGAGGGAGGCTTGGATTCATGGAGTGTACTATTCTTCTGGTGCTTCCTTGTTGTTTATGAAAACTTGTTTGGATATGTACGTCTATATGGATATGTTGTTGGAAACTTGTTTGTGGTTATGTATATATGGATAAGTTGGACTTTGTTGAACTATGTTGTTGGATTTGATCAAATATGTTGTTGGAAATGTTGTTGGATATGTTGGATATGTATGCAAGTATATCTGTGTTTGAAACCATGCCTACTTAATTGGATTTAAATAAAAATAGGGGATGTATAGCCTCTTTGCCGTCTGCTAGCCAACGGCAAAGTGCTTTGCCGTCCGCTAGCAGACGGCAAAGAGGACAAGTGGCAGTCACCTGTGCAAACTGGGAACACTGGCTGCCTATTTGGTCATTTTGCCGTCTGCAAGCGGACGACAAAGTGACCAAATAGGACTGGCAAACAGGGCCATCTATGTCGTCCACTGGCAGATGGGATAGCTGGCCACGTGGCAGGTTCCCAGTGCTGCCCTAGCTAAGCTCTTTGTCGTCTATCGGCGGACGGCAAAGAGCGTCGTTAACCCCCTAACGGCTTTCACCTCACACCACTGTCGTCCGTCATCGTTGTCGTCTGCTGGCCTCGGATGGCGGATAGCACAATCCTTTGCCGTCCATTTCTACGAAGCGGATGGCAAAGAAGGCCTTTGCTGGCACGTGTTCAGCTGGAATGTTTGCCGTCTGCTGGTTGACGGCAAAGGACTTTGCCATCCGGGATCTGTGCCTTTGTCGTCCGCCATGGTGGATGGCAAAGAAGCTGATTCCAGAAGTGGGAGTATGCATCCAAAAAGGAGAGCAGATCACATCCTAAAGTGGAATCCATGATCTAATCGATGCGCGACAAGGGAAATGGGTCCTTTGGGCAAGCCTTGTTGAGATCTGTGAAATCAATGCAAAGCCTCCATTTCCCATTCGCCTTCCGGACTACCACTGGGTTTTCCAACCACATAGGGTGTAACACTCTGACTAAACCAGCTGCTTCCAGCTTCTTGATTTCCTCGGCAATGAACTGCTGCAGCTCCAAGGCCTGCTTCCCACATTTCTGCTTGACGGCTCGGGCATGTGGGCAGACAGCAAGGTGGTGCTCGATTACCTCCCTGGGAACACCAGGGATATCAGATGGTTGCCAAGCAAACACATCTACGAGTGCGTGTTCCTATTTGCCATCAAGGGTGCCACTGATAGTGAAAGTACCATCAACGCCAGCCAGCCTGATACGTCTCCAACGTATCTATAATTTTTGATTATTCCATGCTATTGTATTACCCATTTTGGATGTTTATGGGCTTTACTTTACACTTTCATATCATTTTTGGGACTAACCTACTAACCGGAGGCCCAACCGGTATTACTGTTTTTTGCCTATTTCGGTGTTTCAAAGAAAAGGAATACCAAACGGAGTCCAAACGGAATGAAACCTTCGGGAGCGTGATTTTTGGAACAAACCTGATCCAGAGGACTTGGAGTGCAAGTCAAGAAGCAATCAAGGAAGCCACGAGGGTGGAGGGGCCCCCCCTACTGGGCGTGCCCCCCTATCTCGTGGGCCCCTCAGGCATCCACCGACCTACTTCTTCCTCCTATATATACCCACGTACCCCGAGAACATCAGAGGCGGCCACGGAAAACTATTTCCACCACCGTAGCCTTCTGTATCCGCGAGATCCCATCTTGGAGCCTTCGCTGGCGCTCCGCTGGAGGGGGAATCGACCACGGAGGGCTTCTACATCAACACCATAGCCTCTCCGACGAGTTGTGAGTAGTTTACCACACACCTTCGGGTACATAGTTATTAGCTAGATGGCTTCTTCTCTCTCTTTGAATCTCAATACAATGTTATCCTTGATCTTCTTGGAGATCTATTTGATGTAGCTCTTTTTGCGGTGTGTTTGTCGAGATCCGGTGAATTGTGGGTTTATGATCAAGTTTATCTATGAGAAATATTTGAATCTCGTCTGAATTTATGTGTGATTAAGTTATCTTTGCAAGTCTCTTCGAATTATCAGTATGGTTTGGCCTGCTAGATTGATCTTTCTTGCAATGGGAGAAGTGCTTAGCTTTGGGTTCAATCTTGTGGTGTCCTTTCCCAGTGACAGCAGGGGCAGGAAGGCACGTATTGTATTGTTTCCATCGAGGATAAAAAGATGGGGTTTACATCATATTGCATGAGTTTATCCCTCTACATCATGTCATCTTTCTTAATGCGTTACTCCGTTCTTTATGAACTTAATACCCTATATGCATGTTGGATAGTGGTCGATGTGTGGAGCAATAGTAGTAGATGCAGGCAGGAGTCGGTCTACTTGTCACGGACGTGATGCCTATATACATGATCATGCCTAGATAATCTCATAATTATTCGCTTTTCTATCAATTGCTCGATAATAATTTCTTCACCCACTGTAATACTTATGCTATCTTGAGAGAAGCCACTAGTGAAACCTATGGCCGCCGGGTCTATCTCTTATCATATAAGCTTTCAATCTACTTTTATTTGCATCTTTACTTTTCCAATCTATATTATAAAATACCAAAAATATATTTATCTTATCATATTATCTCTATCAGATCTCACTTTCGCAAGTGGCCGTGAAGGGAATGACAACCCCTTTATTGCGTTGGTTGCGAGTTCTTGTTTTGTTTGTGTAGGTGCGTGGGACTTTTGAGGAGCCTCCTACTGGATTGATACTTTGGTTCTCAAAAACTGAGGGAAATACTTACGCTACTATTGCTGCATCACCCTTTCCTCTTCAAGGAAAACCAACACAAGCTCAAGACGTAGCAAGAAGGATTTCTGGCACCGTTTCCGGGAGGTCTTCGCACAAGTCAAGACATACCAAGTACCCATCACAAACTCATCTCCCTCGCATTACATTATTTGCCATTTGCCTCTCGTTTTCCTCTCCCCCACTTCACCCTTGCCGTTCTATTCGCCCTTCTTCTGTTCGTCTTTTCGTTTGCTTTGATGTCTTACTTGGCTCGTTTGCTTGTTTGGTTTGAATAGTTGTTTATTTATTGCTGAACAGAGAACCTAAGATCTATGGATACTCATCCGCTTGCTAATCTTTTTAAGAGATCCAATTATGATGAACCAATTGCTAGTGAGTTTTGTGCGCTAGATTATCTTTATGAAGCTTTGCTCGAAATTCGTGAATCTGAAAATTATGATGAAGAAATTTATGAAGAGATTCACCATAACTCCTTGAATAAAAAGCATGATTGCAATGATTTTACTATAAATTTTCTTGATGTCAATTGTTCTAATAATATGCAAAACCCTAAGGATGCTAGTTTTGCTATGTCTACTACTTGTTGCAGTGATCATGATTGGGGTGATTCTTCTTATAATCTTGAAAATTTATTTAAGCCCCATGATGAATATGAGATTGATAATAGTGTTTGCAATAATATTGAAAGTGGTTTTGGAAGAGTGTCAACTTTAGATCCCACATATTTGGAGTATGTTCAGTCTTACGGTATTTTTGATAAAAGTGGGTTTGGAGAGGTCATGACTTTAGTTAATGTTAATCCCACTATTTTGGAAGAGTGTCAACTTTGCATGCATGTGGATCGTGTTAGGAATATGTTATGTGATAGCTATTTTGTTGAATTTTCTTATGATCCTACATGTAATTCTTATGAGAGAGGAAAATATGGTTGTAGAAATTTTCATGTTACTAAATTACCTCTCTTTATGTTGAGACTGCTATCATCTTCTTCCTTGCATATGCTAGTTTTTTCTTGCCTTGATAATTTGTTTGCTTATAAAAAACCTATGCATAGGAAGTATGTTAGACTTAAGTGTGTTTGTCACATGTTTTATGATGCTCTCTTTATGCTTCAATTCTTGTCTTTCATGTGAGCATCATTGAAATCTCAATGCCTAGCTAAAAAGGCTTTAAATAAAAGCGCTTGTTGGGAGACAACCCAATATTTTCCTTGTTGTTATTCAATAAATAATGCATATACCTTCTGTTTAGATGTGTTTTTATGTTTTAATTAGTGTTTGTGCCAAGTAGAACCTATATGATAACCTATGGTGTTAGTTAATTTGATTCTGCTGAAAAAACAGAAACTTTGCATGCACGGAAATAATTTTAGTAATTCACATAAACGTGATTTTGAGTTGATTCTTTTTGCTGTAGATCAATATACAAAGTTACCAGGACTTACTATTTTGGTAGGATTTTTAGAGTTCTTGAAGTATTCGGGAGTTACAGATTGCTACAGACTGTTCTGTTTTTGACAGATTCTGTTTTTCATGTGTTGTTTGCTTATTTTGATGCATCTATGGCTAGTAGTAAGTGGTATGAACCATAGAGAACTTGAAATACAGTAGGTTTAACACCAATATAAATAAATAATGAGTTCATTACAGTACCTTATGTGGTGGTTTTTCTTTCTTCCACTAACGGAGCTTAGGAGATTTCCTGTTGAGTTTTGTGTTGTGAAGTTTTCAAGTTTTGGGTAAAGATTTGATGGACTATGGAATAAGGAGTGGCAAGAGCCTAAGCTTTGGGATGCCCAAGGCACCCCATGATATTCAAGAATATCCAAAAGCCTAAGATTGGGGATGCCCCCGGAAGGCATCCCCTCTTTCGTCTTCGTTTATCGGTAACTTTACTTGGAGCTATATTTTTATTCGCCACATGATATGTGTTTTGCTTGGAGCGTCTCGTATGATATTAGTATTTGCTTTTTAGTTTCCACAATCATCCTTTCTGTACACACCTTTTGGGAGAAGCCCTCTTGATTGGAATTTATTAGAATACTCTATGTGCTTCACTTATATCTTTTGAGCTAGATAGTTTTTGCTCTAGTGCTTCACTTATATCTTTTAGAGCACGGCGGTGGCTTAATTTTGTAGAAATTTTTAGTCTCTCATGCTTCACTTATATTATTTTGAGAGTCTCTTAGAACAGCATGGTATTTTCTATGGTTATAAAATTGGTCCTAGAATGGTGGGCATCCAAGTTGGGTATAATAAAAACTATCATAGGAAGTGAATTGGATGCTATCATCAATTTGATACTAGATAATTGTTTTGAGATATGGAGGTAGTGATATTAGAGTCATGCTAGTTGGGTGATTATGAATTTAAATAATTCTTGTGTTGAAGTTAGCAAGTCTCGTAGCATGCACGTATGGTTAAAGTTGTGTAACAAATTTGAAACATGAGGTGTTCTTAGATTGCGCATCCTTATGAGTGGCGGTCGGGGACGAGCGATGGTCTTTTCCTACCAATCTATTCCCCTAGGAGCATGCACGTAGTGCTTGGTTTTTGATGACTTGTAGATTTTTGCAATAAGTATATGAGTTTTTTTGACTAATGTTGAGTACATGGATTATACACACTCTCACCCTTCTATCATTGCTAGCCTCTTCGGTAACGTGCATTGCCCTTTCTCACCTTGAGAGTTGGTGCAAACTTCGCCGGTGCATCCAAACCCCGTGATACAATACACTCTATCACACATAAACCTCCTTATATCTTCCTCAAAACAGCCACCATACCTACCTATTATGGCATTTCCATAGCCATTCCGAGATATATTGCCATGCAACTTTTCACCATTCCGTCTATCATCATTACACACATTATTATTGTCATATTGCCTTGCATGATCATGTAGTTGACATTGTATTTGTGGCAAAGCCACCATGCATAAATTTTCAAACATGTCACTCTTGATTCATTGCTCATCCTGGTACTCCGTCGGAGGCATTCATATAGAGTCATATCTTGTTCTAGTTTTGAGTTGTAATTCATGAGTTGTAAATGAATAGAAGTGTGATGGTCATCATTATTAGAGCATTGTCCCCAAATAAAAAAAGAAAGGCCAAATAAAAAAAGGCCAAAAAAGAAAGGCCAAATTAAAAAAAGAAAGGCCCAAAAAAATAAAATAAAAAAGGGGGCAATGTTACTATCTCCTTTTCCACACTTGTGCTTCAAAGTAGCACCATATTCTTCATATAGCGAGTATCATATGTTGTCACTTTCATATACTAGTGGGAATTTTTCATTATAGAACTCGGCTTGTATATTCCTATGATGGGCTTACTCAAAATGCCCTAGGTCTTCGTGAGCAAGCAAGTTGGATGCACACCCACTAGTTTCTTTTGTTGAGCTTTCATACATTTATAGCTCTAGTGCATCCATTGCATTGCAATCCCTACTCCTCATGTTGACATCAATTGATGGGCATCTCCATAGACCGTTGATTATCCTCGTCAACGTGAGACTTTCTCCTTTTTTGTCTTCTCCACACAATCCCCATCATCATATTCTATTCCACCCATAGTGTTATATCCATGGCTCACGCTCATGTATTGCGTGAAAGTTGAAAAAGTTTGAGATTATTTAAGTATGAAACAATTGCTTGGCTTGTCATCGGGGGTGTATAAGATGGAAGCATTTTTGTGTCACGAAAATGAAGCATATCCTAACTATATGATTTTGTAGGGATGAACTTTCTTTAGCCATGTTATTTTGAGAAGACATGATTGCTTTGATTAGTATGCTTGAAGTATTACTATTTCTTATGTCAATATGAACTTTTATTTTGAATCATTTGGATCTGAACATTCATGCCACAATAAAGAAAATTACATTGAGAATTATGCTAGGTAGCATTCCACATCAAAAATTCTATTTTTATCATTTACCTACTCGAGGACGAGCAGGAATTAAGCTTGGGGATGCTTGATACGTCTCCAACGTATCTATAATTTTTGATTGTTCCATGCTATTATATTACCCGTTTTGGATGTTTATGGGCTTTACTTTACACTTTTATATCATTTTTGAGACTAACCTACAAACGGAGGCCCGTATTGCTGTTTTTTTTGCCTATTTCAGTGTTTCCAAGAAAAGGAATACCAAACGGAATGAAACCTTCAGGAGCGTGATTTTTGGAACAAACGTGATCCAGAGGACTTGGAGTGCAAGTCAAGAAGCAATCGTGGAAGCCATGAGGGTGGAGGGCGCGCCCCCTATCTCGTGGGCCCCTTGGGCGTCCACCGACCTACTTCTTCCTCCTATATATACCCACGTACCCTGAGAACATCAGAGGTGACCACGAAAAACTATTTCCACCACCGTAACCTTCTGTATCCGCGGGATCCCATGTTGGAGCCTTCGTCGGCGCTCCGCTGGAGGGGGAATCGACCACGGAGGGCTTCTACATCAACACCATAGCCTCTCCGATGAGTTGTGAGTAGTTTACCACACACCTTCGGGTCCATAGTTATTAGCTAGATGGCTTCTTCTCTTTCTTTGAATCTCAATACAATGTTCTCCTTGATCTTCTTGGAGATATATTTGATGTAACTCTTTTTGCGGTGTGTTTGTCGAGATCCGATGAATTGTGGGTTTATAATCAAGTTTATCTATGAGAAATATTTGAATCTCCTCTGAATTCTTTTATGTGTGATTAAGTTATATTTGCAAGTCTCTTCGAATTATCAGTTTGGTTTGGCCTACTAGATTGATCTTTCTTGCAATGGGAGAAGTGCTTAGCTTTGGGTTCAATCTTGCGGTGTCCTTTCCTAGTGACAGTAGCGGCAGCAAGGCACGTATTGTATTGTTGCCATCGACGATAAAAAGATGGGGTTTATATCATATTGCATGAGTTTATCCCTCTACATCATGTCATCTTTTTTAATGCGTTACTCCATTCTTTATGAACTTAATACCCTATATGCATGCTGGATAGCGGTCGATATGTGGAGTAATAGTAGTAGATGCAGGCAGGAGTCGGTCTACTTGTCACGAACGTGATGCCTATATACATGATCATGCCTAGATAATCTCATAATTATTTACTTTTCTATCAATTGCTCGACAGTAATTTGTTCAGCCATTGTAATACTTATGCTATCTTGAGATAAGCCACTAGTGAAACCTATGGCCCCCGGGTCTATCTCTTATCATATAAGCTTTCAATCTACTTTTATTTGCACCTTTACTTTTCCAATCTATATTATAAAATACCAAAAATATATTTATCTTATCATATTATCTCTATCAGATCTCACTTTCGCAAGTGGCCGTGAAGGGATTGACAACCCCTTTATTGCATTGGTTGCGAGTTCTTGTTTTGTTTGTGTAGGTGCGTGGGACTTTTGAGGAGCCTCCTACTGGATTGATACCTTGGTTCTCAAAAACTGAGGGAAATACTTATGCTACTATTGCTGCATCACCCTTTCCTCGTCAAGGAAAACCAACGCAAGCTCAAGACGTAGCACAGCCCTGCCGGGACCTTCTTCACTTGGGGTGCAGCAACCTTGGATCTTTTGTTGTTGGAACACTCCGGCACGTCGTCGACGGGTGCCATGCACTCGAAGGGAGCATGCTTCCTGGACTCCTTGCCAGAGGTCCTACAATCCCTCTTCTTTCCCTTGCTTTCCTTCGCGGGAGCTGCTGCTGCCGCAACCTCTGCCGCGACTGCATCCTGGTACATCTTGTCCATGCACATAATTCAATCCTTGTCATCTGATGGGATAGTAATGACTCCCAATGGCCCACGCATCTTCAAGGTGTTATAAGCATAGTCGGTTGCCATAAACTTGGCCAGGGTCGGGCATCCCAGAAACCCATTGTACGGCAGGGGGAGATCAACCACATCAAACACAATCTTCTCAGACTGATAGTTCAGTTCTCCACCAAACGTTACGGTAGTGTAATCTTTCCCTTGGGATGGCTCCTGCCGGGATTGACTCCTTGAAATGTGCCGGTAACCTCTAGCTCTTCTTCTCCTATCTGAAGCTTGTTGATGACTACTGAGGAAATCAGATTCAACCCGGCCCTGCCATCCACTAACATCTTTGTGACCTTGAGGTTGCGAATTGTTGGGGAGACCAACAATGGCAAACACCCCACCGCTGTGGTGCGGCCAGGGTGATCCTCCTCATCAAAGATGATGGGCGTGCGGGACCACTTGAGCGGCTTCCGGGCCTCTGGCAGTGGTTCCATAGCATTGACCTCCTGTGCCCATTGCTTGAGTTGGCGATGAGAGGTGTGCAAAGATGCACCTCCATCAATGCACAGGGCATCAGTGGCCCTCTGAAATTCCTTCTCACTGGTTTCCTCTTCATTCCCTTCATCACTCACATCATCACAGACTTCCTTCTCTTGCCCCCTGGTGGGTTTTCCTTGATTCTGAAAGGGTTTGCCGGGGCGATTTGCTTCACCGCCTTGACCCTTACCGCCAGCAGCATTCTGACCTTTCTCCTTATCATGCTTGTCATACTCTGCTCTCTGCCTCTTGGCGAGCTACTCAACCTGGTAGCACCCTTGAAGGTTGTGGCCTTTTGTCCAGTGGATCTTGCAGTACGGCCCATCACCTTACCCAACTTTTTCTGCGGCAGCGGCTTCCTAGCAGGCAGTGCACGTGGCAGCTTCCTTGCCGGGGGCCTCAGCCTTGGCCTTCTTGCTGGTACTAGGTGAGCCCGAACCTTCTACAGTCATCACTGCCTTATCTCCTGGCTTCTTATTACGCTTCCTGCCCTTTCTCTGACTAGTTGATTCATCTTCATGCTCTGAATCAACATTGATGCAATCCTCCTCTCCGGGCAACTTCCTTCCTTCCTCCATTTGAGAACACTTATCCACCAGTGTGTATAGCTCCTTCACAGTCTTGGGCAACCGTACATTCATCTTAGAACGAATGTGACGGTTGCACACATTGGACTGGAAGGCTTCTATAATAGCTGCTGGATGGATATTTGGAATATTTCTATGAACTTTACTGAATCTCTGTAAATATTTATGGAGGGTTTCTCCTTCCTTCTGCTGGAGAAGTTGCAGGTCGCTAGGCCTGCCGGGCTCTTGGTGCAAACCGATGAAGGCACCAATGAACTCATGGCACAGATCTGCCCATGACGAAATGGAGTTCTCCGGCAGATGCATCAACCAATACCTCACATTGGACTTGAGGGCCAAAGGGAAGTAGTTGGCGAACACCTTCTCATCTCTTCCCCCGGCAGCCTGAACAGTGATGGTGTAGATGCTCAGGAACTCTGCCAGGTTTAGTCTCCCGTCGTATTTCTCAGGTATCTCTGGCTTGAAGTGTGAACGGACGACCAACGGACTTGCCGCAGGTCTCGTGTAAAGGCAGGGCAGCCGACCTCAAAAGGTAGGCACCCACCAACACCGAGCACAGGCTCGTCGACGTTGAGGCTGCTGCACCCATCGGTTTGGCAAAGGTCATCATGGCGCCAATCCATGGCGATGCGCGCGTCTCCCCGTCGCCTATCCTTCGGGGCTCGACGTTGGCCTGGACGTGCTCGAGGGCCAGAGGAGGCCATCGAGACATCGTTGGGGTCTTGACTTTGTTGCGCCCGCGTCGGCTGTGCGGTGGGGACTGCACTATGTGAACAGCCCCCTCCGTTCGGCCATCAGTGCGGGCCGTTGCTATCGCTTGGGGAGGTCGTGGCTGGCCAGCTCATCGCGAGCCCCTAGCTTTGACGAAACCGAGCAGGCTCTGGATGGTGGCACGCCACTCGTCCATCTCCTCGGCAGCCGGCGAGAACCTCAGTAGAAGATAATATCGCGCCATAGCCTCTATGGCTGTGCTTGGCATAGCAGTTGATGACATCGACCGCACCGTGGCCTGGCTCCTTACAGTTCCTGGGGCGGCGACGGCGGCGATGGCGCGCCCGCGCTGCTGCGGGATGACCACCTGGGCAGCAGGATCGTGTGGAAATGGTGCTTAGGGGATCGCGGCTCCGTCGGACACAGGGTCGGGTCAGCTCATCAAGGAAGAGGCGCATGCACCGTGACAACTCATGTAGCAGGGGTGGCCAGAGGGCGATGGCTCACCCCGGATCGAGCGCCGTTGTTGTGGCTGCGCCCCCCGGCGGGAGGAGGGGTTGCAAGCGGAGTGACCCTTTCAATCGCGCCTTGTGGAGCATGGCCGTCGAGACGCTGCTGATGATGTTCTCCTCCGATGTCTCTATCCCCCGTGTCGGACGCGGGGCGAGTGGTGATGGCGTCACCTGCTCCAACCACGCCCCCCAGCAGCGTTTACGTCCTCGCTCATCTCCGTATCCCCCGTGGCGTTAGAGGCTGCAGGCGGCGGAGCCTTTGAGGTCGATGGCTGGGCTGGAGGGTCGGACTTCTTCTTCTTGGGCGCCATGGTCGATGGCGCCGTCGAAGATGAAGATGACGCGCTGCACACGCTTTCTGGTTCACGCAAGAGAGCCCCCTACCTGGCACGCCAAAGATGTCACGGGATATTCGGGGCCACCTATGGGACTGGGTGGCCCCTTGTTGGTTCGGCAGGGGGAC
Organism: Triticum dicoccoides; assembly: GCF_002162155.2. Taxonomy (NCBI): domain Eukaryota; kingdom Viridiplantae; phylum Streptophyta; class Magnoliopsida; order Poales; family Poaceae; genus Triticum; species Triticum dicoccoides. Next base: position 190,434,916 of record NC_041387.1, on the reverse strand, counting down.
GTCGCGTTGCACAAAGAGAAAATCAGCGCACGACAGCAAGGTAGAAAGCACACGAGCAATTTACCCAGGTTCGGGCCACCATGAGGCGTAAGACCCTACTCCTGCTTTGGTAGATTGATGATGGAATGAATGTGGCGGTGCGTAGTACACTTGCCCGGCAAGGGCTGCCTCGGGGCAGCAGCGACTACGCACGTGTAGTGGCTTGGGCCTCCTTTTATAGATTAACGGGTCAGCACAATGGCAAAGTGGTCATTGTCGGTATTCTGGGAACGGGGGTCCCCAGACTTGCCTGCCTGCGGCCTGCGGCGTAGCTCAAGGGGAGGCCCAGCATGGCCCATCTTCATCAGCACGAGCTCAAGACCCTCGCAAGGGGCCAAGCCTCGCGGGGCGGACGACAGGAGGCTTCCTCAGGCACGGCCTCGTCAAGCTGGCTCGCGAGGAGGCAGAAAGATCAAGGCGGGGTACCTCACGAGGTGCCCATGACGCAAGCCATGACGACCAAGGGCGCCAGGCGGGCGCCAGCCTGCGCAGTGTCCTTCTTTCCTCTTTGGTGCAAAGGAGCAAGCGCAGGCGAGAGCATCAAGCAAAGGCATTCATTTCAGTGCAACAAGACCAAGACCAGCAGAATGGCAGGATAGAGGTCAGCGTAGAGCCCAAGCCGGCGTCACCACCAGAACCTTTCGCAGGCAAGGACCAACTTTAGTCAGGATAAGTGTACTAGATGTTCCCCTTCAAAATGGCCAGTTGTTGGCGCCCTTCCCGCTCAATATTTGGGAGGAGGCCCAGGGCCTTTGCCTATAAATAGGACTAGACACCACAAGATAGAAAAAGGGGGATCCTCACCAGGAAGCCAGTAGAAAGAGCGACTGAACTCCCCTTTGCGGTTCATCGCACCAGCCAAGAACAGACCCTCGCGAGGCTGTTCTCCCTTGTATTGTTCATCATCAGCCCAAGAGGCAATCCACCACACCACACATTGGAGTAGGGTATTACACCGCAATGGTGGCCTGAACCAGTATAAACTCTGTGTCTCTTGTGTTGTTCTTTTGATTGCTTAGATCCTAGCGCGGCGGCGAGGCGCAGGCAGTAGAAGGCTAGATCTCCGCGTGCACCCCAGAGTTTGAACCTAGAGGGTCTGCCGGAACCCAAAATCCGACATTTGGCGTGCCAGGTAGGGGTGCGCCGGAGCTCCTCGTTCCGCCGACCCGCTCTCCGCCGACACCATGACTCGCACAGCGATGAGCGGCGCGCCGTCCGCTCCGGTCGTTAGCACTAGTGCGGGGGGTCAAGGGGCTCCAAGCCTTGGCCCCAGCCTTGCGACAAGTGCGGTGGCCGGACAAGTTACCGGCGACTTCCGTGGCCCCTTGGGAAGAGCTGCGCAACCTCTTCCTCGCCAGGCACGATGCACCGGCGCCCCCGGTCATCGCAGCCCTCCTGGGCGGCTCGCAGGCGCCACCTTTGGGCCGCCATGTCAAGCCGTTCGTCCGCCAGGTCGGCGCCGCCTCCACGCGGCAGGGGGCTCCCTCAGGTCGATCGGCGCCCAAGGCCGATCCGACCTTTAGCTCAAAGGACCACCCCTCCAACTCGGTCTGCTCGGGCGCACTCCCGATGTTGTGCACTCCCACCATCTGCCAGGTGGCCGTCACCAGGACTCCCATCGACGGCGGCTCGGGCCACAGCGTGCTCTCTATTGAAGCCTTCAGCCTCCTCCACATACCGCCGGAACGGCTTCGGCCCATATGGCCCTTCGTGGGCGTCGGGGGCGGGTCCTCCAGCTCCCTGGGGCAGATCCGTCTCCCCGTAACCTTCGGCACCTATGACAACTTCCGCACGGAGCTAATCGACTTCGACATCGCCCCCATCGGCCTCCCATACAATGCCATCCTCGGCTATCCGGCGCTAGCCCGGTTCATGGCTACGACTCACCCGACATACAACCTCATGAAAATGCCCGGGAGCAGTGGCCTCCTCACCATGTGCGGAGACACCGGGGATGCGTTGCAAGTGCTCAAGCTCGCCTTCAAGGCGGCGGCGGTGGCGCAACCTGCCGACTCGGACGCCCCTGAGCCCAAGGGGGATGCACCAGCCAAGAAGAAGCAGTTGTTCACCCAAGACAAGGCAGAAACCAAGCAGATGCTGGTTGACAAAGACGGATCCACCGACGCCACCTTCACCATAGGCGCCAACCTCGAGCCCGAGCAGGAGGAGGCCCTGGTCAAGTTCCTGTGTGCGAACAAGAAGGTATTCACATGGGAGCCCGATCAGCTGGCGGGGATCCCTAGAGGCGTAATCGAGCACCACCTCAATGTGTGCCCCAATGTCCGACCCGTGAAGCAAAAAGCAAGGCGGCAGTCCACGGAAAAACAGGCTTTCATCGTCCAAGAGACTCGCAAGTTGGAAGTTGCAGGGGTCATTCGCGAGGTCCGGTACCCGGATTGGTTAGCCAACCCAGTTGTTGTGCCAAAGAAAGGGGGAAAGGAATGCATGTGTGTCGACTTCACCAACCTCAACAAAGCTTGCCCACAGGATCCGTTTCCGCTCCCCCGCATTGATCAGATCGTCGACTCCACCGCCGAGTGCGACCTGTTGTGTTTCTTGGATGCCTTCTCTGGGTATCACTAGATCAAGATGGCGGTAGAAGATGTGGAAAAACGGCCTTTCTAACCCCGTGTGGGGTGTACTGCTACACATGCATGCCGTTTGGGTTGCGCAATGCAGGGGCGACCTTTCAGCGGCTGATGCACATCACCTTGGGCCCGCAGCTCGGGAGGAACGTTGAGGCTTACGTCGATGATATTGTGGTGAAGTCTCGCGAGGCCAAGACCCTGATACAAGACCTGGAGGAAACCTTCGCGAGGCTCAACGCCATGAGCCTGCGGCTCAATCCAGAGAAGTGTGTGTTTGGGGTCCCCTCGGGCAAGCTCTTGGGCTTCCTCGTGTCCCACCGAGGCATTGAGGCTAACCCAGAAAAGGTCAAGGCGGTCGAGGACATGAGCCCGCCAAAGACCCTCAGAGAAATGCAGAAGCTCACTAGGCGCGTGACAGCACTGGGACGCTTCATCTCCAAGTTGGGAGAGCGAGCGCTGCCTTTCTTCCAGCTAATGAAGAAAAAGGGACCCTTTGAATGGACTGAAGAGGCCGACAAGGCGTTCCAAGACCTCAAGAAGTACCTAACCAGCCCTCCGGTAATGGTGGCCCCGCGCCCTCAGGAACCCCTGGTGCTCTACCTTGCAACCACTCCCTACTCCGCCAGCGCAGCCCTGGTGGCGGTTAGGGAGGAGCGTTGGAGCAAAGCCACAGCATCTGCCCGGGTCAAGACGAAGCGTGAACAAGGAAGATCCACAGAGACCGCTACCGCAGCCGAGAAGGATCAGCCCCTGCTGGGGAACACAGTCGAGAAAGCGGAAACCCCTCCCCCTAGCGATCGGCCGCTGGGGGCTCCCCTGTCTCAGGAGGCGCCACGATCTCCGCACGGCGCCATCGACACCAGCGTTCCCAACCTCGTTGAACATCCTGTGTACTTCGTCAGCATAGTGTTGCGGGGCGCAAGGGCGCGGTACCCCATGCCTCAGAAACTTCTCCTCGCGCTATTGGTGGCCTCGCACAAGCTGCGGCATTATTTTCAGGGCCACCCCATCAAGGTTGTCTCAGCGTACCCTTTGGAAAGGGTGCTCAGGAGCCCTAACTCAGCTGGAAGAGTCGCTGGGTGGAACATTGAACTGCAAGCTTTTCAGCTCGAATTCAGCACAACCAGAGTCATCAAGGGGGCCGCCTTGGCAGATTTCGTAGCAGAGTGGGCGGAGGCACCGGGCCTCAAGGCTGATGAGGATCGATCCCTCTCCCCGGGAAGCGAGGCACCGGACGGTTGGATCATGTACTTCGACGGGGCGTTCTCCAGGCACGGCGCGGGGGCTGGTGCAGTTCTTATATCTCCTACCCAAGACAAGCTCTACTACGCCGTGCAGCTCTGTTTCCAGCACGGAGAAAAGGTCTCCAACAACATAGCAGAATATGAAGGCTTGATAGTAGGCCTGAAGGCCGCGACCGCCCTCGGAGTAAAGCATCTTACCATCAAAGGTGACTCACAACTCCTCATCAACTTCTTTAACAAAGTATATGAGCCGAGGGATGAGCACATGGAAGCCTACCTTGCAGAGGTCCGTAGGATGGAGAAGCAGTTTTGGGGGCTGGAGTTACAGCACGTGCCCCGTGGCACCAATCAGGAGGCCGACGACATCGCCAAATGAGCATCCAGGCGACTACCTCAGGATCCTGGCGTCTTCGAAGAACGGCTCTTCAAGCCCTCGGCCACGCCATCGCTGTCAAGCGCGGTGCAGCCTCGGGAGGAGCTCCCCCAGTCGCCAGCATCGGGAGCCCCGATCTGTGGCCCGGCCTCAGGGGCGCGTCTGCTCTTGACAATGGAGCCTCAGGAGGGGTGCTGGATCATGGAGCTCCGGAGCTATCTAACACAAGGGATCTTGCCAGAGAAGGAGGAGGAAGCGGAGCGCGTGGCGCGGCAGGCCACAACATACTGCATCAGAGATGGAGAGCTCTACCGAAGGCGACCGAATGATGTGTCCCTGCGCTGCATCTCCGGGGGGCAAGGGAAGGAACTGGTGGCGGATATACACGGTGGAGACTGTGGGCATCATTCATCGTTGCGGACCCTCGTTGGCAAGGCGTTCCGCAGTGGATTCTATTGGCCCACTTCGCTCAATGATGCCGTCGAGCTGGTGAAGGCTTGCGAGGCATGCCAGTTCCATGCCAAGCAGATCCATCAGCCGGCTGGAGGTCTGCAAACTATACCCCTCTTGTGGACATTCGCAGTCTGGGGGCTGGACATCCTGGGCCCATTTCCTCGGGCGCCAGGGGGCTATCGCTACCTCTACGTCGCCGTGGACAAGTTCACTAAGTGGGCTGAAGTGGAATCCGTCTGCACCATCCCCGCAGGGTCTGCGGTCAAGTTCATCAAGGGCATCGTAAGCCGGTTCGGGGTGCCGAACCGCATCATCACCGACAATGGTTCGCAGTTCACCAGTAACCTCTTCAAAACATACTATGCTAACCTTGGAACGTAGATATGCTACGCTTCGGTGGCGCACCCCCGGAGCAACGGTCAGGCCGAGCGGGCCAACGTGGAGATCCTGAGAGGCCTCAAGACCAGGACATTCAAGAAGAAGTTGGAGGCTTGTGGCCGAGGCTGGTACGACGAGCTTCAGGCCGTGCTGTGGTCCATCCGCACAACCGCGACCAAGCCAACCGGCGAGACACCATTCTTCCTGGTCTACCGAGCTGAAGCGGTCCTCCCTCACGAGGTCAGACATCACTCCACATGGGTCCTGGCATTCGACGAGGCGCAGCAGGACGCCATGCGGGGGACGGACCTCGTACTGGGGGAGGAGCATCGACGGGAAGCCGCGGTCCGAGCGGCAAGATACCAGCAAGCGCTGCGGCGATACCATTGCCGCAACATCCACCCCAGGACCCTCGAGGTAGGGGACCTCGTGCTCAGGCGGGTTCTCTCCAGGGAGGGACTGCATAAGCTCTCTCCCATGTGGGAGGGCCCATTCAAGGTTGTTCATGTTTCCAGGCCCGGCTCCACGCGCTTGGAGACTCAGGAGGGGTACCCGTCCAGAACACGTGGAACATTCAGCACCTCCGGAGGTTTTACCCCTAAAAGGCCCAGAGCCTGTGAAGAAGGCGAATGCCTGTGAAGATGCTGCATTTTGGAAAAGGACCAGAGCCTGTGAAGAAGGCGAACGCCTGTGAAGATGCTGCGTTTTGGAAAAGGCCCAGAGCCTGTGAAGAAGGCGAATGCCTGTGAAGATGTTGCATTTTGGAAAAGGCCCAGAGCCTGTGAAAAAGGCGAACGCCTGTGAAGATGTTGCGTTTTGGAAAAGGCCCAGAGCCTGTGAAGAAGGCAAACGCCTGTGAAGATGTTGCGTTTTGGAAAAGGCCCAGAGCCTGTGAAGAAGGCGAACGCCTGTGAAGATGTTGCGCTTTGGAAAAGGCCCAGAGCCTGTGAAGAAGGCAAATGCCTGTGAGGTTTATCCTTCCGAGAAAGGCCCGGAGCCTGTGAAGAAGGCCAATGCCTGTGAAGCTCGCCGCCTGTGACACTCTCACGTAATAATGAGTTGGGGTTGTACACGCCCCGGAGTCTCAGGAGCGCCGGCCTCAGGCCCTGGGGCTCCCTCCCATGCCCAGTGGCAGCACTTAGCTCCGCGCTGGTGAGAAGACATCGAAGACTAGATTAGGTGCCGGACGTGGCTTTTCTCATTTGCTTTCTGCAATTGGCTTGTTCGTCCCCATTCGAGGTTTTGTTGAAGTTGTTGTCGTCTTTGGTTTGTGACTCTTTGCCTTTCTCGCTCTCCTGCCCCGATTTCTCTCGCGCAAGTCTCGCGAGGGAGCACCGCGGGCACCCTCGCGAGTGTTTTCTGCCCTTGTCGTTCGAGGCTTCCCAACCCGGGTCCACTACAGGAGCACCCCTCCAGTCCGTGCCCCACGAGCACTGCGACACAAACACAGGGCCTGGGTTGATTGCCTCCACGGCTGAGGCCGGAAACTACCTCTCCAGACTAACCCTCGCATGACATGGAATGTTCGACGGATCCTCAGCCTCGGGAAGCAAGGGCCACGACAAGCCCTCCCCCCGAGCTAAGTATTTTTTGCGCGCAGGTGCGCGACACAAAGGCACAATACCAGGATAGCAGAAGCAATACGATAATTAAACAGCAATAGTCCAAGCACACCTTCGCTGGGCCCTACACTACTGTCTTTTTGCGCAGGGAAAGAGAAAAAGAACAAAACAGGCGCGACTCGCCCGACACCAGCTCACGGGAGAGACTCGAACTGGCTCCGTAGCTCAGGAGGACTCTGTCTCGCGCTTCACCAGGGCGCGACGGCGGGCGGACCCACTACCTCCCTCCAGGCGGGCGCGGCGGCGCGGAGGCTGATCGCGGCCAGTACTGGAGGAGCCGCTGCCCGAAGAAGAGCCGTCGAAGCTCGATGAACCTCGACCGCCACCGGCCGCGTGCGCGCTGTCGTCTTCATCATCGCCGGGGCTGGACCCACGGTCACAGTCGTCGTTCTCAGGGCAACACCCAGCGCGGCGACCATCTTCCCCGAACACCCTCACGTAGAGGGTGGCATCGCCGTTAAACTTGAAGTGCAGGGTGCACCACCTGATCAGACCACGCGCGCGGGCAAATGTTTGCCAGCCGCGGGTCAGGGCCAAGCTCCCGGCTGTAGAGACCTCCAGTGAAGCCCAAGAGGCTCGGCCGCAGCAACCGTCTGCCTGAAGCCAGAGGCCGCTCGGGGCGCCAGCCGGAAGCTCACCTAGGAGGAAGCGAGGAAGTTGGAGCCGGGTGCTGGCCGGTTCCGCCGCCCACACGACGAACTCCGGCAGTACTTCTGCCGAGTGGGAGCGCGGTCTAGGGGGTCGTGCGGCCGTATCACATCCCCTAGCGGCGGCCGGCCGCCCTTCACCACGCGGAAGATCGCCTCCGCGACCACGGGGAGCCACCATGGGAGTCGCGGGGTGTTTGCGGGACGGCCTCGACCACGCTTTGGTGGAGGAGAGTCAAGCTCTACCTGGCGGGCCTTCCCTTTCTCCGCGGCCGAGAACCTCTTTGGTGGAGCCATGAAGAAGGAAGAGAAGCGAGAGGGAATGGAGAATGGACCGGAAGGGCAGGCGCCTTCCCGTACTTATAGCCAGAGAAGGCCAACCGCCGGCCTCCACAATCACAGGTAATCATGACCCGCTTTGCATGCAGGGACTTGTCAGCTCGCGCAGTTGCCGAGGCGTCATGGGGGAGTGGAGCCACCCACGTCCAATCAACCGCCACGCGGCGCCCAAGGCCGCAGGCTGTTAGGGCCCGTGATGCTTCGCGCTTTCCCCTTCACTTCTCTGCTCAGCCAAGCCCGGGCGCGCCTTGGGCTCGGGGGCTACTGTCGGTGTTCTGGGAACGGGGGTCCCCAGACTTGCCTGCCTGCAGCCTGCGGCGTGGCTCATGGGGCAGCCCAGCATGGCCCATCTTCATCAGCACGAGCTCAAGACCCTCGCGATGGGCCAAGCCTCGCGGGGCGGGCGACAGGAGGCTTCCTCAGGCACGGCCTCGTCAGGCTGGCTCGCAAGGAGGCGGAAAGATCAAGGCGGGGTACCTCACGAGGCACCCATGACGCAAGCCATGACGACCAAGGGCACCAGGCGGGCACCAGCCCGTGTAGTGTCCTTCTTTCCTCTTTGGTGCAAAGGGAGCAAGCGCAGGCAAGAGCATCAAGCAAAGGCATCCATTTCGGTGCAACAAGACCAAGACCAGCAGAACGGCAGGATGGAGGTCATCGTGGAGCCCAAGCCGGTGTCACCACCAGAGCCTTTGGCAGGCAAGGACCAACTTTAGTTAGGATAAGTGTACTAGATGTTCCCCTTTAAAATGGCCAGTTGTTGGCGCCCTTCCCGCTCAATATTTGGGAGGAGGCCCAAGGCCTTTGCCTATAAATAGGACTAGCCACCACAAGATAGAAAAAGGGGGGATCCTCACCAGGAAGCCAGTAGAAAGAGCGACTGAACTCCCCTTTGCGGTTCATCGCACCAGCCAAGAACAGACCCTCGCGAGGCTGTTCTCCCTTGTATTGTTCATCATCAGCCCAAGAGGCAATCCACCACACCACACATTGGAGTAGGGTATTACACCGCAATGGTGGCATGAACCAGTATAAACTCTGTGTCTCTTGTGTTGTTCGTTTGATTGCTTAGATCCTAGCGCGGCGGCGAGGTGCAGGCAGTAGAAGGCTAGATCTCCACGCGCACCCCAGAGTTCGAATCTAGAGGGTCTGCCGGAACCCGAAATCCGACAGTCATTATCCACTGATATGGTAGCAAACAGTGCTATCATACCTAACTCTGCAGGCTGACAAGGTGCATTACATGCACCACTTAGTGTCACATCACTGGCCGTCCGGCAAGGCCTGCTGGGCTATCTCGCCAGCTCCGCACCTCTTCTCTTGACACATCATAGGACGGGTGTCATATGTGAGTTTCTTCTGTAGGAGATGGCCGCCATGTGGCGAATGGCTGCCACTTAATCATCTTGTGGCTTGACACCGCACTGATTCACGAAGTGGGTCGTGCTTGAGTGGTTGGCGGGGTGGTTCAGCCCCCGAGAGCCCCGGCTGGCTCTGCCGGGGAGTCTTGGTTGCTTGCTTCGGGTGTTGGTCTCGCCCCTTGCTGGGCTCACCTGCCCTGCAAGGGAGGCTCTTCTTGCCGATATCCTGTTTCTTTGGCTCAATCTCGATCTCTCTGAGCTGCATGTTGGTTCTTCAAGTCTCTTGGTTCTTTGATCTCTGTCTTGAGCTGGTGCTTCAATCTTGATCTTGTGCCTGTGCACAGCTAGGCAACAGACCCAGGGTTTGTTGCACTGACATCATCATAATATATAAATTGACAAAATATGTACATCACAAGAGCCTGGTGGCTCGGGTGTAATAAGGCCTAAGATGAGCAATATTCCACGCCCGACGGGTCTCCTCCTGTGACGTGTGTGAGTCCTTGTGGTCTCGAACATCAATAAGGTAGCATGACCCGTTGTTCAGATTTTTGCTGACCACAAAAGGCCCTTCCCAAGGTGGGGATAGCTTGTGCATATCAGTTTGATCCTGGATAAGTCGGAGCACCAAATCGCCTTCTTGAAAGGTCCTGGTTTTAACCCGGCGACTATGATAACGGCGCGGATCTTGCTGGTAAATCACCGAACAAGCCGTCGCAAGGTCACGCTCCTCATCCAACAAGTCAATAGCATCCTAACGTGCTTTTTCATTATTAGCTTCAATATAAGCTGCCACACGGGGCGAGTCCTGACGGATGTCACTAGAGAGAACCGCCTCTGCTCTGCAGAACATAAAGAAAGGTGTGTAACCCGTAGATCTGTTGGGGGTAGTATTGATACTCCATAGTACTGAGGGTAACTCCTCCACCCAACAACCCGGTTTGATGCCTCTCTAAATTTCTTGATTGGCTCTTTCAGCTTGGCCATTGGACTAGGGGTGAGCCACTGATGATACATCAAGACGAATATGCTCTCGTTGACAGAATTCTTTCATTGCACCCTTGGACAGATTAGTGCCATTACCAGTTATAATGTTGTGGGGATAACCAAAATGGAAAATCACCTTTTTGATGAATTGAACCATTGTCGCTGCGTCACACTTACTGACTGGCTCTGCCTCAACCCACTTTGTAAATTTGTCAACTGCCACCAAAAGGTGGGTCTTTTTATCTTTGGAGCTTTTGAAAGGCCCAACCATATCTAGCCCCCGGACTGCAAACGGACAAGCGATTGGAATCATCCTCAGTTCTTGAGCCGGCACATGACCTCACCTTGAAAATTTCTGACAACCATCACATTTACTGACCAGATCTTCTGCATTAGCATGAGCCATTAGCCAATAAAACCCATGACGAAAAGCCTTGGCCATGAGAAATTTAGAGCCGGCATGATAACCACAATCCCCTTCATGAATCTCTCATAGAATCTCACGGCTCTCCTTGGGATAAAAACAAAGTTGAAACACCCCTGTGACACTGCAGTGGTGCAACTCTCCATTGACAATAGTCATTGACTTAGACCGCCGGGTTATCTTCCTGGCCACAGTTTCATCTCCAGGTAACTCACCCCGGGTCATATAAACCAAATACGGAACTGTCCAATCAGGAGTAGTATGAAGAGCTACCACCAACTGTGCCTCCGGGTCAGGAATACCAAGATCTTCCTCTGTAGGCAATTTGACCAAAGGGTTATGCAGAATATCAAGGAAAATGTTCGGTGGCACCGGCTTACGCTGGGACCCTAACCGGCTCAAAGCATCAGCCGCCTCATTTTTCCTACGATCAACATGTTCCACTTGATAACCTTTGAAATGACCAGCAATAGCATCAACCTCGCGGCAGTAAGCCACCAAGAGTGGGTCTTTAGAATCCCAAGTGCATGAAACTTGCTGAGCCACCAAATCTGAGTCACCAAAACACCTCACCCGGCTTAGATTCATCTCTTTAGCCATCCGAAGACCATGGAGTAAGGCTTCATACTCAGCTGCATTGTTAGTACAGGGGAACATCAACCTTAAAACATAACAAAAATTATCACCTCATGGGGAAGTCAAAATAACTCCATCCCCCAAGCCTTCCAACTGTCTAGATCCATCAAACTGATTAGTCCAATATGTGCTATCCGGCTTCTCCTCAGGCATCTGTAGCTCTGTCCAATCAATGATGAAATCCAAAAGTGCTTTAGACTTGATGGCTGTGCGAGGCATATTTTCAAACCATGGGGTACAAGCTCAATGGCCCACTTGGCTACCCGACCTGCGGCTTCTATGTTTTGAATAATATCCCCTAAAGGAGCAGAACTAACCATACTGATGGGATGACCTAGAAAATATTGTTTGAGCTTTCGACTAGCCATGAACACCCCATACACCAGCTTCTGCCAATGCGGATACCTCTGCTTGGACTCAATGAGCACCTCACTGATGTAATAAACCGGCCGTTGAACCAGATATTCCTTCCCAGATTCCTTTCTTTCCATAACAATCACCACACTAACAGCCCGGCTATTAGCAGCCACGTATAACAATAGGGGCTCCTTATCAATAGGAGCAACAAGGATCGGTGGCTCGGCTAACTGTTTCTTCAAGGCTTCAAACGCCTGATCAGCAGCATCACTCCAGACAAAGTGATATGTTTTCTTCATCATCTGGTATAGAGGGATAGCTTTTTCTCCCAACCAGCTTAAGGCCGCAATACGACGCCAGACGCTGAACATCATTGATACACGCCGGTTTAGCCAAGGAAGTAATAGCCTTGATATTTTCCGGGTTAGCTTCAATGCCTCTTTCAGAGACCAGAAAACCCAAGAGCTTGCCTGCTGGCGCACCGAAGACACATTTGGTCGGGTTAAACATCATCTTGTAGACCTGGAGATTGTCAAAGATCTCTTTCAAATCATCTACCAAGGTCTCTTTCTTCCTTGATTTCACCACAATATCATCCACATAAGCATGAACATTGCGCCCAATCTGATCATGAAGGCGATTTTGCACACACTGCTGGTAAGTCGCCTGAGCACTCTTGAGCCCAAAAGGCATAGACACATAATCGAAGGCTCCAAAAGGAGTGATAAAGGTTGTCTTCTCCTGGTCCTTAACTGCCATCTTGATCTGATGATACCCAGAATAAGCATCCAAAAAACTCAAGCGCTCACAGCCCGCCATAGCATCAATAATCTGATCGATACAAGGGAGAGCAAAAGGATCAATCGGGCAGGCGTTATTAAGGTCTATATAATCCACACACATGCGCCAAGTGCCATACTTCTTAAGTACCAGCACCGGGTTAGCTAACCATTTAGGATGAAATACTTCAAAAATTAACACAACTGCCAAGAGCCGGGGCCCTTCTTCACCAATGGCCTTACGCCTCTCTTCATTAAAGCGTCGAAGGAATTGCTTGACCGATTTAAACTTTGGATCAATATTGAGAGTGTGCTCAGCAAGTTCCCTCTGTACACTTGACATGTCTGAAGGTTTCCATGCAAAGATGTCCCGGTTTTCATGGATGAACTTGATGAGCACGCTATTTCGGATCCAGATTAGCACTAATGTTGAACTACTTGGATGAATCACCAGGAAAAAAATCAACTAGCTTAGTATCATCCACCGACTTAAATTTTAGCAGGGGTCATGCTCTGTGGTTGGCTTCTTCAAAGTTGTCATATCCGTCGGGTCTACATTATCTTTATAAAATTTCAACTCTTCTATTACACAAACAGACTCAGCATAAGCGACATCACCTCCTTCAAATTCCAAGGCTATCTTCCTATTGCAGTGCACAGTGATGGTGCCCTTGTAACCCGACATCTTGAGCTGCAGATAGACATAACAAGGCCTTGCCATAAACTTGGCATAAGCCGGCCGCCCAAACAAAGCATGATAAGGGCTCTTAATCTTAACCACCTCAAAGGTCAAAGTCTCAACTCTGGAATCATGATCATCACCAAAGGCCACTTCCAAAGCTATCTTGCCCACTGGGTATGCTGATTTACCAGGCACCACACCATGAAAAACAGTGTTAGACGGCTTTAGATCCTTGTCAGTTAAACTCATACAACAAAAAGTTTCGTAGTAAAGGATATTGATGTTGCTACCCCCATCCATGAGCACTTAGTGAATCTGTACCCACCAACTTGAGGTGCAACCACCAAAGCCAGTTGACCCGGATTGTCAACCCGGGGCGGGTGATCCTCACGGCTCCAAAGAATAGGATGTTCGGACCATCTCAAGAAACGGGGAATCGCCGGCTCAACTACGTTCATTGCCCTTTTATGAAGCTTCTGGTCGCGTTTACACAAAATCGTAGTGAACACATGATACTGTCCACTATTCAACTGCTTCGGGTTACTCTGATAACCCGATTGCTGCTGCTGATTCCCTTGACCAGACTATTGATTGAAACCACCTTGACTACCTTGGCCCTGGAAACTAGAATTTGAGCCGCCACCACCAAAGCCAGGCCTGTGAGAGCCGGGTCCTGAACCGCCATTTGGCCCATGATTATTCTGGAAAACATTGGAATTCCTATACTCCCTCATGATGAAGTAGTCCTTCCACAAATGATTGGTCGGCTTCTCGTGCGTACCATGCTTTGGGAAAGTCTGATTCATCATCGCCTCCAGGTTGAATTTTGGCCCACCAAGCTGGGGCGGCTTTCCCTTCTTACGCTGATTGTTGCTATGCGTATTCGTGTTGGCCACAATGTCTAAACCGCCCTCAGCCTTGTGCTTACCATTGCCACCATGACCTACTGGGTTATGTTGTTGCCCTTTTGTACTGCTGCTCTTCTTTCCCTTACCCGGCTTTTCATCATCAGAGTCGGGGTCCTTGGTACTATCGGAGTTGGCATATTTGACGAGAGCCTCCATTAGCTCCCCCATGTCATTACAGTGACGTTTAAGCCGCCCTAGCTTCTGCTTTAAAGGGAGGAAATGGCAATTCTTCTCCAACATCAGGACTGTTGAACCAACATTGATACTATTCGATGAATGTATAACATCTGACATTCGGTGCACCCAATTGGTTGTTGACTCACCCTCACCTTGGACGCAAGAATCCAAATCCAGAATCAACATAGGTTGTTTGCATGTGTCTTTAAAGTTTTGGATAAAACGCGCTTTCAACTCTGCCCATGATCTAATGGAGTTAGCAGGGAGCCCCTTCAACCAAGTACGAGTCGGCCCATCCAACATCATGGTGAAATACTTAGCACACATAGCATCACTAACATCCAGCATCTCCATGGCCATCTCATAGCTCTCGATCCAAGCCTCAGGAGGCTGATGCATTGTATAATTAGGCACCTTGCGAGGCCCCTTGAAATCCTTAGGTAAACGCTCGTTACGGAGAGCCAACACTAAACATGGCACACCCAAGGTTCTAAAAGTCACTCCTACTTCCATTGATACTGATGGATAAATAGGAGATTGTTGTTGAGCCGCCAGCTCAGCCTCCTGACGCGCTCTGCCCTGATCCACCAAGGTCTGAGCATCAACACCACCGCGCGCCGGGTCATGCCTGCGTGGTTGAAACTGCTGGCGAGCCAATATGTCGGCTATAACTCCGGCTTGGCCGAGGGGTTGAGTGAATCCTCTCACAACTGCACGAATACGCCGCCTGCTGCTCCAGCGTCATTTGAAGAAGTTCTCTATCCCTCCATGTCTCTATCGTAGCCGGAGACTTGCCTTCAACTGGTAGAGTTGAGGGAGTCCTGGATTAGGGGGTCCTCGGGCGTCCGGACGATGGTACGTGGGCCGGACTGATGGGCTGTAAAGATACAAGACCGAAGACTATCTCCCGTGTCCGGATGGGACTCTCCTTGGCGTGGAAGGCAAGATTGGCGTCCCAATATGAAGATTCCTTTCTCTGTAACCGACTTTGTACAGCCCTAGTCCCCTCCGGTGTCTATATAAACCAGAGGGCTTAGTTCGTAGAGGCGAGAATCATAATCATATTCATACAGGCTAGACTTCTAGGGTTTTAGCCATTACGATCTCGAGGTAGATCAACTCTTGTAATACTCATATTCATCAAGATCAATCAAGCAGGAAGTACGGTATTACCTCCATAGAGAGGGCCCGAACCGGGGTAAACATCATGTCCCCTGTGTCCTGTTACCATCGACCTTAGACGCACAGTTCGAGACCCCCTACCCGAGATCCGCCGGTTTTGACACCGACATTGGTGCTTTCATTGAGAGTTCCAGTTTGTCATCGTCAAGAGGTTCGATGGCCCCGTCAATCATCTACAACAATGTTGTCCAGGGAGAAACCTTCCTCCCCGGACAGATCTTCGTTTTCGGCGGCTTCACACTGCGGGCCAACTCGCTTGGCCATCTAGAGCAGATCAATAGCTACGCCCCTGGCCATCAGGTCAGATTTGGAAGCTTCAACTACGTCGCGGATATCCGCGGAGACTTGATCTTCAATGGATTCGAGACAACGGCAGCCGCTCCCTGTCACCACGATGAACATGACTTAAATCTGTCATCGGACCATGCCCAGGGGATAGCACCTGTAACTGCTTTGGCCCTAGATCCGGAGCAGATTGCGCCATCCGAGGATGGGAGGCTCAACCCCGCCACGGAAGCCGCAGACTCAGCGGCGTCAGAGCCGCACACCGACCCAACCTCGAGTGGGATCCATGTCACCGGAACTTCGGACCCATTTCCGGCTACAAGTTCTGAACCATGTGCGTCCGCGCACGATGAGCTTGATCAGGCATCGATCATCAAATTCAGCTCCACGGACATCTTTCAGCACCCCCTTTAGGCCACGTGTTGAACTCATTAAAAACACTGTCCCTAGCGGGGGACTCTCAGCCGAATTATATCCGGTTCGAACTGGAGGCTGACGACGGAGAATTTCGCTTCCCACCCCCCGCCCACTTAATAGCCACTGGCAAAGACTTAACTGACATGCTCGATTACGGCTCCGAAGGCATCGACGGTGTGGACGATGATGCCAGAGAGGAGCAGGCCGAAAACCCATCGTTCACCAGATGATGGACGGCCACCTCTTCATACGACGTATACATGGTGGATGCACCAAAAGAGAATAGCGACGATGACAAGGAATATCCAGTTGAGGATAAACCTCCAGAGCTACAACAAAAGTGCCGGCGTCAGCGGCGCCGCTCTAAATCATGCCGCAGCAAAGACAACAACACCAACACATGAGAAGATAACACTCTGGACGGTGCCGAAGACAATGAAGACCCCGTTGAGGCAACTTCCGAACAAGATGAACGGGAAGACGAGCAAGTTAGCCCTGATGAACAGGCCACACACAAAGACTCGGAGGATAGTAATTATCTTCCACTCTCCGAGGATGAGGTGAGCCTTGGCACCGAGGATTTTATTGTGCCGGAGGAACCTCTCGAGCAAGAGCGCTTTAAGCGCCGGCTAATAGCCACTGCAAGGAGCCTGAAAAAGAAGTAGGAGCAGCTTCAAGCTGATCAAGATCTGCTCAATGATAGATAGACTGATGTCCTAGCAGCCGAGGAATATGGCCTCAAGTGCCCAGCCAAAAGTTACCCAAATCGCAAATTGCTACCTCATTTCGATGATGAGGCATTGGAGCCCGCCCCATCATCACGCAATGCGGCTAACCGACCACCACGTGGTCGGGACAAAGCGACAACTCAAGCCGAACACCAGCCCGCCCCACCTCACCGTAAAGGCAGAGACAAAACAGCTCGGGGACATACATATGACCTGCGGCAGGACTTGGACAGTAGAGCAGGTCAGAACAGATTGATCTATGGATCACGAGGACGTGCCCCGACACGTGATAACGGCTATCTAGCCGGACGCAATAATCATACTCGCGCCCGGGCCAAGAACTGGAGACGGACTCCATCCGAGCTATGTCATGACGTGGCCCGATATAGAGGCACCACACACCCCCTTTGCTTCACTGACGAGGTAATGGAGCATGAATTCCCAGAAGGGTTTAAACCTGTAAACATCAAATCATACGATGGGACAACAGACCCCACGGTATGGATCGAGGATTTTCTTCTTCACATTCATATGGCCTGTGGCGATGATCTCCATGCCATCAAATACCTCCCACTAAAACTCAAAGGACCAGCCTGTCACTAGTTGAACAGTCTGCCCGAAAACTCCATCGGCAGCTGGGTGGACTTGGAAGTGGCCTTCCTTGACAACTTCCAAGGTACATATGTTCGACCTCCAGATGCTGATGACTTAAGTAACATAATTTAGCAGCCCGAAGAGTCAGCCAAGAAATTCTGGAATAGGTTCTTAACCAAAAAGAATCAGATCATCGACTGTCCGAATGTCGAAGCCCTGGCGGCCTATAAACACAACGTCCGAGATGATGGCTCGCCCGACACCTCGGCCAAGAAAAGCCGAAGTCCATGGCAGCCCTTACGGCACTTATGACCCGCTTTTGCGTGGGCGAAGATAGCTGGCTAGCCCGTAGCAACAACAATGCAAGCGAACCTGGCACTACAGAAGCCAGAAATAGCAACGGCAAGCCCCGACACAACAGACACAAGCATCGAAACAACGGTGATAATACCGATGACACGACGGTCAATGCCGGATTTAGCGACTCCAAGTCCGGCCAGCGGAAGAAGCTGTTCAAAAGGAAAAATTCGGGCCCATCCAGCTTGGACCACATACTTTATCGTCCATGCTAGATACACGGCACCCCCGACAAACCAGTCAATCACACCAACAGAGACTGTTGGGTTCTTAAACAGGCCGACAAGTTAAATGCCGAGAACAAGGAGAAGGGGTTGCAAAGCAAGGACGATGACGAGGAGCCCCGGCCACCAAACACAGGGGACAGAAGAATTCCCCCCCCCCCCAAGTTAAAACGGTGAACATGATATACGCTACCCACATCCCCAAGAGGGAACGCAAGCGCACGCTCAGGGACGTCTATGCGAGGGAGCCAGTCGCCCCAGAGTTCAATCCATGGTCTTCCTGTCCGATCACTTTTGATCGCAGGGACCATCCGACCAGTATCCATCATGGCGGTTCAACCGCACTAGTCCTCGACCCAATCATTGATGGATTCCACCTCACACGAGTCCTCATGGATGGTGGTAGCAGCCTGAACCTGCTCTATCAGGATACAACGCGCAAAATGGGCATTAATCCCTCAAGAATTAAGCCCACAAAGACTACCTTTAAAGGAGTCATATCAGGTGTAGAGGCCCGCTGTACGGGCTCAATCACCCTAGAGGTTGTCTTCGGATCCCCAGACAACTTCCGAAGCGAAGAGCTGATCTTCGATATCGTCCCCTTTTGTAAAGGCTATCACGCACTATTCGGATGAACCGCATTTGCATGCTTCAATGCGGTGCCACACTACGCTTATCTTAAGCTCAAGATGCCCGGACCACGCGGCGTCATAACAGTCAATGGAAACACAGTAAGCTCCCTCCGTGCCGAGGAGCACACCGCTGCGTTAGTAGCAGAAGTACAGAGCGGCCTTCTCAAGTAGAACCTTAATTCGTCGGCCGAGCTCTCGAACACTGTCAAACAAGTCCGGACTACTCTGCAGCAGGACAACCCAGCTCGTCAAGAGCTGGATTAGCAATTTGGCCTCCGTCCCAGTCCCAACCAAGTGGCGGCATTCGTACCGCGCGTACATAACTACGCACTCAAAATACCATGGGCAAAGACAGAGGCATAACTAGCTTGTGATCCATAATACGCCTCGACCGCTCTTGGACACACATACTTTCAATTTTTCTTTTTTTAGGTCTCCTTTCCGCAGGTTTCTTCTGACGACCTGATTATCGGTCCTCTCGACAGGATGGATACACCAAGATGGCAAGAAGCACTAGCGTACAAGGGAATTTCCAGGTGGTCTCTCTAACAATCACTCTACTTGTTTTCAGGACCCGCACGCAGCTCTCCCTTGGTTGTGGCATGTTAAATAGCCCAGTTGCTTATTGCACCACTAATACAAATACGCTTTAACGTATTAATGAAACTATAATGGAAATAGTCTGCGGCCCAGCTTCTGCGGCAATAGCTTACTACCCCCTTTTTTCCTTTTTTCTTGATAATCTTCTCAAGATTGCACCCGTACACTTTGGTACGCTTTAATCTGCCAGGGGATTCATTGTGACCCATAATACGACAACAAAGTCCGAACACTTTTTACAATATAGTTCGGCACCCCGAATTTAGCATTATATGAATTGGCTCCGAATCATGTCTTTGGTGAATAGTTGGCTTGCCCGGCTCCAGTGCTTACTACCTTACGTTCCGCTATATTAGCTAGGGTAGTAAAGGGAGAACTACTGCGATTGTGTCCTGGTTTATCCGGATGAGCACCTTAGTAGAGAAAGCCGAAAACTGACTGTCATGATACGGCGAGAGCCGGTCAGCTCTTTAGAGATTTCAAATCTTTAGCGATTTTTTCTGCATTATGCGATGAATCGGCTCTTACCCGATCAGGTGTTTACAGTACCCTAGTTTGGATACTAAGGGATGCGCCTCAATTTTCATTGTCAAACTCCTATGGCTAAGTGAGGGTGATAAAGCCACATAGTCCGATTGCCTGGTTCGTTGCGCTAAACACCTCCTTCAAGGACCAAACAATTGGATCAAGAGTGTTTAGATTCCATCTCGAACACCCCCGTACTACCTACGTGGGGGCTGAAGCCGACGACTGGCCAACTTTCAAAATTTCATAAAACATGGCCGCACAGGAGGTAAAATAGTAAACAAGCATTATATTACGTATCCGAACTTGTTTCATAATACAGAGCAAGATAATATAAATGCATTCATTCAAAGATTACATCCTTCGTACATTGCTCCGCCAGAATGTAGGATCCCTCCAGGACATCGCTAAAATATCGCTCGGGCGTGCGGTGCTCCTTGCCCGCGGGTGGTCCCTTGGTTGTGACCGTGACAGCATTCATCTTCGCCCACTGCATCTTGACACGGGCGAAGGCCATCCGCGCACCTTCGATGCAGACCGACCTCTTGATGGCGTCAAGCCGAGGGCAGGTATCGACTAGTCGTTTCACGAGACCAAAGTAGCTGTTGGGTATGGCTTCGGCAGGCCACAACCAGATTATTAAGTCCTTCATGGCCAGTTCGGCCACCCTATGTAGTTCGACCAGCTATTTTAGCTGATCGCTAAAGGGCACCGGATGTTCTGGCGCAAGGTATTGCGATCAGAACAGCTTCTCTGTCGAGCTCCATTCTTCAGCTTGGAAGAATTCCGCAGCGTCAGAAACACTGCGTGGCAGATCCACAAACGTCCCTAGGGAACTCGAAATCCAGGTTAGTAAGAGATACCTCTTCTTCACATACTTGCTTTGCATAATAAAAGCCTTACATGCCGCGATTTTCTTGGCCTCCTAGATCTCGTGGAGGGCGCCCTGGGCTTCAACCCGGGCCTCTTCCGCGCTTCGGCGAGCCTTGGCGAGTTTGGTCTCTTATGCCGAAACATCGCACTCCAAGGACTCACATTTCTTCACGGCATCTTGGAGCTCTTGCTGGATCTCATCAAGTCTGGCCTTGTGCTTCTCACGGGCGGCTTGTTCCTTGGCAGCTTTCTCCATGGCCTCGGCCAGCGCCTTTTTAAGGACCTCGACCTCAGTCGCCGCTCCTACAAATATCATGGCACTACGGTCAATACACGTCATTCATTCTTTCCGAATATACAGCAAGTTACCACATACCTTGCTTTTCCTTCAGCTGCCTTTTCACAAGGCCGAGCTCTTCTTCGGCCCGCTCCAGACTCTGCTTTAGTCCGGAGACCTCAGCAACATGAGAGGTTGCGGCCAGCAACGACACCTGCTTATTCACATAAGACATATTTAGTTAGTTTCTAGCGAAAATTACTTGATCCTCTGTCCGCCTTTTCTTTCCGAACACTGGACAGTGTCTCAGGGGCTACTGTCTATACTATGACTTTCTCTTTTGCGTCGCTTACCTCAAATCCTGTCAGCAGACTGGTGCAGGCTTCGGTCAGTCCGCTCTTGACGGACTGAACCCTCTCAACCACCATACCCATAAGGATACGGTGTTCCTCCACAATGGAAGCGCCTCGTAGCGCTTCCAGCAGTTAAAATATACCCTACTATTTTTTGTGAATATTATGGCAATTTTATGCATGACATACCTGATAACCTACATGCAACACTATGGTAACTTTGACACATGAAAAAAGTTGTTTGAATGATACACTAGTAATTTACGTATTGCAGACCTGATAAATTGTGTACAAAACACAGTGATAATTTTGACACTGAGATAGATTTGACATTGGTGTTCGCATTATTTTGATTTGTTTAGGCTTTTCGGCAATGTGCGTTCAAGGGGAGAAGACGTTCCGTCGACTAAGAAGATGTCCGTGGCGACTTCGTCAATCTCAAGATAACGTGTCGCTCAAGTTTCTCGGAGGTGCTCGCAGAGATAGGATGTGCATGCGTTCGTTCATAGGGGTGAGTGCATGAGCGTCTGCGTTTGTACTATGGTAAAAAAAGGTTTGACCCGAAGAGAAAAAAGTTGTTAAAACATACCTCGATAATTTCTGTGTAAATAGCATGTGAACTTATGCATCACAGACCTGATAATTTACATAGAACACCATGATAACTTTAACCCGAAGAGAAAGTCGTTCAAACATAAGGATAACTTATGGGTTTGTTTAGGGCACGTCTAATTATTGCGCATTTAAATGACTCAATCAAAGCATAAAAAAGAAAAAAGAAACTCACATGAATTTCTGCATAAGATCAATGATATAAGATTTAGATATGCAAAACTTATGACACATCTAGATGTACTTTAGAAAAACTGATAACTTACATAGTAATGTAGTTGTCAAAAAATGATAAAAAGGTTAATTTTGGGGCAACCACTCCTTTTAGGTGAGTTGGTTGTTGCAGTGTGCTTGATGCCAGAGAGTTGTGGATTTGAATCCCATGATGGTAATTTTGTTTTTTCTCGTGTAGTGCGTGCGACAGAAGTGACGATTTTCTCCAGCGAGCGCAAGTAAAGTGCCATGGAACAAGCTGTATAAAAGAAGGAAGGGGTGTTCTACAAAATGTAAGACTAAGAAAGAACTCATCATACTTTTTTTTTTATAAAAAGTGCCGAACGGAGGCCGAGCTTCATGGAGGTCTTAATTTGAAAGCTTAGAACTTTTAAGTTTCAAAAAATTGTGAAAAATACATATATATCTAGAGACACAATGTATATATGCATAATTTTTTTAGGTTGAAATACATTAAAATTAGAGCTACAAAAGAAAAACAAATCCATGACTTTCTAACATATTTACAGTTCATCCTCAAAATTCAGGATTTTCTTTTGCAACTCGCAATTCAAGATTTCATCCCAAAATGTTACACGCATACACATTACATACTTCTATACATGTGTATTTTCTTTTCTATAATTCTTTGAAACTAAATAATATAATCTTTTTAAAATTAAGGCCTCTACGAAGCTCGGTATTCAGAATGCCCTACTCATCTTGTATTGTCTTCTCATGTGGCAAAACTAAAATAAGATTGCTATTTTTTTTGAACATCAGTACAGATACAAGCGCTCATATATACGCCCATACACTTATCCCTATGAACACACACACGCACACCCTATCCCTATGAGCATCTCCGAGAGACTGAGCCGGCATATCAACTTGAGATTTTTTACGAAGTCACCCTAGGCGCCTCGTAGTCGACGGGAATGTCTTCTCCCACTGGACATGAGTCGCCGGAAATCCTGGAATAAATCCAGAATAAATGTGAGTATTAGGACTTGAATCATACCACTGTCTATTTAAGAGCATCCATAGCAGACCCGTAAAAAGCCGCGACCCACAAAATAATCGTCAAAATACGGGTCGGCGTGGAAAATGTTGCCCGACCAGACCTCGCAAACGCGTCCGACCCGAATTTTTTTTTGAGGGGCGCAGCAAAATCCCATCCCCAACCTGTGAAAACGCAAGTTTCCGCCTCACCCCATATTCCAGGAAAGCGGTTGATGGGAGGGACATTTCAGCCCACGCCCTTTCCCCACCCCCTTCCACCGCCGCTCGTCATTGGTTTCGCCCGTCCGCCACCGGCGATTCCGGCCAAATCCGCGGGTGGAATCGCGCCGCGTGGGCGCCCCTACCCTCGTCCACCGAGCTGCTGCACCGGCTCCCCGAATCCGCCGATCCGAGCCGCCCCTAGTCGCCGTCGTCGCCTTGGGATCCACCGCCGGAGAGCCACCGCCCCCGAGTAACCGGTGGGTTTTTACTTGTGCTTGTGCCGAGCGGTATGCATAGTTGGTTAACGCGGCGCGTGTATTTGTGATTTTTAGTTGGAATTGAGCCCGTGCGAGAAGTTTTTTCTCGACGATTCGCCTGATTCAAACGACTCGGATGTTGAGACGCTACTTGTCAACTACCGCCAGCAGACATTGGTGATGGCCCTTACCGTTAAGGAGCACGAAGATGAGAACCAAAAGGGGCGGCGAGGATCGACCGTCGGCTGTCTTTGCATTCCCCGAAACCGCCATCTCGGGAGCGAGATGTTGATGCAAGACTACTTAGCGGAGAATCCAACATATCCGCCACACCTCTTCTGGAGAAGGTATAGAATGCGCCGATCCCTCTTTGTGAAAATTGTTCAAGCTTGCGAGGCCAATTGTTGGTATTTTACTCGAAGAAGAAATGCCGCAGGCTTGAAGGGATTTAGTGCATATTAAAAAATCTCAGCAACTATGCGGGTAATTGCATATGGCATTCCAGCTGACTATGCCGATGAGTACCTTCGCATTGGTGAAAATACTACAATTGAGTCAGTGCGTAGGTTTGCCAAAGTGATCATCCGTGTTTTTGGTCCTGAATATCTTCGGGCACTCAACGAGGAAGACAAAAAAAATTGATGGCATCTAATGATAGAAGAGTTTGGCCTGGCATTGCTAGGAAGCATAGATTGCATGCACTGGACTTGGAAAAATTGCCCAAAAGCATGCCACGAAATGTATCGTGGCAAGTCTCGTGATGCAACAATTGTGGTAGAGGCCGTAGCATCCGAGGATTTATGGATTTGGCATTGCTTTTTTTGGTATGTCGGGTACTCTCAATGATATTAATGTGTTGCAACGATCTCATTTGTTTGCTAGGATTGCTAGTGGTGATGCTCCTACTTGCAACTACACTATCAATGAGCATGAATACACAAAGGGGTACTATCTTGCAGATGGTATATACACTCTTTGGTGCACATTTGTCAAGAACATCAAAGACCCCCAAACTAGGAAACAATATGAATTCGCAAGGGTACAAGAGGCAGCCCGAAAAGACATTGAAAGAGCATTCGGGGTTTTGCAACCTAGGTTTGCCATTGTTCGTGGTCCTGCTTATTTTTAGGACAAGCGATCCTTGAAAAACATCATGACATGTTGTGTTATTATTCACAATATGATTATCGAAGATGATAGAGGCATGGACTTGGAGTTCTTCTACGACAATGTGGGTAGCCGTGTCAAACCAGTTAGAGACCCTAACTGCATTAGATGTTTTCTTCAGACCTACAAGGAGACTGAAAATGCAAACACTCACTTCAGCTTTAGGAGGATCTCATTGAGCACCATTAGCAAAGGGCTGGGCAGTAACACATTTCATTTTTTGATTCATTTTCATTTAATTCACGTGTGGTTTGTATTCAGGACAAGTTTTGTATTGAATTATTTAGTTTGCTTTGGACATTTGAATAATTATTGTAATCTGAATGATTGCTGTATTGTAATATTGATATTTTCTTATATTGCAAATTAGTAATTATGAATATGTGCATATGTGTCAAATTCAGATAAAACCGCATCTAATACCTGCGACGGCTCACAAAACCGTTTTTCCGCAAATTGTAAATAATTTTTGCGGGTCAGCGATATACAGGGTGTGCTAAAGATGCTATAACCATCCAACTATAGGTTGATTCGCAAGGCTGCCTTATTAATCATTTTACATCCTTTAATTATTGGAAAAAACTAACGCCCACACGTGTGGCATCTTGTATATTACCCACCACTCATTTTGCCACGTATGAACATATGACATCTGCAGGAATCTTTTTGGTTTTCGGCTTAAAAATGTTTTATCTCCTAATTAAAAAACCGAATGAAAAATCGGTTTTCACCATTAAATCCGTCTCGACGAGATCTTCAAAACTAGAACCCATGTTGATATGTTTCGATGAAATTTTGTTTTGCCCAAAAGTTGCCATGACGTTTACATCGTAGTTGCTATAGTGCTTAAATTAAAGTTGTCATGTGGCAATTTTAGTTTGTAGAGCATAGCAATTTTAGTTTTTTGATAATGGCAATTCCAACACTTTGACCATGAAAAATAGTTTTTGTATGAACCATGACAATTTTAAGTGCATGTATCATGACAATTTTAGTTTATGGTTCATGAAAAAGTCTAGTTTCTTAATTTCCCGTTTTATAATATGTCAAATTTTATTTTTAAATGTAGAAGAAAATAGCTGAAACATATCATGACAACTTCAGTGTAAACATCGTGACAATTCATGTCCAATAGACATGACAACTTTTAACAAAAAAAATTTATCGAAATATATTGATATGAGATCTAGTTTCGAAGATCCTGCCGCGAGAGATTTAATGGTGAAAACGGATCTTCAATCGGATTTTTCATTTAAGAGATAAAACATTTTAAAAACTGGAAATCCAAAAAGATTCTCACATGCATGCATGCGATGACGTGATGCAGTCCGTGTGTTATAGGGTGTGTGAGCGAATTTGGCTCCCATCACACGTATGGGTAGGGTTGTCCTAATTATTTTGCCACGTCAACATTTTGCTTGCACGATCTCCTTGGCACTTGTAGACCGAAGCCGCTCTGGCCCGCCTCTCGGGGCATGTACATTAGCTTAGACAGCCATCATCTGTAGCGTGTGTCCATATCACCTAAAGACTGTAATCTAGACACTTCATACAACAAGCTATCTTTTTAGGTGTCTGTACAAGAAACCGTAAAAATCTAGACACTTCATACAACAAGCTGTCTTTTTAGGTGTCTGTACAAGAAACCGTAAAATGCATGAAGTACGACATATTTGATCTACCACCGTTCTGCTTGTTTGCTGCAGTGAGCACCATGAACTCGATCCTGTCATCCTCGTAGTTACCATCACCGGCCGCCGCCCCATGTCACTGCACCTGTAGCGGGAGAAGAAGAAGAAGCACGAGCTCCATCTCCGGCCGCCCCCACCGTCTCCATCCCGGGCCGGTCATCACCTCCCCCCTCCCCCACAATAACCACTGCCCCTGGCCTCTTCCCGGCACCACACGTCCTGCCTTTCTTCTGCGATGAGGATAATGATGCAGGAGATGGTCTCGTCCAGATCCGCCAGCGACTGAGAAGAAGAAGAAAAATCACCGGATTTGGTTCCTGGAGAACGGGATCTATGCGTTTTGGGGAAGAAGCTGCAAACTACAGACACCTGAGCGTACAACTGGAAAAAAGCCGTCGATTGCTAGCGATTTTTGGGATATTGACCGTCTGCCGAATTGCAGACACCCTTCTTCTCTCTCCTCCTTCTCTTTCCTCCACGTGGACGAAAATCCTAACTGACAAAATGTGTTACTTCCAACAAGTTGCTATCTTGTTCCATCTTACTGAAACCGAGGCTTTTCAGTCATCTTGCCCATGTGGTATGATTTGCATATCTCAAGTGATTCAAAATCAAGTGAGTTCAAACGGTCCATTTGCATGGAGTTTCTTCATGCATATATACCAATAGAGATGGTTCGCATGTCTCAAACTTTTCAAAAATGAGTGAGTCCAAAGATCCATCAACATGGAGCTTCTTCATGCATTTTATACCGATATGACTTACGTGGCAGTGCCACAAATAGGTGGTACTATCATTACTATCTTTTGGCATGAACATGTGTATCACTACAATCGAGATTTCAATGAACCATTCATTTTAGGTGCAAGACCATTAAAGGTATTATTCAAATAAATAGAGTAACCATTATTCTCTTTAAATGAATAACCGTATTGCGATAGACATAATCCAATCATGTCTATGCTCAACGCAAACACCAAATCTCGATGGTAGAGGGAGCGTGCGATGCTTGATCATATCAACATTGGAAACACTTCCAACACATATCGTCAGCTCACCTTTAGCTAGTCTCCGTTTATGCTGTAGCTTTTATTTCGAGTTACTAACACTTAGCAACCGAACCGGTATCTTATACCCTGGTGCTACTAGGAGTACTAGTAAAGTACACATTAACATAATGTATATCCAATATACTTCTATCGACCTTGCCAGCCTTCTCATCTACCAAGTATCTAGGGTAATTCTGCTCTAGTGACTGTTCCCCTTATTACAGAAGCACTTAGTATCGGGTTTGGGTTCAACCTTGGGTTTCTTCACTGGAGCAGCAGCTGATTTGCCGTTTCATGAAGTATCCCTTCTTGCCCTTGCCCTTCTTGAAACTTGTGGTTTCACCAACCATCAACAATTGATGCTCCTTCTTGATTTCTACTTTCGCGGTGTCAAACATCGTGAATACCTCAAGGATCATCTTATTTATCCCTGATATGTTATAGTTCATCACGAAGCTCTAGCAGCTCGGTGGCAATGACTTTGGAGAAACATCACTATCTCATTTGGAAGATCAACTCCCACTCAATTCAAGTGATTGTTGCACTCAGACAATCTGAGCACAAGCTCAACGATTGAGATTTTCTCCCTTAGTTTGCAGGCTAAGAGAACCGTCGGAGGTCTTATACCTCTTGATGTGAGCACGAGCCTGAAATCCCAATTTCAGCCCTCGAAACATCTCATATGTTCCGCGATGTTTCGAAAACATCTTTGGTGCCTTTACTTAAACCATTTAACTGAACTATCACGTAGTTATCAAAACGTGTATGTTCGATGTTCGAAACATCCACAAACGACGTTTGGGGTTCAGCACATTGAGCGGTGCATTAAGGACATAAGCTTTCTACTGTCCGCATAATCGCTACTGTCAACTTTCAACTATATTTTCTCTAGGAACATAACTAAAATAGTAGAACTATAGCGTGAACTACGACATAATTTGCAAAAGGTCTTTTGACTATGTTCAGGATAATTAAGTTCATCTTATGAACTCCCACTCAGATAGACATCCCTCTAGTCATCTAAGTGATTACATGATCCGAGTCAACTAGGCCGTGTCCGATCATCACGTGAGATGGACTAGTCATCATCGGTGAACATCTTCATGTTGATCGTATCTACCATACGACTCATGCTCGACCTTTCGGTCTCCGTGTTCCGAGGCCATGTCTGCACATGCTAGGCTCGTCAAGTTAACCCTAAGTGTTTTCGATGTGTAAAACTGTCTTACACCCGTTGTATGTGAACGTAAGAATCCATCACACCCGATCATCACGTGGTTCTTAGAAGCGACAAACTGTAGCAACGGTGCACCGTTAGGGGAGAACACTTCTTGAAATTTTGTAAGGGATCATCTTATTTACTACCGTCGTCCTAAGCAAACAAGATGCATAAACATGATAAACATCACATGCAATCAAATAGTGACATGATATGGCCAATATCATTTTGCTCCTTTTGATCTTCATCTTCGGGGCTCCATGATCATCATCGTCACCGGCACGACACCATGATCTCCATCATCATGATCTCCATCATCGTGTCTTCATGAAGTTGTCACACCAACGACTACTTCTACTTCTATGACTAACGCGTTTAGCAATAAAGTAAAGTAGTTTACATGGCGTTCTTCAATGACACGCAGGTCATACAATAAATAAAGACAACTCCTATGGCTCCTGCCGGTTGTCATACTCATCGACATGCAAGTCGTGAATCCTATTACAAGAACATGATCAATCTCATACATCACATATCATTCATCACATTCTTCTTGGCCATATCACATCACATAGCATACCCTGCAAAAACAAGTTAGACGTCCTCTAATTGTTGTTGCATGTTTTACGTGGCTGCTATGGGTTTCTAGCAAGAACGTTTCTTACCTACGCAAGACCACAACGTGATATGCCAATTGCTATTTACCCTTCATAAGGACCCTTTTCATCGAATCCGTTCCGACTAAAGTGGGAGAGACTGGCACCCGCTAGCCACCTTATGCACCAAGTGCATGTCAATCGGTGGAACCTGTCTCACGTAAGAGTACGTGTAAGGTCGGTCCGGGCCGCTTCATCCCACAATACCGTCGAAACAAGATTGGACTAGTAACGGTAAGCATATTGAACAACATCAACGCCCACAACTACTTTGTGTTCTACTCGCGCAAAGAATCTACGCAATAGACCTAGCTCATGATGCCACTGTTGGGGAACGTAGCAGAAATTCAAAATTTTCCTACGTGTCACCAAGATCTATCTATGGAGAAACCAGCTACGAGTAGAAGGAGAGTGCATCTACATACCCTTGTAGATCGCTAAGCGGAAGCGTTCAAGTGAACGGGGTTGATGAAGTCGTACTCGTCGTGATTCAAATCACCGATGATCAAGTGCCGAACGCACGGCACCTCCGCGTTCAACACACGTACAACCCGGTGACGTATCCCACGCCTTGATCTAGCAAGGAGAGAGGGAGAGGTTGAGGAAGACTCCATCCAGCAGCAGCACAACGGCGTGGTGGTGGTGGAGGAGCGTGGCAATCCTGCAGGGCTTCGCCAAGCACCACGGGAGAGGAGGACGACTTGGGAGAGGGGGAGGGCTGCGCCAGAACTTCGTGTATAGCTCCCATGCGCCTCCCCACTATATATAGGGGTGGAGGGGCTGGTTTCTTGCCCTCCAAGTCCATTGGGGCGTTGGCCAAGGTGGGAGGAAAGAAATCTCATTATTTCCTTCCCCACCGATTGTTATCCCCCCCTTTTAGGGATCTTGATCTTATCCCTTTGGGATATGATCTTATTCCTTCTAAGGGGGGATCTTGGTGCGCCTTGACCAGGGGTGTGGGGACTTTCCCCCACTACCCACGTTCATGTGGGTCCCCCCATGCAGGTGGGCCCCACTCCAGAACCTTCTAGAACCTTACCGGTACAATACCGAAAAATCCCGAACATTTTCCGGTGGCCAAAATAGGACTTCCCATATATAAATCTTTACCTACGGACCATTCCGGAACTCCTCGTGACGTCCGGGATCTCATCCGGGACTCCGAACAACATTCGGTAACCACATACAAACTTCCTTTATAACCCTAGCGTCATCGAACCTTAAGTGTGTAGACCCTACGGGTTCGGGAGACATGCAGACATGACCGAGACGTTCTCTGGTCAATAACCAACAGCGGGATCTGGATACCCATGATGGCTCCCACATGCTCCACGATGATCTCATCGGATGAACCACGATGTCAAGGACTTAATCAATCCCGTATTCAATTCCCTTTGTCTATCGGTATGTTACTTGCCCGAGATTCGATCGTCGGTATCCAATACCTTGTTCAATCTCGTTACCGGCAAGTCACTTTACTCGTTCCGTAACACATCATCCCGTGATCAACTCCTTGGTCAGATTGCGCATATGATGATGTCCTACCGAGTGGGCCCAGAGATACCTCTCCGTTTACACGGAGTGACAAATCCCAGTCTCGATCCGCATAAAACAATAGATACTTTCGGAGATACCTGTAGTGCACCTTTATAGTCACCCAGTTACGTTGTGACGTTTGATACACCCAAAGCACTCCTACGGTATCCAGGAGTTACACGCTCTCATGGTCGAAGGAAGAGATACTTGACATTGGCAAAGCTCTAGCAAATGAACTACACGATCTTTTGTGCTAGTCTTAGGATTGGGTCTTGTCCATCACATCATTCTCCTAATGATGTGATCCCGTTATCAACGACATCCAATGTCCATAGCCAGGAAACCATGACTATCTGTTGATCACAACGAGCTAGTCAACTAGAGGCTCACTAGGGACATATTGTGGTCTATGTATTCACACGTGTATTACGATTTCCGGATAATACAGTTATAGCATGAATAAAAGACAATTATCATGAACAAGGGAATATAATAATAATACTTTTATTATTGCCTCTAGGGCATATTTCCAACAATTAGGCACTGGTAGTGGTTGGAGCAGACCGGGGTATGGTACTCGCTCCGGTTTTGCTTGTTGACAGACAAGACAACACTGGATCACCTGTTTGATGAATGCTTTCACACCAGTCCAACGGAAAAGCTGACGAATACGTTTATATGTAACCGGAAATCCAGAATGCCCCTCGAGAGGCGAGCTGTGGAATGCATCGACGATTTTGTTCTGTAGCTCACTGTCGGCACCCACCCAAATGCAGCCATCAGTGCATAGCAGACCATTTTTCAATGAAAACTTGTTGTCTGCTGGTGAACCTTCAGATAACTCTTTGAGGCGCTTAAGGGCAACTACATCATTCTGATAACTCGCAACAATATCCGGAAACCAAGCTGGACAAGCACTGGACACTGCCTGGAGTTCAACTGTAGTGTGTGGTCTGCGAGACAGAGCGTCTGCCGCATTGTTGTCAGATCCCTTGCGATACTGTATGGTGTAACGTAGCCCCATAAGCTTTGTCAGCGCCTTTTGCTACCAAGGGGTGTGCAAACGTTGATCTGATAGGCTAGTTAAGCTGCGCTGATCTGTCTGTATAATGAACTCACTGAATAGCAGATACTGACGCCAATGTTCAACAGCTAAGAGAATGGCCAGAAACTCCTTTTCATAGACTGAGAGTGCTCGATTTCGTGGACCCAAAGCTTTGCTAACATACGCGAGAGGATGGTCGTCTTGCATCAGCACTGCACCAATGCCCACATCACAATTATCTGTAGCTATCACAAAAGTTTTGTTAAAGTCTGGCAAAGCAAGTACTGGTGCTGTTACCAGAGCTTGTTTGAGGGTACGGAAGGCAGAATCTTCAATGTCAGACCAACGAAACACTGTTCCTTTCTTCAACAGGTTAGTGAGCGAGCGACAAATGATTCCGTAGTGGCGGATAAATTTTCTGTAGTATCCTGCTAGGCCAAGGAAACCACGGACTTCTTTGACATTAGCTGGTGTAGGCCAGGTGTCAATTGCTGTAATCTTGGTGGGATCAGTGGACACACCTGCAGAGCTGATTATGTGACCCAGATATCCAACTTGCCTTTGAGCGAATGCACATTTGGACAATTTGACTTTCCACTGGTGTTTAGCAAGCATTGATAGGACCAACCTCAGATGTTGCAAATGCTCCTTGAAAGTAATGCTGAACACCAAAATGTCATCGAAGAAAACGATAACATACTTACGGTTCCCAGGAGCTAGGGTGTGATTCATGGCAAACTGAAACGTGTTTGGACCTCCAGTCAGGCCGAAAGAAACCACCAAGAACTCGTAGTGACCAAGGTGTGTCTGGAAGGCTGTTTTGTACTCCTCGCCAGGAGCTAATCGTATTTGGTGGTACCCTGACCTCAGATCAAGCTTAGTAAACCACCCAGCCCCTCCCAATTCATCGAGCAGCTCATCGATGACAGGTATAGGAAATTTCCCTTTAACTGTAATGGCATTGAGGTGACGGTAGTCGATGACTGGTCGCCAGGATTCATCCTTCTTTTTGACCATCAAAAGAGGAGAAGAAAAGGGGCTGTTACTAGGTCTAATGACCCCACTAGCAAGCATGTCCTGGATTTGTCGTTCAAGTTCTGTTTTCAGAGCTGGAGCAATGCGGTAAGGACGCAATGCCACTGGTGTGGCACCGGGTATAAGTGGGATAGTGTGATCATAGGCACGTCTGGGTGGGAGACCAGTAGGAGGTTCAAAAACTTCCTTGAATTGATCCAAAACAGATTGCACTTCAGGAAGAATTGGGAGGTTCTCGGTAGTGAGCAGGGAACAGAAGTGTAGCATAGCTATTTGAGGAAGAGTTGCTGCTGAACCTAGAAGAGTGATCTCAGATCCCATATGAGAAAATGATAACCAATGGTTTTCCCAGTCGACTAGCATAGGGCTATGTGCTGACAGCCAATCAAGCCCAATTATGCCATCATAACTACCCAGAGGAAACAATTTGAAATCGCAGCTAAACTTGTGTCCAGAACAAGACCACATTCCACTCAGTAACTGCTGATGACAGGAAACTGTGGCTCCATTGGCCATTTTAACTGAAACCCTTTGTAATGGAGACAGATCTTGCAGTTTAGAAGCTAGAGAAGTATCCAAAAATGAGTGTGTACTCCCCGAGTCAACAAGAACTGTGAGATTTAGGCCTTGTAACTGAACCTTGAGTTGCATTGTTCTGACTGAGACATCATCCTTTCCACCCAGAGCTGCTGCTGAAATTGCTAACATGTGAACCTCATGCTGTGTATTGTAACTGTCTGTTTCTGAATCTTCTGAATTTTGCATAAATTCAATCATCTCTTGTACTATGTGAAGTTGCACTTCTTGTCGACAAACATGATCCTTTCCCCATTTTTCTCCACAGGTAAAGCAGAGACCCTTAGATCTTCGGTAGGAACGCAGGGCTCCCCATTTGTCTGCAGAAGAACTAGCAACAGGAGGTCGATGCTCATCTGAGGATCGCTTGGCAGACTGATTCCCACTGGAAACTGGTGGTGGTGGAAGGGGAAGAGCAGAAGATCTTCGCTGAAACGGAGTAGCCACAATTGATGGTGTGGAACCAGACCCCAATTCCTCATGCAACAAAGCAAGCTGGTAAGCAGAATCCAAGTCGACGGGTTGCTGAATGCCTACTGCAAGCCTGACTGATGGTTTCAAACCTTCCATAAACCTTGTCACATAATGGACTGTGTTGGGTGAGCCCTCGTACGCGGATAACTGATCAAATAGTTCCGAGAACCTATCCACATAATCCTCGACCGTACCAGTTTGCTGTATGTTGAAAATTTTCCTCAGAATGGTTTGATGCAAGTTGCGACCAAACCTCGACTGAAGTAAACGGCAGAACTCATCCCATGAGATGTTTGGCACCCTTCTGCGCACTGATTCCAACCACCTCGCTGTTGTTCCCTCGAACCAGGCTGTTGCCAGAGAAATCCACTGCCCTGGTGGCGTGCCCCAGAACCTGAAGTAGTCCTCGCAACGCGTCTGCCACAATTTGGGATTCTCCCCATCGAAACGAGGAAGTTCGATTCGAGGGCCGAGGCCAAAAACATCAGAAGCATTCTGTCGGAAATTTTCTATTGAACTGAGCGGTGGCCTCGGGATGAGCTGGTCGTGCTGCGTACCTCTGACCGGAGGCGGGACATAGATCCTATGTCCGGACCCCCGGTTTTCGATGTCGACGCGGTGCCCATCGGGGCCGGTTGGGCTGCTGCTGGGTGCCCTCGCAGGCGTAGCCGGCGCGCCTCGTGATGGCTCGGACAAATTCGCCGCAGATCGGTTGAGCCCCTGACGCAGCTCGTCGATGTCGACCCCTATCGACAGCTTGACCTCGTCGATGCGGCCTGACAGGCGGTCGAGCTTGGCGTCGATCTGGGCGATTGCTTGTGCCGTCAAGTCTGCTCGGTCGCCGTTGGCCTTGTCGAAATCCGCTCGGAGCAGGTCGTAGATGGCCTTGGTCTCCGGCGAAATTCGGTCCATGGCTGCTGCCCGCAGCTTGTCGGCGAAACGCGTATGGCGGTGGTGGGCCGGAAGGGCCGCCGGATCGAAGGGCTCTGATGCCAGATTGTTAGGACTAGTCTTCGAATTTACTCCATGAACATGAATTCGAGCTACATCTGGTTTGAGAGAAAGAGGGGATCAGGAGGAGGAAGACGCACACACGCCACCCACGCCACAACTGGCCTCCCTGTCCTGCCGTTTTCCTATCTGCCCCCGAATACAGAGAACACACTTGATTATATATCTATGCGGCCTAAAGCCCACTCAGGCCCAGCTAGCCGAGACGGTAGGCGAGGCTCGCGGATGGGCCGAGTCCTTGGATTTGATGCCACCTCCTGCGTGCCCTGTTCCTTGTCGCCGACACAGATACAGAGAGACATATTGACACGTGGAACTGAGCTCGCTCGCTAGGGCTAGGCAGCTGTAGCTGACTGGAGCACCCCTCTAGACTTTGACTTGGGCAAGCAAGAGTAACATCAGGTTGCTTTTCGCTGCATTGCTTCCGGCGTGCCGCACGCAGGAGTGACTACTGATAGTGAGCCGGTTTTCACGTGGAGGAATTAGTCTAGCAGAATCGTCGTCCCAGGCTGGCTTGATCGCCATATTTTTCAGCTACTTTAAACTGAGCGTGCAAGCTTCCATGTTAAAGGCTGTGGGGGATCTTTAGTCGGGTTCACCAAGCGGACAACATGTCAAATGTCTGCCGACAGCGAGCGGGGTACTGGACATTCAACCAGAGAGGATTTTCGCGGAATCGGTTTTTACCCGTGTCCCACATGCACGTCGTGTATGCACGTACACATACAAGATACGTATTATCAACTGCTATACTATACTATGACATGTGGTACAACTAGCAATTAGCCACCACGGTAAAATGACTCCTGGGTATGTTTTGTAGTCAAAAGGTAGCCATTTTTTGAACCAACCCACAACAGAGTTACATCTCACCCACTCATGCTGCTGTTAGGTTTGATTATATAGTTTTTTTTTAACCCCCGACCGTAGAACAATAGTTTTACGCTATTTTTATATTAAAATAAAACAAAAGTACAAATATACAAAAGGCCACCTAGGAGGCCAAAAAAACAGAGAAAAAACTACCCGATGCCTGTTTGAGGTATAAAGATCTAACCACTGTGTGAAGCTGTTGATATCCTTATTCTTGATCTTATGTTTGAGAAGAAGCATATCTTGTTTCAGAAAGTATCTCCAAGCTTGTACTGATGGTTGCTGTGCTCTGAAAACTTTTCCATTTCTCTGAATCCATACATTCCAGCTTCCAAGAATGATGATCTCTGTGGCAAAATGTTTGATTATATAGTTTGTGCCAATTATATCTTTTGAACCAAATATCCGATTGACAAACCGTTTGAATATTAGTATTCATAATATTTAAATCTTCAAAACAAGATCAATTTTAAACACCTTTACCGAAAAAGGGTTTCTCCCCACTTTGTATACAAAGCAACCAACCGAATCATACAGGGATAGGTGCTGGGGCGGAAGCATCACAGTCACGCCCAAAAGAAACAACAGAGAAAGAGCAAAAGAAACAAATGCCAACAACGGCGGATCAACAAAAACGAAGAGGCCTCGAGAAAACTAGGCCAACCGGGCTCATCCACTAGGCTCCAAGACTCCGAAGCGCCGGCACCAATCAACACCTCCAAGAAGGATCGCGACGATGACGACGCTGCTGCCAAGGGTTTCCCCCGGTACACGACGAGGCGAGAGGAAGGGTAGCCCCCGACGCCCTCCCGGAAGGTCAGGTGGCACCCACAGGCGCCACCGCGCCAGAGTCGGCCACGCCGACAGGGGTTTCCCCCGATCCCAACCCGCACCTCGGGCGCTCCAGATCCCGCCACCAAACCAACCACTTCCCTGCGCCAACGCGGTCATGAGGCCTCCACGCCGTCTCACCACGGCACCGCGAAGTGAGGACAACACGTCGAAGAATCAGAGCCGGAACTAGGGCATTAGCACCATCGACACGCGGGAGGGCCCCACCTCCACCGTCAGCGACAGTAGCCGTCCGGACGCAATAGCAGGAGCACACCAGGCCCGTAGGCCCACAAGCCCGGCTGAGCCCTCGTGGGCCCGTAAAGCTCCCGCCTTCGCGCTGCTGTCGGCACGCCGTCGGCGCCGATGCCTCAAGTCCGAGCCGCTCCTCCTCCTCACCGCGCTGCAGACAACGAGACCATGCCGGGGGGCCGGCCCGTTAGGGCCCAGATGGGGCCCGTCAGGCCCAGATCTGGGTCGGGGGCGCATCGACGGCCACCCAGCACCACCACGCCGCCCCGCCGCCATGGAGCGGCGCCGTCACCACGCCTGCCGCAGGGCCGCCGGACCGCAGCCAAGCCGGGCTGCACCGCCGCCGCCTCCCTGCCCCAGGAAGGGAGCATGCACGCGCGGGGACTGGAAGGCCCGCCGCC
>NC_041387.1:190354005-190396879 GCF_002162155.2 Triticum dicoccoides | reverse complement strand
CGGGGAAGGAAGGGACCTGCGGGCGAGGGTCGCGAGCTCCGCCTCGGCCACCTCCCGGGGAGGCGGCCCGAGGCGGCCTAGACAGAGGAGGGGGAGGGCGGAAGGGGGGCGGAGGCGGGGGGCGGGGCCGACGACCGGCGGCGACGGGAGGGTCGGCGGCAGCGGGAGGGAAGCGGGGGAAACCCTAGCGCCCGCCCAGTCGCGGGTCTCCTTCTCTACGTTTTGGATTCTTTGAACACTTTTGAACAAGCCAAATTCAAATTATGAACCATATTAAAACTTATATGAAACTATTACATGTGTGTTTCATCGTATTTTTACATGTTTCATTACTTTTTCTATTACATGGGTTCGCTAATTTTTCTTTCCGGATTTCAATACTATTTCATTTCTATTTTTGGAGTTTTCAAATAAGTTTCATATCATTTTGTTAAATTATCTTTCATGGTTGGGCTGGGCACTAAAAGTGTTCTCTTCACATATTTTCTATACGATATCATTTCCATACCATCGTAATTTATATGTTTTCAGTA
Organism: Triticum dicoccoides; assembly: GCF_002162155.2. Taxonomy (NCBI): domain Eukaryota; kingdom Viridiplantae; phylum Streptophyta; class Magnoliopsida; order Poales; family Poaceae; genus Triticum; species Triticum dicoccoides. The sequence goes on along the minus strand of NC_041387.1, from coordinate 190,396,346 downwards.
TTTATTCATACATTCCCCTTTTAATGGTTTCATCATTCTTTTCATCTCGAGCTTGATATAAGTTTTATTATGGTTTCTTACAATATCTATTGCATGTTTTCATTATTGGTTCACTGCGGTTTCATTGTCGTATGTCTCACATTTCATATAGGTTTCATTATGGCATCAAATTTAAATTTAAACTTGTTCAGAACATGTTCAAGTTTGATCTTGTTTAAAGATTTAAATGACATGAACACGAATCCACAAATGGATTCTAAATCAAATCATTAGTTTAAAAGTGTTACAAATTTTAAAATGAGACTAAAAGTATGGGAGAATGGACCGTGGGATGAAAGAATAAAATAATCTGAGTGAAATAAATGCTTGCTCGTATAGACTGGATAGTGCCATGAAAACAATACAAAACAGTTGAATTCAATAGAGTACTCATATGCAATATAGTTCGATATGGGAGGAGAATTGTCAATGAAGTAGAAAAGGTCTTCTTTGTGTGCGAGGGTACGATTCAAGCAAAAATTCAATTCGGTGCCCAGGCTCATCCGCACCCGGTCAGATTTTTTTTTAAAATAAATGCTAAAATAATTCAAAAAATCCAATTTTTTTGTGTGATAGAAAATTGTATGCATGAGGTTCGCTCGAAATTTCAAGTTATTTGGCCATCTGAGCAGCTCTCAGCAAAAAAAAAATCGGGTAAGAACAGTGTGTGAACAGTACATTTTTTTACAGACCGTGCATTTGTCTTTTTTGCCGAGAGTTGATCAGATGTCCAAATGATGTGAAATTTGGAGTGCACCTCATGCATAAACTTATCTACCACAAAAAAATTGGATTTTTTTGAATTTTTTAGATATTTGTTTTGATTTTTTCGTCAGAGGGGGTGCAGATGAGCTCGGGAGCAGAAACGCCGCACTTCGATTCAAGAGACTACTCTTGACTTGAGTACTGAGAAAGATCAAATGAATGCAAAATATTGGAAGGTACTCCCTCTGTAAACTAATATAAAAGCGTTTAGTGATCTAAACGCCTTTATATTAGTTTACAGAGGGAGTATCAAACAAACCATATTATAAAATTTCTCAGAAATTGATGGGCCATACAAAATATGCGCAACACTGGCAGGTTGTTTGGATCAAGTTACTGAAATTTGGGATGGGCTTTAGGCCCATATAGCAATTTCTAAAAATTTCTAAGGGCCCATGTGGATTTATTGGCACTAGGTGGAGTAGGAAGTTTAGTCCCACCCCGAAAGTGGAAGAGAAGTTGGACCTTATTATAAGGATTTCTCTTCTACATGCTATTGGAGCTTGAGAAGAGAAGAGGCCCTCGCGCACTTCTCCTCCGCCGCCTGCCTCGCCACGCCACGCCTCGTCACGACGCACCGCGGGTTGCGGGACTGAGCTGAGCCGAGCTCACAACTGTGCGGGAGAGGGGCGAATAGGTTTTTGGGAAGCGACTACGCGACTGCTCGCTGTTCGTCTACTTCCTCTATGTTTGCTTCGTCCTCGTCATCACCATGTCCACCGACGCCGACCGTGCTGCCACCAAGAAAGCTGAAGCCGACAAGAAGGCCGCCGAGGATACCGCTGCTGCTATCACCGCCGCCGGGGCTTCTGCCTGGCCTACTGGAGGGTATAACACGTTTATCCCGCTCCTATTTATTTTCGTACTAGCAGTATGTGTAGATTTGTCTACTGTTTGCTTAGTACGTGCATGTCTAGATCAGAACCAGTATGTCGTCAATTTATTCAATGCCATTGTAGTGATTTATCTATGGATTAAATTAGTCGGAAAATTGCCTATTTACTCAGCAATCCAAAAACCTATTATGTGTAGGAATTTTTCGGCAAGTGGCTTTGCCGCTGCACTGAAACCGGATAAGTTTACCGGTACGTATTTTAAGCGTTGGCAGACTAAGATCACTTTATGGCTCATGACTATGAACGTGTTCTGGGTCACCGGTGTCTCCACGGGAACGATTGCTCCTGAACAGGAGAAGGCGTTTAAGGAGGCCACCGTTGTGTTTCTCGGAGCAGTTCTTAGCGTGATCGGAGATAAACTGGTCGACGCATATTTATATGTGCATGTCGCCAAGGACTTGTGCGAGGCGCTCGAATCTATGTTCGGGGCCGCCGATGCCGGGAGCGAGATGTATATTATAGAGCAGTTCCTATTGGAAATATGCCCTAGAGGCAATAATAAAAGAATTATTATTATATTTCCTTGTTCATGATAATTGTCTTTTATTCATGCTATAATTGTATTATCCGGAAATCATAATACACGTGTGAATACATAGACCACAATATGTCCCTAGTGAGCCTCTAGTTGACTAGCTCGTTGATCAACAGATAGTCATGGTTTCCTGACTATGGACATTGGATGTCATTGATAACGGGATCACATCATTAGGAGAATAATGTGATGGACAAGACCCAATCCTAAGCATAACATAAAGATCGTGTAGTTCGTTTTGCTAGAGCTTTTACAATGTCAAGTATCTTTTCCTTAGACCATGAGATCGTGTAACTCCCAGATACCGTAGGAGTGCTTTGGGTGTACCAAACGTCACAACGTAACTGGGTGACTATAAAGGTGCACTACAGGTATATCCAAAAGTGTCTGTTGGATTGACATGGATCGAGACTGGGATTTGTCACTCCGTATGACGGAGAGGTATCTCTGGGCCCACTCGGTAATGCATCATCATAATGAGCTCAAAGTGACCAAGTGTCTGGTCACGGGATCATGCATTACGGTACGAGTAAAGTGACTTGCCGGTAACGATATTGAACGAGGTATTGGGATACCGACGATCAAATCTCGGGCAAGTAACATACCGATTGACAAAGGGAGTTGTATACGGGGTTGCTTAAATCCTCGACATCGTGGTTCATCCGATGAGATCATTGAGGAGCATATGGGAGCCAACATGGGTATCCAGATCCCGCTGTTGGTTATTGACCGGAGAGCCGTCTCGGTCATGTCTTCATGTCTCCCGAACCCGTAGGGTCTACACACTTAAGGTTCGGTGACGCTAGGGTTGTAAAGATATTAGTATGCAGCAAACCGAAAGTTGTTCGGAGTCCCGGATGAGATCCCGGACGTCACAAGGAGTTCCGGAATGGTCCGGAGGTAAATAATTATATATGGGAAGTCGTTTTTCGGCCATCGGGAAAGTTTCAGGGGTTACCGGTATTGTACCGGGACCACCGAAAGGGTCCCGGGGGTCCACCGGGTGGGGCCACCCATCCCGGAGGGCCCCATGGGCTGAAGTGGGAGGGGAACCAGCCCCTAGTGGGCTGGTGCGCCCCCTGGGCCCCCTTCTGCGCCTAGGGTTGGGAACCCTAGGGGAGGGGGCGCCTCCACTTGCCTTGGGGGGCAAGTCTCCCTCTTGGCCGCCGCCCCCCTAGGAGATCCCATCTCCTATGGACGGCGCCCCCCTGGGGTCCCTATATAAAGAGGGGGGGTGGGAGGGCAGCCGCACCCTGACATCTGGCACCTCCCTACCCCCCTTGCTACTCCTCCTCCTCCCGTAGTCGCTTGGCGAAGCCCTGCCGGAACCTTGCTACATCCACCACCACGCCGTCGTGCTGCTGGATCTTCATCAACCTCTCCTTCCCCCTTGCTGGATCAAGAAGGAGGAGACTTCACGCTGACCGTACGTGTGTTGAACGCGGAGGTGCCGTCCGTTCGGCGCTAGGATCTCCGGTGATTTGGATCACGACGAGTATGACTCCCTCAACCTCGTTCTCTTGAACGCTTCCGCTCGCGATCTACAAGGGTATGTAGATGCACTCCTCTCTCTCGTTGCTATATGAACTCATAGATTGATCTTGGTAAACGTAGGATTTTTTTTATTTTATGCAACATTCCCCAATAGTGGCATCATGAGCTAGGTCTATGCGTAGTTCTCTATTGCACGAGTAGAACACAAATCTGTTGTGGGCGTAGATGTTGTCAACTTTCTTGCCACTACTAGTCTTATTTTGCTTCAGCGGTATTGTGGGATGAAGCGGCCCAGACCGACCTTACACGTACGCTTACGTGAGACAGGTTCCACCGACTGACATGCACTAGTTGCATAAGGTGGCTAGCGGGTGTCTGTCTCTCCCACTTTACTTGGAGCGGATTCGATGAAAAGGGTCCTTATGAAGGGTAAATAGAAGTTGACAAATCACGTTGTGGTTATTCGTAGGTAAGAAAACGTTCTTGCTAGAACCCTATTGCAGCCACGTAAAAGATGAAACAACAATTAGAGGACGTCTAACTTGTTTTTGCAGCAATTGCTTTGTGATGTGATATGGCCAAAAGTTGTGATGAATGATGAATGATATATTGTGATGTATGAGATCATGTTCTTGTAATAGGAATCACGACTTGCATGTCGATGAGTATGACAACCGGCAGGAGCCATAGGAGTTGTCTTAATTATTGTATGACCTACGTGTCAATGATTTAACGCCATGTAATTACTTTACTTTATTGCTAAACCGTTAGCCATAGTAGTAGAAGTAATAGTTGGCGAGCAACTTCATGGAGACACGATGATGGAGATCATGGTGTCATGCCGGTGACGAAGATGATCATGGAGCCCCGAAGATGGAGATCAAAGGATATATATGATATTGGCCATATCATGTCACTACTATATAATTGCATGTGATATTTATTATGTTTATGCATCTTGTTTACTTAGAACGACGGTAGTAAATAAGATGATCCCTTATAATAATTTCAAGACAGTATTCCCCCTAACTGTGCGCCGTTGCTAAAGTTCGTCGTTTCGAAGCACCACGTGATGATCAGGTGTGATAGATTCTTACGTTCACATACAATGGGTGTAAGACAATTTTACACATGCAAAAACACTTAGGTTAACTCGACGAGCCTAGCATGTACAGACATGGCCTCGGAACACAGAGACCGAAAGGTCGAACATGAGTCGTATGGAAGATACGATCAACATGGAGATGTTCACCGATGATGACTAGTCCGTCTCACGTGATGATCGGACACGACCTAGTCGACTCGGATCATGTAACACTTAGATGACTAGAGGGATGTCAAATCTGAGTGGGAGTTCATTAAATAATTTGATTAGATGAACTTAATTATCATGAACTTAGTCTAAAATCTTTGCAAAATATGTCTTGTAGATCAAATGGCCAACGCTCATGTCAACATGAACTTCAACGCGTTCCTAGAGAAAACCAAACTGAAAGATGATGGCAGCAACTACACAGACTGGGTCCGGAACCTGAGGATCATCCTCATAGCTGCCAAGAAAGCATATGTCCTAGAAGGACCGCTAGGTGAAGCACCCATCCCAGAGAACTAAGACGTTATGAACGCTTGGCAGTCACGTGCTGATGATTACTCCCTCGTTCAGTGCGGCATGCTTTACAGCTTAGAACCGGGGCTCCAAAAGCGTTTTGAGCAATACGGAGCATATGAGATGTTTAAGGAGCTGAAAATGGTTTTCCAAGCTCATGCCCGGGTCGAGAGATATGAAGTCTCCGACAAGTTCTATAGTTGTAAGATGGAGGAAAATAGTTCTGTCAGTGAGCACATACTCAAAATGTCTGGGTTGCACAACCACCTGTCCCAGCTGGACATTAACCTCCCGGACGAGGCGGTCATTGACAGAATCCTTCAGTCGCTCCCACCGAGCTACAAGATCTTTGTGATGAACTACAATATGCAGGGGATGGAGAAAACTATTCCTGAAGTATTTTCAATGCTGAAGTCAGCAGAGGTAGAAATCAAGAAAGAACATCAAGTGTTGATGGTCAATAAAACCACCAAGTTCAAGAAGGGCAAGGGTAAGAATAACTTCAAGAAGGACGGCAAGGATGTTGCCACGCCCGGTAAGCCAGTTGCCGGGAAGAAGTCAAAGAATGGACCCAAGCCTGAGACTGAGTGCTTTTATTGCAAAGGGAAGGGTCACTGGAAGCGGAACTGCCCCAAATACTTAGCGGACAAGAAGGCCGGCAACACTAAAGGTATATGTGATATACATGTAATTGATGTGTACCTTACCAGTACTCGTAGTAACTCCTGGGTATTTGATACCGGTGCCGTTGCTCATATTTGTAACTCACAACAGGAGTTGCGGAATAAGCGGAGACTGGCGAAGGACGAGGTGACGATGCGCGTCAGGAATGGTTCCAAGGTCAACGTGATCGCCGTCGGCACACTACCTCTACATTTACCCACGGGATTAGTTTTAAACCTCAATAATTTTTATTTAGTGCCAAGTTTGAGCATGAACATTGTATCTGGATCTCGTTTAATGCGAGATGGCTACTCATTTAAATCCGAGAATAATGATTGTTCTATTTATATGAGAGATATGTTTTATGGTCATGCCCCGATGGTCAATGGTTTATTCTTAATGAATCTCGAACATAATGTTACACATATTCATAGTGTGAATACCAAAAGATGTAAAGTTGATAACGATAGTCCCACATACTTGTGGCACTGGCGCACTGCCGCCTTGGTCACATTGGTGTCAAGCGCATGAAGAAGCTCCATGCTGATGGACTTTTAGAGTCTCTCAATTATGAATCATTTGACACATGCGAACTATGCCTCATGGGCAAAATGACCAAGACTCCGTTCTCCGGAACAATGGAGCGAGCAACCAACTTATTGGAAATCATACATACTGATGTGTGTGGTCCAATGAGCGTTGAGGCTCGCGGAGGATATCGTTATGTTCTCACTCTCACTAATGACTTAAGTAGATATGGGTATGTCTACTTGATGAAACACAAGTCTGAGACCTTTCAAAAGTTCAAGGAATTTCAGAATGAAGTAGAGAATCAACATGACCAAAAAATAAAGTTCTTACGATCAGATCGTGGAGGAGAATATTTAAGTCACGAATTTGGTACGCACTTAAGGAAATGTGGAATCGTTTCACAACTCACGCCGCCTGGAACACCTCAGCGTAATGGTGTGTCCGAACATCGTATTCGCACTCTATTGGATATGGTGCGATCTATGATGTCTCTTACCGATTTACCACTAACATTTTGGGGATACGCTCTAGAGACAGCTACATTCACTTTAAATAGGGCTCCGTCTAAATCCGTTGAGACGACACCGTATGAATTATGGTTTGGGAAGAAACCTAAGCTATCGTTTCTAAAAGTTTGGGGATGCGATGCTTATGTCAAGAAACTCCAACCTGAAAAGCTCGAACCCAAGTCGGAAAAATGCGTCTTCATAGGATACCCTAAGGAAACCATTGGGTATACCTTCTACCTTAGATCCGAAGGCAAGATCTTTGTTTCCAAGAACGGATCCTTTCTGGAAAAAGAGTTTCTGTCGAAAGGAGTAAGTGGGAGGAAAGTAGAACTCGATGAAGTACTGCCTCTTGAACCGGAAAGTAGTGCAGCTCAGGAAAATGTTCCTGTGGTGCCTACACCAACTAGAGAGGAAATTAATGATGATGATCAAGGTACTTCGGATCAAGTTGCTACTGAACTTCGTAGGTCCACAAGGACACGTTCCACACCAGAGTGGTATGGCAACCCTGTCCTGGAAATCATGTTGTTAGACAACAGTGAACCTTCGAACTATGAAGAAACAATGGCGGGCCCAGATTCCAACAAATGGCTTGAAGCCATGCAGTCCGAGATAGAATCCATGTATGAAAACAAAGTATGGACTTTGACAGACTTGCCCAATGATCGGCGAGCGATAGAAAACAAATGGATCTTTAAGAAGAAGACGGACGCGGATGGTAATATTACCATTTATAAAGCTCGACTTGTCGCTAAGGGTTATCGGCAAGTTCAAGGGGTTGACTATGATGAGACTTTCTCTCCCATAGCGAAGCTGAAGTCCGTCCGAATCATGTTAGCAATTGCCGCATACTATGATTATGAGATATGGCAGATGGACGTCAAAACATCATTCCTTAACGGCTATCTTAAGGAAGAACTGTATATGATGCAGCCGGAGGGTTTTGTCGATCCTAAGAATGCTAACAAGGTATGCAAGCTCCAGCGATCCATTTATGGGCTGGTGCAAGCATCACGGAGTTGGAACATTCGCTTTGATGAGATGATCAAAGCGTTTGGGTTTATGCAGACTTATGGAGAAGCCTGCGTTTACAAGAAAGTGAGTGGGAGCTCTGTAGCATTTCTCATATTATATGTAGATGACATACTTTTGATGGGAAATGATATAGAACTTTTGGACAACATTAAGGCCTACTTGAATAAGTGTTTTTCAATGAAGGACCTTGGAGAAGCTGCTTACATATTAGGCATCAAGATCTATAGGGATAGATCGAGACGCCTCATAGGTCTTTCACGAAGCACATACCTTGATAAGATATTGAAGAAGTTCAAAATGGATCAGTCCAGGAAAGGGTTCTTGCCTGTATTACAAGGTGTGAGATTGAGCTCGGCTCAATGCCCGACCACGGTAGAAGATAAAGAAGAGATGAGTGTCATCCCCTATGCCTCAGCCATAGGATCTATTATGTATGCCATGCTGTGTACCAGACCTGATGTAAACCTTGCCGTAAGTTTGGTAGGAAGGTACCAAAGTAATCCCGACAAGGAACACTGGACAACGGTCAAGAATATCCTGAAGTACCTGAAAAGGACAAAGGACATGTTTCTCGTTTATGGAGGTGACGAAGAGCTCGTTGTAAAGGGTTACATCGATGCTAGCTTTGACACAGATCTGGATGACTCTAAGTCACAAACCAGATACGTGTATATGTTGAATCGTGGAGCAGTAAGCTGGTGCAGTTGCAAGTAGAGCGTCGTGGCGGGATCTACATGTGAATCGGAGTACATGGCAGCCTCGGAGGCAGCGCATGAAGCAATATGGATGAAGGAGTTCATCACCGACCTAGGAGTCATACCCAATGCGTCGCGGCCAATCACTCTCTTCTATGACAACACTGGAGCTATTGCCCTTGCCAAGGAGCCCAGGTTTCACAAGAAGACCAGGCACATCAAGCGTCGTTTCAACTCCATCCGTGAAAATGTTCAAGATGGAGACATAGATATTTGCAAAGTACATACGGATCTGAATGTCGCAGATCCGTTGACTAAACCTCTTCCGCGAGCAAAACATGATCAACACCAGAACTCTATGGGTGTTCGATTCATCACAATGTAACTAGATTATTGACTCTAGTGCAAGTGGGAGACTGTTGGAAATATGCCCTAGAGGCAATAATAAAAGGATTATTATTATATTTCCTTGTTCATGATAATTGTCTTTTATTCATGCTATAATTGTATTATCCGAAAATCGTAATACACGTGTGAATATATAGACCACAATATGTCCCTAGTGAGCCTCTAGTTGACTAGCTCGTTGATCAACAGATAGTCATGGTTTCCTGACTATGGACATTGGATGTCATTGATAACGGGATCACATCATTAGGAGAATGATGTGATGGACAAGACCCAATCCTAAGCATAGCACGAAGATCGTGTAGTTCGTTTTGCTAGAGCTTTTACAATGTCAAGTATCTTTTCCTTAGACCATGAGATCGTGTAACTCCTGGATACTGTAGGAGTGCTTTGGGTGTACCAAACGTCACAACGTAACTGGGTGACTATAAAGGTGCACTACAGGTATCTCTGAAAGTGTCTGTTGGGTTGACACGTATCGAGACTGAGATTTGTCACTCTGTATGACGGAGAGGTATCTCTAGGCCCACTCGGTAATGCATCATCATAATGAGCTCAAAGTTACAAAGTGTCTGGTCACGGGATCATGCATTACGGTACGAGTAAAGTGACTTGCCGGTAACGAGATTGAACGAGGTATTGGGATACCGACGATCGAATCTCGGGCAAGTAACGTACCAATTGACAAAGGGAATTGTATACGGGGTTGCTTAAATCCTCGATATCGTGGTTCATTCGATGAGATCATCGAGGAGCATGTGGGAGCCAACATGGGTATCCAGATCCCTCTGTTGGTTATTGACCGAAGAGCCGTCTCGGTCATGTCTACATGTCTCCCGAACCCGTAGGGTCTACACACTTAAGGTTTGGTGACGCTAGGGTTGTAAAGATATTAGTATGCAGCAAACCGAAAGTTGTTCGGAGTCCCGGATGAGATCCCGGACGTCACGAGGAGTTCCAGAATGGTCCGGAGGTAAAGAATTACATATGGGAAGTCATATTTCGGCCATCGGGAAAGTTTCGGGGGTTACCGGTATTGTACCGGGACCACCGAAAGGGTCCCGGGGGTCCACCGGGTGGGGCCACCCATCCCGGAGGGCCCCATGGGCTGAAGTGGGAGGGGAACCAGCCCCTAGTGGGCTGGTGCGCCCCCCTGGGCGCCCTTCTGCGCCTAGGGTTGGGAACCCTAGGGGAGGGGGCGCCTCCACTTGCCTTGGGGGGCAAGTCTCCCCCTTGGCCGCCGCCCCCCCTAGGAGATCCCATCTCCTAGAGCCGGCGCCCCCCTGGGGTCCCTATATAAAGAGGGGGGTGGGTGGGAGGGCAGCCGCACCCTGACATCTGGCGCCCCCCTACCCCCCTTGCTACACCTCCTCCTCCCGTAGTCGCTTGGCGAAGCCCTGCCGGAACCCTGCTGCATCCACCACCATGCCGTCGTGCTGCTGGATCTTCATCAACCTCTCCTTCCCCCTTGCTGGATCAAGAAGGAGGAGTCGTCACGCTGACCGTACGTGTGTTGAACGCGGAGGTGCCGTTCGTTCGGCGCTAGGATCTCGGATGATTTGGATCACGACGAGTACGACTCCCTCAACCTCGTTCTCTTGAACGCTTCCGCTCGCGATCTACAAGGGTATGTAGATGCACTCCTCTCTATCGTTGCTAGATGAACTCATAGATTGATCTTGGCGAACGTAGGAATTTTTTATTTTATGCAACGTTCCCCAACAGTTCCATGATTACAAGATGGTTGAAAACCGTCCTATATTGGAGCAGGCTCATTGTTAAGGAGCTTGAGCTTCTTAAGTGCGAGTTACCGGGCAAGTTTTTCTCGGGCTGGATAATCGCTTAGCTCTTTAATTCCTGGAGGAACTTTGCCGCCACTCTGAAACATCAGAGGTGTGAATTCTCTGTGGAGGATGTCATTGGCAATCTGAGTGTTGAGCAGAATTCAAGGGCAAAGGACTCACACGGAAAAGGGGCCAAAGGAACTTTTGTCGCCAACATGGTGAATCATAGGAACCATAACTCCCACAAGCCCAAGGGAAAGAACAGTGTCCAACAAAATACCGAATTTAAGAAGAAGGGTAAGAAGACCTTCAAGAAGAACAAGAAGGATGAGGGCTGCTTTACTTGTGGTTCAGTTGAACATTGGACCAACAAGTGCCCAAACAAGTTTAAGAAGTCAGGATAGGACTCCAAGTCTGTCAACATGATTGTGGGCAACAATGAGAATGGTGCATCTGGGTACGGTAATCAATTTACTGTTTTTTCAGTGTTTCAGCCCAACGATTGGTGGGTGGACACAGGTGCAGGTGTTCATGTGCGTGCTAACATTTCATTGTTCACTTCTTACCAGGTCACAGGCTATGGGTCCGTATTGATGGGGAATGGCGTGAGTGCTTCTATTCATGGTGTTGGCACGGTCGATCTGAAGTTTACTTCGGGAAGGATCGTGCAGCTGAAGAACGTGCAACATGTCCTCGCCATCAAGAAGAACCTCGTTAGTGGCTCCCTTCTATGTAGAGAAGGGTTTAAGTTGGTTTTCGAGTCTAATAAATTAGTTGTTACAAAATATGGATTCTTTGTTGGAAAAGGTTATGAGAGCGGAGGGATGTTCCGCCTTTCCCTCGCAGATTTTTGTAATAAAGTCGCGAACCATATTCATTCGAGTGTTAATGAATCTGAAGTTTGGCATTCACGTATTTGTCACATTAGTTTCGGTGTTATGACGCGGCTAGCTAAGTTGGATTTAATCCCGAGTTTCACTTTAGCCAAAGGTTCTAAGTGCCTTTCATGTGTGCAAGCTAAGCAACCTCGCAAGCCTCACAAGGCCGCGAGGAGGAGAGACATTTGTCACCATTAGAACTCATACATTCTGATCTTAGTGAGATGAATGGTCTGTTGACTAAAGGTGGAAGGAAATACTTCATGACATTGATAGATGATTCCACTGGATATTTCTCTGTGTGTCTGTTAAATACTAAAGATGAGGTTCTACACTACTTTAAAATCTATAAGGCAGAAGTTGAGAATCAACTTGAAAAGAAAATTAAACGAACCCGATCAGATCGTGGTGGAGAGTACTTCTCTAGTGAGTTTGATTCTTTTTGTGCGGAACATGGCATTATTCATGAGAGGATGCCTCCCTATTCACCCTAGTCAAACGGGGTGCCCGAGCAGAAAAACCATACCCTAACTGATTTGGTTAACACCATGTTAGATACATCGGGTTTATCCAAGGCATGGTGGGGGGAGGCTATATTGATGGCATGTCATGTCCTGAATAAAGTTCCGACAAAGGATAATGAGATCACTCCCTATGAGAAATGGGCGAAGAGAAGGACAACACTCTCGTACCTGCGTACTTGGGGCTGTTTGGTGAAAGTCAATGTGCTGATCCCCAAAAAGCGTAAGCTTGGACCAAAAACTATGGACTGCGTTAATTTGGGTTACGCTAAGAATAGCGTTGGCTATAGATTTCTAGTAGTAAAATATGAGGTGCCTGACCAGAAGGTCGGTACAATTACGGAGTCTAAGGATGCTACATTCTTTGAGGATATTTTTCCTATGAGAGATATGCAAAGCACTTCTAGACATGAATCTGAGGAGACTCCTGAGCCTGCCATTCCTATGGACTATTATGAACAAACACATGATGAAAATCCTGAGGAGGATGACGAGGAAACCCTTGGTAGGGGCAAGAGACAAAGGACTGCAAAGACCTTTGGTGATGATTTCTTCGTGTACCTCATGGATGATACTCCCATTTCTATTTCAGAAGCGTATGCCTCTCCAGAAGCTGACTACTGGAAGGATGCGGTCCATAGCGAGATGGATTCCATCATGGCTAACGGGACATGGGAGATCATTGAGCGTCCCTATGGTTGCAAACCATTAGGTTGTAAGTGGGTGTTCAAAAAGAAGCTTAGGCACGATGGTACGATTGAAAAGTACAAGGCTAGGCTTGTGGCCAGGGGCTATGACCAGAAAGAAGAGGAAAATTTCTTCGATACTTATTCACCTGTGGCTAGACTGACCACCATTCGAGTATTACTCTCGTTGGCGGCCTCGCATGGTCTTCTCGTCCACCAGATGGATGTTAAGACGACTTTTCTGAATGGAGAGCTAAACGAGGAAATCTACATGTAACAACCAGATGGCTTTGTGATAGATGGTCAGGAAAGAAAGGTGTATAGGTTGCTAAAATCTTTATATGGCCTGAAGCAAGCACCTAAGCAATGGCATGATAAGTTTAATATAACTCTAACATCTATTGGCTTCTTTTTAATGAAGCTGGCAAATGTGTATACTATCGCCATGGTGGGGGCGAAGGAGTTATACCGTGCTTGTATGTTGATGACATACTGATATTCGGAACCAATCTCAAAGTCATTGAGGAGGTCAAGTCATTTCTGTCTCAAAACTTTGAGATGAAAGACTTTGGTGTGCCTGATGTTATGTTGAACATCAAGCTACTGAAAGATAATGAGGGTGGGATTACACTTCTGCAATCCCATTATGTTGAGAAGGTGTTGAGCCATTTTGGATACTCGGACTGCAAACCATCTCAAACACCATATGATCCTAGTGTGTTGGTTCGAAAGTTCGAAGGCACAACTAAGGATCAACTGAGATACTCTCAAATCATTGGTTCACTCATGTACCTAGCGAGCGCAACGAGGCCTAACATTGCGTTTGCTGTGAGCAAACTGAGATGGTTTGTTTCCAACCCGGGTGATGTACATTGGCATGCTATTGAGAGAGTTATGCGCTATTTGAAGGGTACTATGAACCATGAACTTCACTATACGGGATACCCGTCGGTACTTGAAGGGTATAGTGATGCGAATTGGATCTCTAATGCTGATGAGATGAAGGCCACAACTGGGTATATATTTACTCTTGGAGGTGGCACTGTTTCCTGTAAGTCTTGCAAGCAAACGATCTTAACGAGATCGACAATGGAAGCAAAATTAACAGCATTAGACACATCTGGTGTCGAAGCAGGATGGCTTCGAGATCTTTTGATGGACTTGCTATTGGTTGATAAACCGGTTCCGGCTAACCTTATGAACTGTGACAATCAGACTGTCATCACCAAGGTGAAGAGTTCAAAGGACAACATAAAGTCCAACAAACACATAAGAATGAGATTAAAAGATGTCAGAAAATTAAGAAACTCCGGAGTGATAGCGTTCGAGTATGTCCATACGGCTAAGAATCTAGCAGATCCCTTTACAAAAGGGCTATCATGTGTTGTGATAGATAGTGCATCGAGGGAGATGGATATGAGACCCACATGAGTTGCCATGGTGGTAACCCAATCTATGTGATCGGAGATCCCGTGAAGTAGGACCTGGGAAAACAAGCCAGTGGTGAACTAAGGAGAGTAACTATACTGACCCACTCCATTGGAGATGCAATACTCTCGATACTGTATGGTAGGATGACTACTGTCTTAATATGTTCCAAAGCTTATGTAAGCAAGATGCTATCCTACAGAGCGATCTTTGAAGGAACACACCTATGTGAGCCCGACTGCTGGTCACAATCTATGAGATTGGGGTGATCTCTAGTAAGCTCATGAATAGGCCAGGAGTGTGACTTATATGCTCCACCCGAGGGGTCAGCCTTCGGCAGCCTAGTACTAGCAAGACAAGTGGTCAAACTTCTTTATGCCAAACTGACAATTCAAGGCATAGTCCATTGTTCAGTTGTGAAGGAGTGTAGATACTTGCTTTAGGTGAAGCTCAACCTTAACAGGTCTTCACTGAAACACTGGTGTATTGAAACAACAATTGGAACAGAGGACACAATGGACCCTCGAGATCTGGTGGGGGATTGCTAAAAATTAGGATGGGCTTTAGGTCCATATAGCAATTTCTGAAAATCTCTAAGGGCCCATGTGGGTTTATTGGTACTAGGTGGAGTGGAAAGTTTAGTCCCACCCCGAAAGTGGAAGAGGAGTTGGACCTCCTTATAAGGGTTTCTCTTCTACATGCTATTGGAGATTGAGAAGAGAAGAGGCCCTTGCGCGCTCCTCCTCCGCCGCCCGCCTCGCCTCGTCATGACGCGCCGCGGTTTGCGGGATTGAGCCGAGCCGAGCTCAGACCTACGCGCTTATTTTTGCCAGTCACTAACAGAGAGTTTCTGATAGCTAGGCCATGATCTGAGACGTCAGATCGTGGACTGTCACGGACTCGGACGTGGGTCGAGCCCACGTCTCTCCACGCGGCTGCACCTATATAAGTGTATGGTATCTCCTAACCCTAGCCGCCATGAATAGATCACATATGCTCCACGCGCACGCCCACCGTCGTTCCTTTGCTGCTGCCGCCGCCGGTGAATCCATCCCGTCCGTCGCGTACACGATAGTCGGGAGAGCAGGTCTCCGAAACCCCGCCCCTCCGGTTCCTGTACGGTAGAGGGGCGAATAGGTTTTTGAGAAGCGACTACGCGACTGCTCGTTGTTCGTCTACTTCCTCTATGTCCGCTTTGTCCTCGTCATCACCATGTCCACCGACGCCGACCGTGCTGCCGCCGAGAAAGCTGAAGCCGACAAGAAGGCCGCCGAGGATGCCGCTGCTGCTGTCACCGCCACCGGGGCTTCTGCCTGGCCTACTGGAGGGTATAACACGTTTACCCTGCTCCTGTTTATTTTCGTATTAGCAGTACTATCAATATGTGTAGATTTGTCTACTGTTTGCTTAGTACGTGCATGTTTAGATCAGAACCAGTATGTCGTCAATTTAGTCAATGCCATGCTAGTGATTTATCTATGGATTAAATTAGTCAAAAAATTACCTATTTACTCAGCACAAGTAAGGCACGCTCCTCCTAGTGGTGTCACTTGCCATCGAAAGGGAGCAAGGTGCACACATCGGATTTGTACATGTTGGTTTAATGCTTTTGTTCTGTAACTTGATGGAAATATGTACATGATTACTTTTAAAATATTGTGAAACTCTAATCAAAGTGTTTAAATAAAAAGAAGAAGAATAGTTTTTTTAGCATTAGTACAGACACAAGCGCTCATATACAGGCGCATACACTCACCCCTATGAACGCACACACGCACACCCTACCCCTATGAGCACCTCCGAGAGACTGAGCTGGCATATTATCTTTAGATTTACGAAGCGCCTCGTCGTCAACGGAAACGTCTCCTCCCACTGAAAGTGCATCACCGGAAATCTTGAAATAAATTCAATAATAATGTGAGCACCAGGATTTAAACCCTAGTGCGTTGGATACCACTGTCCACCTGGAAAATGATGACTCCGAGGTGAGTTTCCCACGTCATATCGCCAGCCTCCAAAATATTACCAAGCCTGTTGCATACTTGCATGTAACGACCGCAAATATGGCAACTCTGCTAATTGCATTTACGTTGAATTTTGCATGGGCTGACCAAGGCCAACTTCACCATGCGACCCCAAACGAACGTTCGTTTTGTCCGGATTCTGTCCATTTGGGTATGGATTTGGGGTCGTGTCCGGGCGTATCCTGGGATGTGGTAGCCGTGCGCCCAGGGCGCGGCCGCATCCATTTGCCCCTTCCTGTCCGCGTCTACTTAAAAAACTAAACGCAACGTTTCAAATGCCAAGCCCCAGTTCCGGCCAGCGGCCCCGGTTCATCACGCCGGCAACAGAGCCAGCGGCCTACACGTCCATCGCCGGCATCAGCCAACGGCCGGCAACACAGTCAGCCTCCAAAATGAATAGTTCTCCTCGCCGGCAACACAGCCAGCGGTCGGCAACACAGCCGGCCTCCAAAATGAATGTTTTCTCGCCGGCACACTGCCAACGGCCCGACGGGCGGGCGGCACCCATGCTAGCCTCAAAAAGAACGGCCACGCCGATCGGACGACCTAGTTCAGGCCTTCGGCGTCGAGCATCTCCTTCTGCCTGGCCTCGAACCAGGCCCTCGTCTTGTCGCTCATCTTCGACAAGTCCACGCTCATGATCGCAAGGGCCACCTCCTTCGCTTTGGTGGCGGCATTGGTGGCCTCGATGTCGAGCTGCCTCTGCCTGGCCTTGACGTTGTTGGCCTCGATGTCGAGCTGCCTTTGCCGGGCCGCCTCCTCCATGTCGAGCTGCATTTGCCGGGCCGCCTCCTCCATCTCAAGATTCCTCCTCTTGGCCGCCTCCTCCATCTCAAGCTTCTGTCTTTGAAGGTCTAGGTATTACTTCATTTGCTCGTCCTTACTTTGCCGCTTCTTCTCGTCTCTCACATCCTTTTGGGACATCATGCCACGCAAAGTCTCATGCAAGGCCATGGATGAGGCGTCACGTATGTCGTCCACCTTGGAGTTGGTCTTGCCCCTTGGCCTCTTCAACGCCTCGCCATCCCCACCTCCGGCGAACTTGGCCGTCTTCTTGCCTCTCTTTCTTTGAAGTTCACGGTATTGATCCTTGAACTTAGGGCAATTGTTGATGATCGTCCAACAATGCGTAAGAGTGAATGGCTTGTCATTGTGCCGGGCCTTGAATGCCTCCAAAGATTGGAATGCCTACACCACATGATCAACAATGAGTGAACATGCAAACATATACACGGCCGAAATCTCATGGCTGTAGCAAGGAAAAGGCTAGAAAGAGGAGAGCATACCATATCCCCAACGCCAAGACCACTCACGGACCGTGCTTCAATGCTCTCAAATGCGGCGCAATACTTGTTGCACTCTTGTTGGATGAACAACCATCTTTTTTGAATCGAGCCGATGCCACGGTTGCTTGTAATTTGGTAGGGCTCAAACATCTTCCTTTCATGGAATGTTTTGTGGACTCTCATCCAAAAAACAATGCCCTTTTGTTGCGCGCCGGTCCTCGGATCTTGGCTAATCTCCATCCAAACCTGGCAAATCAACTTGTCCTCATCTTGTGTATATGAACCCGTGCGAATGCTCTTCCTCTTCTTTTGTGCCTCCGCTCTTTGGGTGAGCTCGTCGATGAACAATGGCGCACCACTAATATCAACGTCATTGCCTTCTTCTTCTTCTTCATCACCTTCGACATAGATGTCATTGTCTTCATGCCACGAGTCACCATGGTCGTAGTCAGCACGGTCATCGGCCTCTTCATCGGGGACATACTCGGCGCGGCCATCCTGACTTTGGGTCTCATCGGGGTCGTAGGTACGACCATGCCCACCGTCGAAGATCACGTCCTCCATGTAGCGGTTGTAGAAGGGGTCGTCGACCGCTGCCGTTGGGGTTGGCATTCCGTCAAACAAGACGCGGGGGGCCGGCATGGTGCCCGCGAACGGTGCCCGTGCCTGCTTTCTTAGCATCTCGACGGACGGCCGGCCGCCGCTGCTGGACCCAGGCGTGACGTTGAGGTCGATGACGGCCGCGGGGCGCGATGTGGACGGCGCGAACAAGCCCACGTCCGGCGACCCCGAGAAACGGGTCTGGCCGTCGTGCCTTGGCGGAGGGAAGCCGGGCGACATGGGCGCGGTACGCGACATCGGCGACTGGCAGTGCGTAGGTCGGGCGACCGACGAGCCTGTGCTCGCCGGGCCGACGGCCGCTGCAGGGAACCCGGCAGGACGGCCCATGCCAAGCATGAGGATGGCGTGCGCTTTGTTGACGAGGTCCTCCTTCTCGTCGGCAGTGGCCTTGCGCCGCGCGGCCTCCAGCTCCTCGCGCTGGGCGGTGAACTTGGCCGCGACGTATTGACCTTGACGACCGCTCTCCGTTCCCTCCTCTTCGCCGATTCCGCATCCAACTTGGTGATCTCCTCCGGCGTGCACTCCGACCGCGGCTTCCTTGGCGCCTTCTTCTTCACCTTTGCGGGCGGGTCGACGGCCAGGCCGCCGAAACTCTTTGGGGCGTCGGCCATGGACGGGGGAGAGAGGGGGCGACGGGAGTGGGAGGGTTTGGGGCAAATGGCGCCAATTGGGCGTGGGGGTGGGTTTGGTTTCTCCCACCGACAGGCGGGCCAGGAAAGGACAAGCGCGCGCGTCCCGCCCTTCCGCGCGCTGTCCGTTTCACCCCAAAACCGGCGCAAACTTGGGCCGGGAATGGGTCGAAAGCGGACACAAAGCGGACAAAAGTCCGTTTGCGCCCGCGCGCTAGGCCGTCTTGTTTGTCCTTTTTATCCCAACCGAACGGGGACGGACAGGATAGGGTCGCGCGGTGGAGTTGGCCTAATTGGATGGACATCCTCCCGCGCGTAAGATGATAACTATGACACGGAGGACAGCTCATGTGCGGTGGTAATACGCCAAACAGGTGGATGGAAAAGGACACGAGTCCATGATTGATGTTGGTGGGAAGTAGAAGGGAGAAGACGAATTGTAGAATGCTCCAACGCATCGCCGCACAACGTTGACGACGCAATTAGCTGGACAGGCCAAGCAAGGAAGGAACCTACCGACGTTTCCAGCACATGCTACATATGATATTTATCCATCCATAGTTGACTAGGACCAGTTCTGGCTCTGCCAGCTAGCTGCCTTTTTTTTCTTCTTGAGATGAGCTAGCCGCCTTTTAAGTGCAAGAGTAAAAGCGATTCTACCACAGTCGCTACATTGGCAACCTATACATCACATATATAGCATAACACATGTTTCATATAGTACATGATTAATAATATAGCCCGTTGCTAGTTATATGGACTTGTCATGTCATCAAATATTAGCAATATTAATTACCCATACGATAGAATTGGCTATAAGTCCACAACCTTTTTTCTCTTTCTCTCTATCTCTTTCTTCTCATTAAATACTTTTATCTAGGAGCACGTGTAGAAGCCGGCTCTTGCATAAGAGTTCACTCATTCACTTTTTTCTTGTTTCTCTCTTTGCACATAGCCAAAAGTGTCATGTAAACGTATCTAAAAAAGTGTCATGTAAACAGGCTTATAGCCTACTATTGTACTTGTTTATAGATATACGAAGACTATCGAGCGAAAACGCAAATACATAATTGTCTTAATGTGAGTTTTATATTTGTCCTGTAAGTAGGACCCATATGATATTGGAGCACATATTGTTCTCTAAAATATTCAGACGAACTCATTGAACTCATAAAACAAGTTCAGAAGCATCAATATTATTCATAGGCATGGGGAGAAAAATTAGTCGCCTCACCACTTAGATTCATACAACACTTGTTAATTAGTTAAATTACACATAAATTAGTTAAACTTGTTGGGGCCACGACCACCTCCACCTCAATTGCCACCACCACGGCCATGACCACAACCGCCCCCACAGTCACCGCCACGACCGGCGTAGAATGTGCCAATGTTGGCCTGCTTGGCTTGGAAATGTGCCTTAGCGGCGTTGTCCTAGGCCGGCTATTCATCTACGACAGCTGGAGCTGGGGGCCAAATCTATTGCTCCATACTGGACCTCCCTAGCCTCAAAATATGGAGGCTGCGAGGTCGTTTAGGAAGCAAGCTCCATATACTATGGCGACCGAGAGCTATATGACGACTCCGTTAAAGTGTCATTTTTGACCAAAATCAATATATTGATGGCTATTATAGCGATAGAGACTATATATATGCTGCTAGAGTTTCTCTAAGTATCCTCTCACCGAATCGCAAAACGAAACGTTAGATATTTTTGACTAACTGCATGCCTAATTCATTCAAGTACTAGTCTCCTTGTCATAGTTGGCACAAGGATTTGAGAAATAGTTACTTTGTTAATATATATTTTCTATGATATAGGATTTATATAATATTTTTAAAGTTGAAAGTGCCGCCTTTCTTTACAACCAAAAGTGCTTCTTCTTTATTCAAAGTTATCGGCTAAATACAAGTTTAAATTTTGAAAATACAATCAGGAGGGATATGAAGCCAGTTTGCATAACTTATTCCTGCAACCTTTCTTAGTTAACAAATGGGCCACGGAGTTGGCAGAACGCGGAACCAACTTAACCCTAAAATCATCAGGCGATAATAGTAATCCTTTGGCTTCCTCAATCAACAACCCATAGACGAACGAATCCCTTTGTGTGTTAGTGAGCTTAGCGGCCACCACCCGACAATCAGTTTCCAAGACCAGCTTCCAGACATCTAGCTCCATCGCCAATTGGACAGCGCGCTTGCATGCCTTTAGTTTAGCTAGTTCGGGTCTATGGTGGAGGAGAATTTATATAATTTGATTTATATTCAAAGCATATGGCTAACTATGACTATAGTTTTGTATTACATATTTACATAAGCTACATATTACGGTAGATTTTTATCAGATCTTTGTCTTAACAAATTATAATACACCTTATATGTTTGTTTTAATGATGAAATGGAGATGGTACTAGATAGGTCCATTTTGGCATGCCAAAATGAAAATGAATCGATTCACACGAAATTCTAGTGTTCCTAATGAGGACCAAAGTGGATGTTTCAATCTTCAAACCTAACGTGTAACCACGAATGTGTCCAATCTAGAGATATTCATACCATCGCATATTGTCTAGCCATCCATTTGTTTGATACTCAGATATCATATCTTTGACTATACCAATTTTTGATTAATTTAATTGGAAGTCAAACCTCAGGCCTAACTTTATAAATCGACGCCACTTGGGAGTTCTAGGTGCGGGGAAAAGGTTCGGAGCGATTTTCAATGAACTTGAAGTCACAGACGCCATTTGGGGATACCGCTCCGAGCCCCTGCCCCCGCCATCGGCCCGGCCGGTGGCGGCCACCACCAGCCGCCTGACGTACGCCAGTCCGGCTGCGTCAGCCACCTCTCCCTGATGTCCGCCACTCGGGCGGCGTCAGACACCCGAACTTCTTGACTCTGATCACCCCGATCAGTCTCAGCCACCAACATGACCTTTTTTGACCTTCGGTTCCAAGCTAGGTTGGACTTTGAAGACAAGATCAGGAAGAACCTGGGATTGACAGTGAATCATCTTGAAGGCACTCACTCAAGAGAATTCTTCCTGGTAGAACAATTCTCAAGATAAAAAATCAGGCTTAATCCTGATAGAGTGGGTCTCATTTTACAATCCTGCCTGGGAGGTAATGAAGCGAGATCCAAGGTCTCTTTTCTTTGAGATTGGTGCTTCAAGTTCTTTGTTTCTTCCAAGGATGTTGGTTTTTAGATCTATAATGGAGGTAACATTGAAAATTTTAATGTTCATTTCTTCCTTTGGGGCAATGGGGGTCCAAATTTCCGTAAAGAGTTTGAGCTCTATTGCAATGAGCAAGACAAGGAATGGACGACGATATCTCGTTCAAAAAATCCTTCCAAATATTTTGCGGATGCTGTCAAATCTCCAAGATTTTTTGGTGTTCATGACAAAAATTCAAACTCCAGACAGAACAACATTGTTTCACAGGTGCAACAATCTCGGCCTTCAGTTTTTACTCATCTTTAATGGCCTGTTAATGCCAACATTAGTGGCACCAGAAGGAGTTATGAGAAGGAGGGATATCAGGATTTTCAAAATAAGCAACTCGACTCCTCCCAGGGCAACAAAGCCCAACATCTGACCCGGGAGCCCTTATGCGCTTGCTGTCTACTTTTGGGTCATAGTAGGCCTAGCTGCAAGAACATGATTCATTACAGAAAGTGTTTGGGCTGGGCCCACATTGCTCGGAACTGCTGGTCTTCCATAGCTCAATCAAATCAGGGGATTCAATCTAATCAGCAGCAATCGAAGGCGAGACTTCCTAATACTAATCAAGTAGTCAACTTGCCCTCTTTGAATGAATGGAGGCCAAAAGGTGGGGATTGCACATGCATATATTTTGGAGGGAGGGGATTGCATTGAGATTTCCAAAAATAAAGATTTCACCGCAAAGGGGGTGGCCTCCTCGGCTTCTCCTCCTCTTCATTCCGTACATACCAACTCCACTGCCCCTCCCCGTCCTGCTCCACCCTCTGCTCCAGACGGCGGCGATGAAGATCCATTGGTGACGTTCCCCTTTGACCCAACTCCGTCCCCCCTGGGGCATCAAGCAATGCAGGTTGAAGGTCGTCCTACTCAGGTGTGAGTTATCATTTCTCATTTCCATGATGAGAATGATGATATAGGGATTGTTACTTTTGTGCTGATGCCAAATGGAGAAGTGCACTTTGCTAATGTGAGAGTAATCTTGCAAGAGTTTCTGCATGGGAGAAGACTTGGTTTTAAGGAGATTAGTAAATGCCCTCTAGGCCAAGCTTATGTTAAGATGAACTCTGTTTTTGATCTTGAAGCTCTGATTAGACAAAGCCCACATCAGTATGACAACATCCACATTGTTTTTGAGCCCCATGACGAGGGTATAAATTGGAGAAGGTATCACTTGAATAGGAATGCTTGGTTGTTGTTGGTGGGTTTCCATCAGGATTTGAGGAATTTCACCGAGATAGCAATTTCTATTAAAAGCTTTGGTAAGTTAATCATTCGGGATAGAGAAAAAAGTACTAGAGCTGCTATATGGTGAAGGTCAGAGTTGAAGCTCTATCCCTCATTCCTGCAAGTATTATTTAATCCAAAGTTGATGAATTCTTGGGGGAATCCTGGGCTGTTCCAGTAATTATTCTACAACAGGAAATTCTTGGAGGTGGACCTGCTGAGGAGGTGCCTTTTCCTCCTGAAAGGATCGAGAAGAGGGGTCTAGAGGGGTGGGGGGGGGTGGGGGGTGGGGTGGGGTGATTAGACCCTCAACAAGTAAAAGTGACAATTTTTTAAGTTGTTCAAGTTAAGGTGGAGTTATAACACAAGTTTAAGCATTCACAATACATTTCAAGAAAGCATGACAAGAGTATATGCAGCGGAAAGAGTAAATCATGCTAATTGCAAGAAAGTAAAAGGATGGGATTGGAGTGTGCAAACGCAATGAAGACACGGAGATTTTTGGCATGGTTACGATAGGTGGCTATCGTACATCCACGTTGATGGAGACTTCAACCCACGAAGGGTAACGGTTGCGCGAGTCCATGGAGGGCTCCACCCACGAAGGGTCCACGAAGAAGCAACCTTGTCTATCCCTCCATGGACATCACCCACGAAGTACTTGCCTCACTCGGGTAGATCTTCATGAAGTAGATGATCTCCTTGCCCTTACAAACTTCTTGGTTCAACTCCACAACTTGACGGAGGCTCCCAAGCGACACCTAACCAATCTAGGAGATACCACTCTACAAAAGGTAATAAATGGTGTGTTGATGATGAACTCCTTGCTCTTGTGCTTCAAATGATAGTCTTCCCAACACTCAACTCTCTCTCACAGATTTGGATATGGTGGAAAGATGATTTGAGTGGAAAGCAATTTCGGGAAGGCTAGAAATCAAGATTCTTGTGGTAGGATTGGTATCTCTTGATCTCAACACATGAGTAGGTGGTTCTCTCTCAGAAAATGCATGCTGGAAGTGTAGGCACATTCTGATGGCTCTCTCACAAATGGAGATGGGGGTGGAGGGGTATATATAGCCTCCACAGAAAATCCAATCGTCACACACATTTGACCCAACTCGGTCAGACCGAATAGAAGAACTCGATGAGACAGATTTAGTTCAAAATGTGAACATTAGGAATCTTGGTGGGACCGACTGGAACAACTCGGTGGGACCGATGTGCTAGGGCTTAGTGCAAACCTCATCTCGGTGGGGCTGATTGCCTCAACTCGGTGAGACCGAAGTGAAGGAACTAAGCAACAGAGAGTTGGTCAAGCCAGCTCGGTGAGACCGATCGCTATTTTGGTGAGACCGAAATAATTGCAACAAGCAACAGAGAGTTGGCAAGGCCATCTCGGTGAGACCGAGATTCGTATCGGTGTGACCGAACTGTTAGGGTTTCTGGTAGTGGCTATGTCATGTGAACGGTGGCTCCGGATGGAATGAATCGGTGGGGCCGAGTTGGAGTTTGGGATTTTGACATATTTGGAATGAGAAAGTGGTTGAGGGTTTTGGAGCAATATCACTAAGCATTTGAGAAAGCAAGTAATTAAGCAACACCTCATCCCCTTTTAATAGTATTGGCTTTCCTATGGACTTAATGTGATCTTGGATCACTAAATGTAAATGAAGAGTCTTGAGCTTTTGCCAATATGTGTCCTTAGCATTTTGAAGGGGTTCCATATCCTCTTGTCCTTTCCGCGCCATTGTTGAACTTGTCTGAAATACACTAGATAAAGGCATTAGTCCAACAAGAGATATGTTGACATTAATTACCAAAATCACCCAGGGAGCTCTTATGCTTTCACCTCCCAATGAAAACCCTCACACAGTTCCAAATGAACAGCATCACCATCCAAACCAAGTAGTTTTTGTGGGGCCTGTTGCTGCTCATGCCCCTGTTGAGAATGTGGAAGTTGATGTACGGTAGGATGGTGATTGGCATGATGGTCATTGGGCTCTTCCACCACAACAGGCTGAACTTGTGGATGTTTAATTATAGGAGGGAGAATTCCTGGAACTACATGACCTCATGGAGCCTCTTAATTTGGAAAACTAGCAGATACCTCAAGAGGAAGGGCAGGGAAATACAAATATACATAGTGATGTCACAATGCAGGAGAATAATTCTTAAGATGCTACAACAAATGAATATGTTAATGGCCCAGTTGGTGCCCCTCTTTAGCAAGTAATTGGAGCTGCCATGCAGATGGGCCCTCTACTGCCCAACCTAATTGGGGACCCCCCTGTGTTGAATGGGCCTGAAATGCAGATGGGCCCCGAGCCCTGTGTTGGTAGCTCAAGATGCTTTGCTCATGCCTGTGCATTATATCATTATAGATAGATCCCTGGATCTTATCTTTTTTTAACCAAGCTGCAGTGGGCACTGAGGTTAATGGAGATCTCTTTTAGTTTGATATAATGGCTATGGAGGGGATTAAATCCTCCAAGATTGACTCGGTTATTGTTCCAGCTTCCAAGGTTGTTGTTCCAGCCTCAGCAGTCATAGTCTCTGATAATGATATCTCACGCTCTGCAACCCCAACTAATCTGGAGTTTACTAAACCTGCTAGCACTACAAAAAAGACACATGCGTGACATTTTGGGCCGAACAGAATTTTTTCTGTCATGCTTATGACACTTGTATGACGATAATTGTGACAAAACCCGGTATCATCATAGATGTGGTGGGCTCCTACTTCTATGACAAAAAATCATGACAGAAAATGGGCTTTTCGTCCTGGGCGGGCCGGAGACGCAGCTGCATGGCATTCTTTGGGCCGTCCATGACGGAAAAAACCATGGTAGAAGCGAGGGCGAGGAAAATATCGGGGAGTTCCCGGTTACGGTGGGTGGTCGGGGGCCGAGCGATGCACATTTCTCTCATACACGTACGCGTGGGTGCGAGGCGTTCGACTCTAATTGAACCTGAGCGAGGCATTCGCCTACTGAACCCGAGCGATTGCACTACAGGCTACGTGTTACTGAATCTGAGTGATCGATCGATGGTTGTTAACTGAACCCGATCGAGCGATTCCTTTGTTCACTATTGCTGTTAACTGAAGCCGATCGAACATGCTGCCTCCTTCCCTTGATGAATAGTGAGCGTTGTTGGGGGTTGGATGAACAGTTCCCGGTGGGGGGTTGGATGAACAGGACCCTGTGGTGTTATCGCTGGATGAACAGGACCCCAATCAATCGAGCCGGTTGGGCGTGGATGAACAGGACCCGTGGAGGGCTGGATGAACAGGACCCCGTGGAGGGCTGGTTGAACAGCAGCCGATGGAGGGCTGGATGAACAGTAGCCCGTGGAGGAGTGGTTGAATAGGACCCCGTGGCGAGGGCTGGTTGAACAGTAGCCGGTGGAGGAGCGCTGGAGGCTGGATGAACAGGAGCCCGTGGATGAACAATCGCATGTGGAGGCTGGAGGAGGTTAACGATGGATGAACAGTAGCCCGTGGAGGTAGTCGATAGTGGCGATGAACAGTATCCCATGGAGTCCTGTTTTGCGGTACGCCACACCCCTCCCGATGAACAGGACCCCTGTTTCGACCGTAGCGCTCCAACACAAGTCCGCTTCCTCCATTTTGCGGTACGCCACACCCCTCCCGATCAACAGGACCCCGTTTCAACCGTAGGAGGTCCAAGAGAAGTCCATTTCCTCCGTTTTGGAGTACGCCAGACCCCTCTCGATGAACATGATCTCGTTTCGACCGTGGCCGGTTGAATACAAGTCCGTTTCCTCCATTCTGCGGTACGCAAGGCCTCGTTTCGATCGGCTGTTCAGTCTAGGCCAGTTGGCTCCCGATGAACACTACGTATTCCATTGCCTTCCCATGAACACGACGCATTTCGTTGCCTCCCCATGAACACGATGCAGTTTCTCTGTTCCGACCCAGCCGGTTGGCTTCCGATGAACAGGATTAGTCGCTGTACGCGTTAGAGACCCCCCTGTATGTACGTACATGGCCGTATTTACTTTCTTGCACCCTGGCCACTCTATGTACATGTACACGATATTAACGGGACTGCATGACATGCTACGTGCGCGCCTCTACTATGACACGTACACGCCTCTACTACGACACGTGCCCTTCCTTGCACGGCCACGGTTCATTGCTGCAGACTGTAGACAGACCGATCGACCAGTATGTACGTACACGTTCACGACCAGAATGACAACACTACGTACGCTTTGACCAGGTGGGTCTCGACTGTCAGGCACTTCCTTGCGTGCGAAGATGTAGCTGGTGGGTCTCAGCAGTCAGGGGGCAAATCGTATTTTTTGCACGTAATATGGACTCATTTCCTTGCGTGTGAAGATGTAGCTGGTGGGTCCCAACAGTCAGGGGGGAAACATTATTTTTACGAAATAGGGTGGCCCGTCCGGTGGGTCCCTGCTGTCAGGTGGAGGAATAATTATTTTGCACGTAATAAGGAGGCACTTCCTTGCTGCTGCTGTGGACCCAGCCGTCAGCCTCTCCACGTACAGTACTCTTCCGATGGAAGTCGTTCCTTGACAATGTTGACCACGCCGC
The DNA here is from genome assembly GCF_002162155.2 of Triticum dicoccoides. Classification (NCBI taxonomy): domain Eukaryota; kingdom Viridiplantae; phylum Streptophyta; class Magnoliopsida; order Poales; family Poaceae; genus Triticum; species Triticum dicoccoides. The sequence continues at coordinate 190,368,286 of NC_041387.1, read as the reverse complement.
ATCGAGAGCACCAGGGCGGTGGACGACGGCGAGGCCCAGGAAGGGGACGACGCGGAGCCAGGGAAGACGCGACAGTGGAAGCCCACGCGGAGAGGAGTATGAGGGTTCACTGGTTCGGCAGCGGTGTGAGGCTGCCGTCGCCGCAGAATAATAGGGGGTCTGGGTGAGTGGATGTCCTGGCCAGCGGTGGGAGTAGTAGGGGGTGGTGAGGCCTCCGCGGCATCACAACCGACAACGGGAGGCAGGAGCACGTGCCACGACCGTCGCTGGTTTGGGCAGCTAGAGCAAGAAGACCAGAGGTTGAAGAAGCACTACGACCGTTGGATAGACATCGTACGGTCACTCGAGCTAGAATCATTCATATTGACTAAGTTGACAAAGTCCTCCGTCCCCGTCAACTTAGTAGGCCCACAAGTCAGCCTCCCACTATGGTGGGTCCCAGCTGGCAGGGGGGTATTCATTTCTTGTGCGTAATAAGGAGGCACTTCCTTGCATGTGAAGATATAGCTGGTGGGTCCGACCTGTCAGCAGGGGGGGGACATTTTTTTCACAAAATATAGAGGCCCTTCTGGTGGGTCCCAGATGTCAGGTGGAGGAATCATTATTTTGCACGTAATAAGGAGGCATTTCCTTGTGTGCGGCCGTGGACCCAGCTGTCAGCCTCTCCATGTATAGTCCACTTCCAATGGATGTCGTTCGTTGACCATGTTGACCACGCCGCGCTGAGAGCACCAGGGCGGTGGATGACGGTGAGGCCTACAAAGGCAACGACACGGAGCCGAGGAAGAGACGGCAGTGGCTGCCCATGCGGTAGGGAGTACGAGGGTTGACTGGTTCGGCCACCGTCGCTGGAAAATAACAGGGGGGTGTGGGTGAGTAGAGGGATAGACAGGCCAGGGATGCGAGTATGATGGGGCCGTGAGGCCTGCTCGGCAGCACAGCCAGCCACGAGAGGCAGGAGCTGGCGGTTCCGCCGGCGCTGGTTTGGGCGGCTGGAGCAGGAAGATTAGAGACTGAAGAAGCACAATTGCCGTTAGATTGACATCTAACGGCCTGACACTGGTAGAGTCGATTGTTGACTAAGTTTCTTTTTTTTTGAGAAACCTCTTGTACGCATGAACTTAGTAGGCCCACAAGTCAGCCTCCCAATCCGTGGCAAACAACATAGAGCCCATTTGCTATTTTTTTATTTATAATTTACAGCCCATTTGCTAATTCTTAAGTAATTTATTACAACCCATTTTCTGCCCAGGACCACGATCAATAAGTTCAACCATATTTTGCATATTTCGGTGGAGTCCGAACTGTTGTAATCCCGAAATGATAAACATTTTTTTAAGAATTTATTGATTTGCCAAAAAAATCGTTTTGTTTTTGTAAGCAAATAAGACATGGGATAATTGAGTTGGTTTAAGGGAAAACCAGTGTTAAAAAAAAATCAGCGCTGGGAGGGAAAACAACAACAAAAATAAGGATGTAAATATGAAAAAGGAACTTTATGTATTTTCAATATAATGATACGTGTATATGAAGTAGTAAAACTATAGGTAGAGATTAGAAAACAGATGTAGGACATGGCGTTTCAAGAGGAAAATAGAACTGGGCTGTGTGTTTGATTCAGTAAAAAAACTGCCTGCGGATGTTGCAAGACAAAATATAACTAACGCTGGCGGGACAGAGGCCAGTAGATACCTGTTGGATCTTTGTGCCCCGTTGTCGTCATGGGCTGGGCCTGTTAAAAACAAAACCAAGCCTAGGCAGTCTACAACCCAGTTGAAACTTGCTCGACCTGAAAAAACAATATACCTGCTCAATAAACGAGATAATTCTGCAAGTACAGACTGATAACTGGGATGTAGCAGGTATATTGTTTTTTGATCGTGATAATAAGTGCATGCACTTGTTTTGAAAATTTTGGAGAACTGGGCATTCGAACGGCAGGTGCTTATGCTACCCATCAAATAAAAATCAGGTGCCTGAAAATTCATTTCGAAACAAATGATTCAGCTTTATATCCATGTCGACCCTCGGCATGATGGTTGGAAGCAAATGGCAAGTTCATACCGAAAGATCATTAACAACAATACCAACTTGCGGACGACAAGGTAGGACAAGTACCAATACCAAACTAACTTATAATCTTTTTACTCCTGGCCCTAGTGTTTGTTTGGTAGAAAATCTTGCAGAGGACCAGCTCCCGCTCCTTCTCTTGCTCCAGGTCCCCGAGGTGGTACTGTTGCATCACCCAGTTGGTCCTCTGCTGGTCAAAGTTCTTGTTGGTGTGCAGCACCAGAACCTTTTTGCTGCATGTCTGCCGGCCGTTGACCATCACCAGCAAGGTATTGCCGGTCTTGTGCCACATCGCGTGCATGCCGCATTCCGACTGTATCTTGCAACGCATCCACGTGCCCCTTTTGAACGCCCTGAAATTGTGCTGGAAGAAATGCTTGCTTAGGCCACTCAGTGTGATACATGCAGTATTGTCGAATACATGTTTAGTGTACGTAGTTGGCATTTTCATAACATCTTTGGCATATTGCAGTCACTTGTTTCACTTTTTATTAACTTTCAAATTGTAATTGCTTCACTAGGTCTATGTCTAAAAAGAAAAATAGAGCTATAAACAAAGGAATATGTTTGTGCAAGTAGACGGCCGATCGGTGTCTTACCTGGAAGTTTCTCAGGATGGGTGTAGCATATGCCGTGCTCGCTGTCGATGGTTGGTATGAACAAATCGATGAGAGGGTGAGGTCTCGTGCTGTCAGCACTCACTTTGGCTTCAAGGTGCTCGATCAGCTCCTGATCCGTGGGATCGAACTTGATGCCAGCCGGCAGCACCGGCCAATCCTTCTTGGACTTGTATCGGTTAATTCCAGTTATATGGTACTCAATGTATGATCAATCGACTGTTTTAAGTGAATGATGAAATATTTCAACATATAAGTGGTACTCCAAATTTGAAGTCCACAATACCTGAACACGTCGCCGCGATTCTTGTGTCACCTCACGCGCAGCATGTTGTCACGTAAATTCAATGTGTGGACATGATGAATAATTTGACCGACGTATACTAGTACTGCTACTGTACTACTTACTAGTCGTATTTAGTGTCACATTTTAACCATAGGTTTAACTAACAAGTACGCACTTGAAGCCTAATTGATCCTAGATATATATGGCTTCTGCACAACATGTCCATCATCATTATCAGTACATTCTACGCAGGTGAGTTAGGATGCACTTGATCCTAGATAGGTATCCATCCTTCAAACCAGAGGAGTGCTTCAAACTAACAACAGTACATAATATCCAACAAAAAGGGTCGTGCTATAGCAGCAGAGTACATGGCTCAGTCTAGATATCAGTACGAATCAAGTTGTGCATATTTGCTACTGCCGCATGTCGGGTTTGCAAAAGCCATCCATCGCATGGAAGCTTGATGCCTTTCACACACTGAAGATTATCTGGCAATAAGCTGTGTTGACGAATCTCTGGATATGGTAATTCATGAAACCCATGGTATGATGTGTAAACACAGTTCCCCCTGGCGAATGGAAGTTGCATAGCACAGTAATCATCGCTGCTGATATGATCGATGATTGGTTGGATGATCGGATAATTGAGCCCAAGGAACATGGAGTGGTTGCCGAGGCTGTAAACCCGCCTCTAGTTGAATACGCCTGACCCAATGGAGCTGGGATCTTTCTCGAACACGAAGTAGCCATAGCCATCAATGTCACGAACGCCCCAGGCACTGTACTGCATGTGGTTTGATGTAATGTTTTGGTCAATTTGGTACGTGTGAATGAGCAGCAAATGACCGCCGTCAGCTGAACGAGGGATAAACCACCACCCATCGGCTGGTATGATTCTAGGTCCTATAATCATGAAGGCCAGCGCATTTGCGTCTGCTGCATCAATTCAAATTGGATACCAAAAGGACAAAAAATAAAGAATCATGTTCAGAGTATGTGTGGAATTAAGATTATTATAACAGTGACACATATAATAGACAGAGAATTGCAATGCCGTGGTCATAATCATACCCCGAGTTAAAAAAATAAGTCAATGGCTTTCATATTCTAGCAATATGTCATGGTTCAAACATCAGGTAACAATGAGAGGAAAACAACTATGACAGGGCCTACTCATATTCTACCATAGCACTTACTACTGTTCTCATATCAACTCTAAGCAATAACATGTGTTGGTATAAAAATCTTGGAAATGAGAGTAACATATAGCAATCATGAGGTTATGCTTATAATATCTATTCTAACAATCATTAGATGCCAATTATTCTCATATCAACTCTAACAATAACATGTGTGGTCATAAAAATCTAGAAAATGAGAGGAACATATAACAATGATGTGGTTATAGACATACTATCTATTCTAAATTTGTAACAATGAATAGGCAGTCGTATTCATAAGGTAAAGATGAGATAAGATAGAACAATTACACGATGGTAGATTCCACCAGTATAGGCAGCCAATCTGTGTGTTGACCGCGTAAATGATGCCATCATGCACTATAGCATCAGACAGAAATGTTGCCACAACAGGATTGACGATGAGCCATAACCATGTTTGGCGACCGGATTCCAGATAGACTAATCCCATGTTAAACAAGGCAATGAGCTTGTAATCCATGTAGTCTTCTGATGGTGTGGGCACTTCACAGATTACAACTTTCAGCAAACATAGGTCTTGCCAAAAGCTTGATGCGTCTCGTGCGTAGTAGGCAGGAGTGTCTGGCGGGCCGCGAGGCTCGATGGTGGTGGTATCCAACGATGGAAGGGTGATCTCTCGCTGGGTGTAGATATCCACGAGACGCCACAGACTACCAGATTGGTGGATGAGGATGATCCAGTTGGCCTTCATGCCCGACCAGTAGTGGTCGCGCATGAACGACAGGTGGACGGGTAGTGGTAGCATGTCGAGGGGCACCACGGCAACCTCCGTAGGATCGTCAAGTCGGTGTCTGGGCCACCGCGAGGATTGGGCATCAGCAAGCAGGGTGTCTTGAAAAGAGCCGGATGGTTGCAGACGAGTAGACGGTACAAAGACACCGAGCATGCGGCTGGACGGTGCTGAGTAGGTCCATACGATTACAGATCTACTCCAAGAGAACATCGGGGAGGGAATTCCAATCGCGGCTCTACGTGTCAGTCGGTTCTGCCATAGGTTTTTTTAGGGCATTGAGTGATTGTGGTTTTTGGTGCCTGCGAGCCAGCGGGGAAGTGGATTCGGGCAGGCGAGCGAAGAAGATGGCATGTGTGGCCGAGCAGTGAGTGGGGGGATATGGTACGTGCGAGCTACCAAGGAAGATGGTGCGGGCGGGCGAGCAGTGAGCGGGGGGAAATGGTGTGCAGGCGATGATGGGGAAGAGAGGAGGAAGAAGAAGAGAGGAGGAAGAAGAGTGAAAGACGGGGAAGAAAGTGCATTAAATCTCAATTCTACTAGTACTACTACCAGGATATACCGTCCTTCAGAGTGTAAATAGTTATGCTGATGACATGTGGGTCTACCTCAAGAGGGCCCATATGTTAGTTAATGGAGGAGAGAGGTGCGTAGGCGTATTTGCAGAAGCGTGCTCTATTGGCAAACATGATGGCAGTACTGGGTAAGGCTGATTTAGTAACATCAACACGCTGATTCAGCTTATTAATTAAGTGTCCCATCTGCTGCAGCGTGTATTGTCACTTCACTATGAAGATAAGTTGAATAGTTCTCTCTGACCAAGATGGGGAATAATGGATCGTGAAGACTTCCTATCTACAGTATCCCTATGCCTCTACGCTCACTTCACTCATTTTGCTCCGCACGTAGTCACTTGTTGAAATCTCTAGAAAGACAAATACTCCGTATTTGTGAACAGAGGGAGGCTTTTACTCTGTATTTGGGAACAGAGGGAGTATCACCATATGGAGGGAACAGAGGAAGCTTGAACTATGAACATATCAATGGGAGGGAGTAAAAGCCTCATGCATGCATGCAACATGCAACACTCACACGTACACATGGACGCACGCAACATTCATGCACCCATGCGGTACACAACACACGATGCAACACACACGCTCATGCTCAAGTGCTCAACCTACTCCCTACGTCCGTGAAAGACTGTACATTTAGAGATTTACACATTGACCAGGGCATAATTAACGTCCAAAAGTAGCAGACTTATGTGTGCATGCGACCGTTGAGAGAAGAAGATTAAATGAAGGTTGTTGCATGCTGTAATTAAGGATAGACATGTAGCCTATAGCTAGAGCACAAGTTGGTGCATTAGTAAATCAATATCAAGTTAGATTAAAGGCTAAATGCATTGTAGGTGTAGATGTACAATCTTTGTTTTTTAGCCGATGTACACTCTTTGGAAGACCGAGGGAGTACACGTGCATGCACTCACATACACAACCAGGGTGGTTCGCGCGCAAGGGTTGTGATGAAGTCATGTACCTAGGGTAGGGTTACAGACCTGTCCAAGGTACCCTCCCCAAGGGCATCTCTTAGAAGAAGCCGTCTTCCATTCGACCAAGAGGGATTCCACTCGACCGGCTAGAAGACACTCGACGAACCTGAAGACACTCGACCATGAAGACTCACTCGACCATCAGGAGTTCAAGATCTACTCTGTATCCAAATGGTCTGTAACTAAGTAGTCTTTATGGCCATGATGAGACTTTATATAGGGCGTTACCAGTAACGCCTGGCCTTAATGTACTTTAACCCTCCGCTACGTGGGTTGGCTGGGGTCCTGGCGTCCTATATATAAGCCACCCCCTCCACTAGTAGAAGGGTTCGCACCCTTGTAACTCTCACACATATAATCCAGTCGACCGCCTCCGGGCTCCGAGACGTAGGGCTGTTACTTCCTCCGAGAAGGGCCTGAACTCGTAAAACACTCGTGTGTACAACTGCTCCATAGCTAGGATCTTGCCTCTCCATACCTACCCCCATTCTACTGTCAGACTTAGAACCACAACAGTTGGCGCCCACCGTGGGGCAGGTGTCTTAGCGACTTGTTGGAGAAGTTGCAATCTTTTCAATTCCCATCATCATGGTTTCAGGTGGAGTTTTGGTTGAGGGCCGCGAGATCCGTCTCGGCGCGCTCACATTCCTCGCCGACGACTCTGCCTAGCTGCAGGAGGCCCCACTCGACGTGGATGCGCTCCCGGTCCGCGGAGCTACGCATTTTCGAGCATGCGTCCGCGGCGTCCTTCTGCGGCAACCGGCGACTCAGTATCGGCCGGTTTTTGTGTCATCCTCCCTCCTAGCTTCCCGCCGGCGTAAGCGCTCCGGTCAGTCGAGGCTTCAGCGGTGGGTGAGGCACGCAGTGGCTCGCCAGTCGACCACTGCCCAAGTCACGGCAATCGAGCCCGACGAATCTCTCTACGGCCTGTTCGACCTGTCGACTGGCTCCGCAAAGACTGCATCCGAATGCGACAGCAGTGATCCGGCGGCAGAGGTCCTGATGGTCAATGGACCGCACATTCCCCCCGGCTTTCCTGGCACCGAGGGAGGCAACGGCAGAGGCAACCAGTCGCACGACCATGAGGAGTACCTCCCCGAGCCCCTCGACTCACAGCAGAGGGAAGAGCTTCGCCGCCGGAACATGGATGCGCTTCATACTCCGATCGTTGGAGAAACCCCTGAGGCTCGCGCCTTGGAGGACGGGCGCTTGGCCAACCTGGCTGAGCGCGCTCGACTGGAGAACCTTCAGCGGGCACTCGACGAGCGCGCGCGACAACGGATTCCAGACTCCAGTCGACACCAACTCTTTAAACCTCTGACTCAGGTATACCGCACTCCTATCCAGAATTTGGCAGCTGCAACACGTATAGCAGAGTCGATTCAGCCTTCCCAGTCAGAGGCTGGCAGAGGCTTGATGCAGATCAGGGATTTGCTCCGGGCAGCTGGGGATCAGAATTCGGCTGTGTCGCAGTCGCGGAACAGGATTCATAGCAGGTCCGTGGCGGCGAATACTATCCAGTCGGCTCATAGCCCCAGATCGCCCCCGAGGTGTGAAGGGCATGGCGACCGACATGGTCAGTACAGGAACTATGAGCAGAATGATCACCGAGTCAATCGCAACGATCGACGTCGAGTGCCCACCCCTCCCCGGAGAGGTGGATCATATATGCCTCGACAGCAAGATGACAGACGCCAGTATAGTGGCGGACGAAGAATTCCAGTCGACCCTAGAGAACCAGGCTTTGACGCGAGATCCATCATCGTTCAAGGTCTGGTCGACCAGAACAGAGCCCACAGAGAGGGTAATGACAAAGACATACCCACCATCAGCCGAGTGCACGTCTCCGGACCAGAGTGTTTCAGCAGAGCCATCAGAGCCGCGGTGATTCCTCCCAACTTCAGGTTGGCGACTGGAGTCAGCAAGTTCAACGGTGTGTCCAAGCCCGACACTTGGCTTGAGGACTACCGAGTGGCTGTTCAGATCGGCGGTGGAAATGACGAGGTGGCCATGAAACATTTGCCTCTCATGTTGGAAGGGTCAGCCAGGGCATGGCTGTATCAGTTGACGCCCAGCAGCATCTACACGTGGGAGGACCTCTCCCGAGTGTTTGTCAGGACATTCGAAGGAACGTGCAAGCGGCCAGCAGGGCTGACAGAGCTGCAGTCTTGTGTGCAGAAGTCAAATGAGACTCTGAGAGATTACATCCAGAGGTGGATCACACTGCATCATATAGTAGAAAATGTATCCGACCACCAGGCGGTCTGCGCCTTCAAGGAGGGCGTAAAGTACAGAGAGCTAAGCCTGAAATTCGGCCGAACCGGAGACATGTCTCTGAGTCGAATGATGGAAATAGCCACCAAATATGCCAATGGTGAGGAAGAGGATCGGCTCCGGAGCGGCAAACACAAGTCAGTCGCCCAAGACACCGGAGGTGGGAATTCTAGTCGGAAGCAAAAGCGTAAAGCTGAACCAGCCACACCTGGAGAAGCCTTGGCCCTGAACCAAGGAAAATTCAAAGGGAAACCCAAGGGGCCTTGGAACCCCAAGAAGGTAAAAGATAAGGAAGGAAACGACGTGTTGGATTTGCCATGTCACATCCACACCAAGAAGGACGAAGAGGGTAATTTCATCTACCCGAAGCATACCACTCGACAATGTCGACTCCTGATACAGCAGTTCCAAGGGAAGCAGTCCAAGGACAAAGAAAAAGAGTCGGACAAAGTTGAGGACAAGGAGGATAGTGACGGAGAATATCCGCATGTCAATTCCACCTTGATGATTTTTGCCGATGTTGAAAGCAAAAACCGACTGAAAGTTATAAACCGAGAGGTGAACATGGCTGCTCTGTCAACACCCAATTACCTGAAGTGGTCTCAGACTGCCATTACGTTCGACCAGTCTGATCACCCCACGCACATAGCCACCCCTGGGAGGCAAGCGTTGGTGGTCGACCCGGTCATTGAGGGCACTCGACTGACCAAAGTGTTGATGGATGGCGGCAGCAGTTTGAATATACTGTATGCTGAGACACTGAAAGGGATGGGCATTCCGATGTCCAGACTGAGCACGAGCAATATGAGTTTTTATGGAGTCATTCCTCGCAAGAAGGCCCCATCACTCGGTCAGATTGCTCTTGATGTAGTTTTTGGCGATTCAAAGAATTTCCGCAAAGAGAAGCTGACATTTGAGGTTGTGGACTTCCAGAGTGCCTATCATGCAATTTTGGGCAGACCAGCATATGCACGTTTTATGGCTCAACCTTGTTACGTGTACCTCAAACTAAAGATTCCAGGCCCTAAAGGCATGATCACTGTCACTGGTAACCGCAAGAAGGCAGAAGAGTGCTTCCAGAAGGGCTCGAAGATCGCCGATGCTCAGATGGTGGCAGAAGAGTGGCAGGAACACCAAAGGAACGCAGACCCGAGTGATTTGTTGCGAGCCAAGAAGCCTGCCACGGAATCAGCATTTCAGTCGTCCAGTGAGACAAAACCCGTTCACATCCACCCGACCGACCCAAACGCTGCTCCGACTCATATCTCCACAACACTCGACCCCAAATAGGAAGAAGCGCTCATCCAGTTCCTCGGTGAGAACTGGGACATCTTCGCATGGAAACCTTCTGACATGCCGGGTGTACCCAGGGGACTGGCTGAGCATCGTCTACGAGTCGACTCGAAGGTAAAACCTGTGAAGGAACATTTGCGACGGTCCACCGTCCAGAAAAGAAAGGCCATTGGCGAAGAAGTGGCTCGGCTCCTAGCAGCAGAGTTTATCCGAGAGATTTACCACTCCGAGTGGCTCGCCAATGTCGTCATGGTCCCCAAAAAGGACAATTCTCTTCGCATGTGCATCGATTTCAAGCATATCAATCGGGCCTGCCCAAAATATCATTTTCCTCTTCCCTGCATCGACCAAATAGTCGACTCGACTGCGGGATGTGAGCGACTTTCTTTCTTGGACGCTTATTCCGGATACCATCAGATCCGTCTGTTTGGACCCGATGAGATCAAAACGGCTTTCATCACCCCATTCGGGTGCTTCTGTTATGTCACCATGCCATTCGGCCTCAAGAATGCCGGAGCCACGTTCATGAGGATGATTCAGAAGTGTTTGCTCACTCAAATCAGTCGGAATGTGGAAGCGTACATGGATGACATTGTGGTCAAGTCACGGAAAGGTTCCGACCTGCTGACTGACCTCGCTGAAACATTTGCCAACCTCAGGAGGTATGATATCAAGCTTAATCCATTAAAGTGAACATTCGAAGTTCCTGGCGGAAAGTTACTCGGTTTTCTCGTTTCTGAACGAGGAATCGATGCCAACCCAGAAAAAGTTGGCACTATACTCCGAATGAAACGCCCCGTACGTGTGCACGATGTCCAGAAACTTTCTGGATGCTTGGCCGCGTTAAGTCGATTCATCTCTAGCCTCGGTGAAAAGGCATTGCCTCTTTACCGACTGATGAAGAAGTCAGACAAGTTCGAGTGGACTCCAGAAGCTGATGCAGCGTTTGCAGAGTTAAAACCCCTGCTTTCCACCCAGCCGGTGCTTGCTGCCCCAATCAGCAAAGAGCCTTTGCTGCTGTACATTGCAGCCACAGGACAAGTCGTCAGTACTGTACTTACGGTCGAGCGGGAAGAAGAAGGGAAAAGCCTTCAAAGTTCAGCGCCCAGTATATTACATTTCCGAAGTCCTGACCCCATCCAAGCAACGACACCCTCATTATCAGAAGCTTATATATGGGATTTATATGACCACGAAGAAAGTTGCTCACTACTTCTCTGACCATATTATCACAGTCGTCACCGACGCCCCCTTATCAGAGATTCTGCACAACAGAGATGCAACCGGTCGAGTGGCAAAATGGGCGATTGAACTTCTTCCCCTAGATATCAGATTTGAGGCAAAGAAAGCTATCAAGTCCCAAGCAATAGCAGATTTCCTCGCCGAGTGGACTGAACAACAGTTACCGACCCAAGTTCACTCGGAGCACTGGACTATGTTCTTCGATGGCTCCAAAATGCTGAATGGTTTCGGTGCCGGAGTGGTCTTGGTTTCCCCCCGAGGAGATAAGCTCAGATATGTACTCCAGGTTCACTTTGATTCCTCCAACAATGAAGCAGAATACGAAGCACTCTTGTACGGGTTGCGTATGGCCATTTCACTCGGCGTCCGTCGCCTCATGGTCTACGGCGACTCGGACTTAGTGGTCAACCAAGTGATGAAGGAGTGGGACGTCAGAAGCCTAGCTATGACTGGATACTGCAATGCAGTCAGAAAGCTGGAGAAGAAATTTGAGGGATTAGAGCTCCATCATGTTCCCCGACTGAAAAATCAAGCAGCCGATGACTTGGCGAAGATAGGTTCCAAGAGGGAAGCCATTCCGAGTGGTGTGTTTTTGGAGCATGTTCACACGCCGTCGGTTCAAGAAGATCCTTTCACTGAGGAAGTCCCGCAGCCAAAAAGCGCCATAGATCCGACTGAAGTCGAGGTCCCAGCTGTGGTCGACTTGATCATGGAAGTTTTGGTCATCACTCCCAACTGGACATTGCCCTATATCGCCTATATTCTGAGGAAAGAGCTCCCCGAGAATGAAGAAGAGGCTCGAGAGATCGTCCGCCGATACAAAGCCTTCACCGTCATGAGGGAACAGTTATACAGAGAAAGTGCGACTGGAGTCAGCCAGAAATGCATAACACCAGAGGAAGGTCGAATGATTGTCAACGACATCCACTCGGGGACCTGTGGCCACCATGCGTCCTCTCGGACCATCGTGGCTAAAGCGTACCGAGCGGTTTTTTACTGGCCCAGAGCAAATGAGATGGCGAAAGAGATAGTTGACAAGTGTGAAGGATGTCAATTCTACTCCAATATGTCGCACAAATCCGCCTCAGCCTTGAAGACCATTCCACTCGTCTGGCCTTTTGCTGTGTGGGGACTGGATATGGTTGGACCTCTGAGGACAGGAAGAAACGGCTACACCCATGTGTTGGTAGTAGTCGACAAGTTCACTAAGTGGATTGAGGCTAAACCCATCAAGAATCTGGATGCCGGCACCGCCGTCAGCTTCATCAGGGAGTTGGTATTCAGATATGGAGTTCCACACAGCATCATCACAGACAATGGGTCAAATTTCGACTCCGAAGAATTCAGAGCTTTCTGCACATCTCAGGGTACACGAGTCGACTATGCTTCGGTCGCTCATCCCCAGTCGAATGGACAAGCAGAACATGCAAATGGCTTAATTCTCAAAGGGTTGAAACCCCGACTGATGCGCAACCTCAAGCACGCAGCCGGTGCATGGGTCGACGAACTTCCATCGGTGCTTTGGGGGTTAAGGACCACGCCAAACCGGTCGACTGGGAGGACTCCGTTCTTCTTGGTCTACAGAGCTGAAGCAGTCTTGCCGAGTGACCTGCTTCACAATGCACCCCGAGTCGAACTGTACACCGAAGCTAAAGCAGAGCAAGCCCGACAGGACGTGGTCGACCTTCTAGAAGAAGAAAGAGAGATGGCCTTGATCCGATCGACCATTTACCAGCAGGACTTGCGTCGCTTCCATGCCAAAAATGTGAAAAGTCGAGCTTTCCAAGAGGGAGATTTAGTTCTCCGAGTAGATCAGTAGAAACCACACAAGCTTGCTCCCACTTGGGAAGGTCCCTTCATCGTCACCAAAGTTCTCCATAATGGGGCATACCGCCTTTGCAATGTCGAGCACCATATTGATGAGCCCAGAGCATGGAACGCGGACTTACTCCGCCCTTTTTATACTTAAGTTTTTCACTCGGATGAGTTGTAATAAAAGTACTCCTGTAGTGTATTCATCAAAGACAAGAGTTTCATAATTTTCTTAGTGATTTTTATTGCTTTTGCTCTCACAAATCTGTCCCCGAGTGGGTGGCTTAGCTGCGAACCCGTTTCGCCTAAGCTTGTAAAAAATCCTACCGAGTGGTAAGCCAGCCTTCCACTCGGAGGCTTAGCTGCGAATCCATTTCGCCTAAGTTAAAAAAAATCCTACCGAGTGGCGAGCCAGCCTCCCACTCGGAGGCTTAGCTGCAGTCCAAGTACTCGCCTAAGTAAACAAAATCCTACCGAGTGGTAAGCCAGCCTTCCACTCGGGGGCTTAGCTGCAGCCGAGTGCTCGCCTAAGTTTTCTAAAATCCTACCGAGTGGTAAGCCAGCCTTCCACTCGGAGGCTTAGCTGCAGCCCAGTGCTCGCCTAAGTTTTTGAAAATCCTACCGAGTGATAAGCATGTCTTCCACTCAGAGGCTTAGCTGCAACCTTGTGTTCGCCTAAGAATAAAAGACATTGTACGCTTCGCAAGGACGACGAGGCGCAGGTAGACCCCCGCTTCCTCCTTCCGAGCTACATCACAAACACAACGTGCGTCCCGCAAGGAGGATGAAGCGCAGGTCGACTGCTACCTTCTCCTCCAAAGCCGTGGCACGAAAATCCTACCGAGTGGAGAGCAAATCTCCCACTCGGGGGCTTAGCTGCAGCCTAGTGCTCGCCTAAGTTTCTAAAATCCTGCCGAGTGGAGAGCAAACCTCCCACTCGGGGGCTTAGCTGCAGCCCAGTGCTCGCCTAAGTTTCTAAAATCCTGCCGAGTGGAGAACGAACCTCCCACTAGGGGGCTTAGCTGCAGCCCAGTGCTCGCCTAAGTTTCTAAAATCCTGCCGAGTGGAGAGGAAACCTCCCACTCGGGGGCTTAGCTGCAGCCCAGTGCTCACCTAAGTTTCTAAAATCCTGCCAAGTGGAGAGCAAACCCCCCACTCGGGGGCTTAGCTGCAGCCCAGT